>NC_135187.1:2724555-3044555 GCF_041146795.1 Maylandia zebra | reverse complement strand
TTGAGTTTGTTTGTTTCAGAGTCAGAGAGCCGTGTCTCTCTACAGTCAGAGGTTTTTGTACGGCGCCTCAATGAGTTTGTATCACTGTGGTGGACTTTTGGTGGAGGAACCAGACTGAATGTTGGACGTAAGTCGCATTTAAACCTGTTTTTTTTTACTAGCTGTTTCCTCCTAATTTTGTTTTACTTGTCTGGGTGTGAAATTTTAATTTGTTAAATATAATTGTGAAGATTTACTGTAGTCACAGTGGAATACAGTGTGCTTTATAAATGTATATGAAACTTACATTTGAATCATTTAAAACATTACAATAATCCACAGGATGATTTTTCTTAATTAACAGTTTGAATGGCTAAATTTTGAGGTTTTGTAGTTTTAGTTCAGTCTGACAGAGTCAGAGAGCCGTGTCTCTCTACAGTCAGAGGTTTTTGTACGGCGCCTCAATGAGTTTGTATCACTGTGGTGGACTTTTGGTGGAGGAACCAGACTGGATGTTGGACGTAAGTTTATTCTGGTTTACTATCAAATACTGTCTTTTTATTAAAGTGCATTTAACAATTTCTCTTCTGATTTTAAGAGAAAAGCACGTAGCTTTACAATAAGTTTGATGCTGGAATTTTTTATCATCCTCTTGTGTCGTGGAGGATAATTCAGATCTGCTCTGTCAAAATATTATGTCTACATTTCAGTCAAATTAAACTGAAAAAAAATCTAACAATAATATAAAGAAGAAAAACTTTCAAGTATTGTTTGAAATTACTTTGAGTTTGTGTGAATTTTAAAAATTGTTTTAGATATACATGAAGAGCATTTCGTTTCGCTGAATTAATTAATTTATTCTATTTATTTGTTTCCAGTTAATATTAATGTCAGTCATGTACAATATTGATGATTTTAACAGAACGGCTTATTCATTTATTAATGTCAATAGTAAATGATCAACTGTAATGAATATTATCCGTAGTGTCCATCTTAACACAAGGTCACTCTTCTGAAAAGAAAAACAAATCATCATCAAGAGAACTAAAACCATGAATAACAATAATCAAGAAATATAAATTAAACACAGAACACTTGGTCACAGACCAATGAAAGCTATTTTGATTGAAAACATATTATGTTGTTTAATTTATAATGACGCAGAGTTGGTAAAAGAGGAAGAATTTATAGATTATCTGGGATGAAGAATAATTGAGTTCTTTAAAATAAATAACACAAAAACATCTGCCTTCATTGAATGAAAGCATTGAATAAATAAAAATATTTATATTTTTATTGAGATTCATAAAAAGCTTTATTACTTAAAGAAGTACAACAAACCAGACTGCTTATGTAATGGAGTTATTTCTAGGAAAACGTCCGTCAGAAGATTGATCCACAGAGGGAAAAGTAGCCATATGCTATGAGATGATGAATTAATGACGTTTGAAGCAAATGCTTAAATTTACAACACGTGTTCTTTGGTCAGAGTGGCAACCCAGGTAACTGTTGGTATGACAATATATATTATAATGAGGTTGTTATTACACATTATGTTGAAAACAGCAAAGCTTTTGGAGAATTTCACCAGCCATTTGTACAGTACTGCACTTAAAACAACACAGAAGAGCTACTGATTGAAGGTGTTAACTACAATTTCAAATGGAAACAGAGGATAGCTGGATTCTGAAATAAACACTGGATGCTGGGAAATGGTGCAAAGTAATTGAATGACTGTCTACTACAAACCATTTCATGGGGAAACAAGATTATCTTTGTAATTCATCTTGGAATAATGAGGAAACAAAGTATTTTGAGTTCAAGAGGTGAGCTTGCATGTATCAGCATGAGGTCCAGGAAATCATCAATCAGCTGACAAACTAAATCAAACATAGAGAAAAAAAACTTTATTACTGTCAAGTTACACTCAAGAACTGGAAGACTGGATTAGACTTTGCCAGTAAAACATTTAAAAGGTCAAAAACAGTTAAAAGATGAACTTTTTTCAGCATGACTGGAAGAGAAAATTACAAAGGAGAAAAACTGATCTGACGCAAATCACAACATCTGTCAAAGATGGTGGAGACAAAGTTATAGCACTGATGGTTTTGGCTGTAAGTGTAGCTGGGCCACTGGTATTTACTGATAATGTTACTGCTGATAGAGGTAGCATGTCACAATCTGGGAGGCAGATCGTCTGGAGGAGGATTTGGACCCAAACGCAAGCACGGACGACAGCGTAGCTGTGAGCAAGTTTATTAACAATGAAAGGCAAAATATAAACCAGAGCAGAGCATTCGGTGGGCCTTGAAGGTCTGCACTTCAGTCACATCCTAGTTCTTTGAGTCAGATTCCACTGTGTTGGTGTACACAGTAAAACTGTGAAAATGTGTCATTGTCCAAAAACTTATGGATCAAACTATATTTAAACTAATGTTGTACGATGTTATTATGATGGTATTTGAAGAAGTCATATCAGCTGAGTCATGGCTGCTGTGCAAACAATGAATGATTTAGTTGAGTTTGTTTGTTTCAGAGTCAGAGAGCCGTGTCTCTCTACAGTCAGAGGTTTTTGTACGGCGCCTCAATGAGTTTGTATCACTGTGGTGGACTTTTGGTGGAGGAACCAGACTGGATGTTGGAAGTAAGTCGAACTTAAACCTCTTTTATTTTATCAGATTTCTTTCTTGTGGTTATCTTGACTTTTCAGTGTGCCAGAAAACAAAAATCATTAAAATAGTTTTTAGATCAATTTTCATGAAGACACAAAGTTAGCTTCAGAATAAATGTTAAAATCAATATTAACAAATAATATAAAACATCAGAGTTGACTTGAGGATTATTGAGATATATATATGTCTGGTTAACTCTTGAGAGCTTTTGGTTTTAATTTAGTCTGTTAGAGTCAGAGAGCCGTGTCTCTACAGTCAGAGGTTTTTGTGCAGCGGCTCAGTGAGTTTGTATCACTGTGGTGGACTTTTGGTGGAGGAACCAGACTGCAAGTTGGAAGTAAGATTATAAAGTTTTTAAAGAAACGACATCGAGGTGTAAATGTTAGCTTTATAACAATGAAGTATTCATGTAGAGGTAATATTATAACCATTATACACTGGAGGCTGACTCCATCAGCTTTATTTTGATTTTATGTCGACATTTCTGACATAAAGACGATGCATTGTGTAAATAATATAAACTGTCATCAGCCTGTGATTATTTTCTAGTTTGAAATCACAGTCACTGTTTCTAAGATGAATTAAATGTAACTGTCCTCAAGTTAAACAGAGTGAAGATAAAGATTTCTGGTCTTTTACTTAGTCAGTAAAAATGTAGAATTTGCTTAGAAATCATAAAAGCACTACAATAAATGACTGAAACTCACATGAGGTAAGTAGAAAACTTGTGTATTATACAGAACGGAGGTTTTTGAAGCTGAACATCTTGTATAATTGTTGCCATATCTGCTTCTTTTATTGCCAGAAGTTAAAGATGGGCATTTGACAGTGTGCAGCACGTCTGGTGTTTCTGTTGTAGCAGATATCATTTCAAATGTCATTAAAATCATGTAAGCAGTAAAAAAAATTAATCCACATCATTCAAGTAGTGCTATTAAGTTTCTTATCTCCAACAAGTGATGTGTTATAGATAACTGATGATGTTGAAGCTAAAATAGTTTTTGTAAATGTTTCCACATCTGCTTCTTTTATTTCCAGTGTAGTTTGAACATATTTCAGCTCAAACTGTGTGATGATTCTCTCTGTGCTGATATGCATGAGAGGTTTCTTAAAGGGAAGTGAAACAATGTGTGAGTGAATGACTGGTGGAGCAGAAAAAACACCTGACAGAAACTTCTTAACGGAGAAAATCAAATTGTGGTTCCTGTCCTCTAAGCTGATTGGTGTTTCCTAGGTGATGCCCGCCCCGCCCTGAAGGTGCTGGGTCCCTCCAGTGAGGAGCTGAAACAAGGGGAGGCTACAGTCATGTGTGTGGCCAACAAGGGCTTCCCCTCAGACTGGAGTCTGTCCTGGAAGGTGGATGGCAGTGGCAGCATCAGCTGGGAGGAGAGCAGGAGCCCCGTGGTGCAGGAGAACGACGGCCTCTACAGCTGGAGCAGCACCCTGAGGCTCCCTGCAGACCACTGGATGAAGGTGGGCTCTGTGACCTGTGAGGCCACGAGGGGCTCCCACACTCTGGTCTCAGAGCCAATGATGAGAGACCAGTGTCCCCAGTCCTGAACTATATGTGACTTTTATGCTGGTCTTACTTTCACACTGCATTCTGTAGCTTTTTTTTCCAATTTCTTCTCTCATTTTTCATTGCTTTGTTTAAAGTTTAAAGTTTGTTTAAAGTTTTAAAGAATAAAAAAAATCTACATTAAATAAGAATCGAGTGTTTGTCTTACTTTTGTGGTGATGTCAATATTAAACTCTAAATAATGATTTCCAGGATTCTTATTGGAAACCAGTGTGCTATCTGTAGTCAACATGAGTCAGTAGAATTAAGTCACTTTGAATACATGAAGTTAAGCGAAGTTTATGTTAAAGAATAAGTGCGAAGGGGAATTGATAAGAACTTAGAGATTATGATTTTATTACTGAGAATATTGAGCGACACCGCCGTTATTCATGCAAAGTCATTGCATGCTGTTTAATGAATGTTTCAGCATGTTGTAGCTTGTTATATAAAGCAATTTGAGTTCTCAGGTGGAGTAGAAAAGCACAATATAAGAATGAGTCAAATGATCAGTGTTGAGGTATCTTAAAGTATTCTATTATGCAGAGTACTTTTTTAAAGTAATGCAGTACATTATTTTGGTGTTTTTCTGTAAAATCACCTGAAACACACCATCTCATAACTATCATTTAACAATAAGAACTTATAGGCTACAGTCCCTCACGCCAATATAAATCCCTATCCTAATGAGGACACACATACAGTGGCTTGCAAAAGTATTCGGCCCCCTTGAACTTTCCCACATTTTGTCACATTACAGCCACAAACATGAATCAATTTTATTGGAATTGCAAGACAAAGTTATCAGACTAGTATTGAACAGCAAAAAAGAAAAAAATCTATTGGAAGTATTTATATAAGTTATGCAGACAATTGTGACTCACTGATTTTGGTGATTTATTGTGTTTTTTTTCTCTTTCTTTGAGATATGTTTTCATAATGAGCAATATTCAGGAATTGGTTCACATGTATTTGAGCTACTATGAAGCAGAGGTCAAAGGTCAAAATTTGATTGACTGAGATACAGATAGATTTCCAACTTCTTCTTTTTTTCACTCAACAACATTTTCACTCTATCACTCTGTGTGTGTGTGTGTGTGTGTGTGTGTGTGTGTGTGTGTGTGTGTGTGTGTGTGTGTGTCCTCAGTGAACTGTATCAGTCTCTGCAGTATCTTCCAGCTGCAGCAGTCACTTCAGTTTCTGTTCAGTCTGACTGAGGGAGGTTTTTGTACGACTGTTTTTCACTGTGTGAACACATACTGACTGTTGATAACATGAACACTCTGACAGTAATAAACTGCTGCATCTTCAGCCTGGACTCCACTGATGGTCAGAGTGAAGTCAGAGTTTGATCCACTGCCTGTAAAACGAGCTGGAATCCCTGATTCTCGAGTGCTAGCATAGTAAATGAGACGTTTAGGAACTCCTCCATCTTTCTGTTGGTACCAGGCTAAATGGTTGTTGCCATGAACATCCTGACTGGTCGTACACTTGATGCTCACAGTTGCTCCCACAGCAGAGCTCACTGCTCCAGGCTGAGTCACTGTGATCTGTCCTCTGGACTCTGAGGACACAGAGACAAAAACATAAAGCAGCTTCATGGTTTTGTGGGCTTCATTTCAGAGGGACAGATGTTGATAGAGGAGAGGAGTTTGATTCTCTGGACTTTACCTGTGAAGCAGCAGCAGAGGAGAGTCCAGATGAGGACGCAGATCAAAGTCATGTTTTTGATGAGGAGGATTTCTGTGGCTTCTGTTGTGATGAAGGACAGCTGTCAGTCATCCAGTGTTCAACTCTCAGGACTATAAACTCTCCCAGAGCACTGGAGCATGGTGCTGCTGATGCAAATTGCCTCTCTATGGAAATCATCTGACTGAAAACAACAAGTAGTTGGATCAAATAGTCGATGCTGTTTATCAATTAATCAGTCAGTTTATGAAAATGTTTTCTTTCTTGTGTTTTAGGACACATCCACACATTGATGGATGTGTGGGATTTTTAAATTTGGGTATTTTCTGCAATCTTTTACAAAAACATGTCCATTGACTGAGAAAGGCAAGAAAATGTTTCATCATCAAACCAGAGCAGTACTTTGTGATATAACCCCAAGTGTTGCCAAATGCCAACAAAACATGCAAACAATGTCTGAAGATAAAGGCTCAGACATTCGTCCTTGTAAGACAAAATCTGATTTCCTCTTGTTCACTTAAAAAAAAGAAGAAAAGAAATGTTGTACTTGTCTACTCAAACACATGAACAGAGTTTCAGAGAATCTTCACCCTGAAAGAAGTTTTAGAAACTTACCTGTCAGCAAATCAAAGAACCGCGTAAGCAACAGGACAGAATAGAAAAGATTTCCCCCAAAAAAGAACCTGCACATTTGAACACGGCGTCAAAAATGAAAGACATTAAAAAAAATCAGAGGAAAGGTACAATTTGCAAAACCTATTTTAGAGTTTTGTAAAACTCAGTACAAAAAAGTTGCAGTGATTCACATTGATGCATGATGCTGACCACAGGATGCAAAAGTTAAACATGACCACAGCGCAGAATCATTCATCTCTGTTTTAATTTGATATTTTTATAACAGGACAACCTGTGAGGCTGGAAAAACTTCGGTTTCGTGCCCTGAACAGGTCACTTTCTGTTTTGTGATGTAGTGTCTGCAGTGTTGGGAAGGTTACTTTTAAAATGTATTCCACTACAGATTACAGATTACATGCCCCAAAATGTATTTTGTAACGTATTCTGAATACTTTGGATTACTTAATATATGATCATGCTTTTTACAACTACGTGAATGTGATTTATTACTGTTACTGAAGGCTACTCGCCGTACCAATAACAACTCGATTTTTACATCTTAATATAAATGAGTAACAGTAGGTGGACATTAGGTAAGGCTGCACTTTTTGCAGTGATCTGCAAACGCATATATAAAACAGGTCCGCGGCTCCGAACCGTAGTAAAGGGACCTCTGGCTAATCCGTCGGGTTCGTGTCGGCTCGTAGCTGAAAACTAGCTTTACTTTGTTGTCTGGGTCAAGTTTGTAAGAGACAGAGAGAGACGTTGAAAGGCTGCTCCAGCAGAACTTATTGTTTCGGAGGAAAACACGAACACAGTGTCCAGTCGAGTCTTAACAGCTTACTTACAGCTGGGCTCGTCAGGCTCTCTGTTTGGCTGCTGTGGTTATTATTATATTTACATGCTTCCAGCTCCCGTTTCTGCTCGATGACAGCTCGTACTTTTTCTCCTTCTTCGCGCTCACAGACACATAACAGGTACAGCAGTCCATTCTCCCTGCAGCACGGACTACACTGCCCATCAGGCTGCATTCTTTAGGGCGATGCCTGTAACACTCTGCCTGTTGCCTTCATATTAAATCATTTTTTGAATAATAATTTTTTTAATATTTTTAAATATTTCTTCACGTCATAATGCTGGCAGCAAGTAGAGATGACATGGGCCGCAAGATTGAGACACAGACATTAGAGCCTCTTAATGTTTTCTTTGAGTTTCAACCAGCGTGGAATTACCATAGAGAGTGCACAGCCTAACATATGAAACAGGGGAAGACGTGTAATCCATTTATTTCAACAAAGTAATTGTAATCTAAATTGATGTGATTAGCAGAGTAATCCAAAGAGTGGAAATGTGCTGGAAATATCTTTTATTTTATGAATTTGTCACATGTTTTAGTAATATCACTTTTGGGTCACTTCAAGGTTCACATGTGGGGAAGATTCAGCTTTTACTCTATTGCACAAAGTCAGGCATCGTGAGAAAGTTGGTGACACCCAGAGGGGGAGAATTCAACAGGTGGTGAAGTCTTTTGTTAATCAGGTCTTTGAGGATGTGGGGAAGAGGCAAGGAGCAGTCTCTATGTGACACTGGAAGAGGAGACAAGGTTGTAAACTCTCTCCCTCTCTTGGAGGGGTCAAGGGTGTGAACAACAGCTGTGGAAATGCCTTCTGTTTGACTGTATTTAAAGAGGGTTGCTATTCATCTTTAGAGACACGCATCAGTGCCCCACTGAATGTCGTCTCTCCCTCAACTGCTTGGGAATTAAAAAGGTGTTGGCTCATCGTGTCTGCAGACTTTGTTGATCATATTTCCATGACATTATTCTGCAGTGACAAAGTGAGATATGTCACAACAAAGGAGCGAAAACTGAAAAAGTGTTTGTTTACATTCTTGAGTTAACACCGAATACAAAAGCTTCAGTGCTCTTTGGTACGGATTCTCCAGGTTTCTTTTATTTAAAAGTTTTATAATTACGATTTTGATTATGTCCCCACATTCGGTGTCAATGATGGTGATGATACTGGAGGATAAACGTGAGCTCTAACACATCTGCTCAAATTTACACAGCTTTCCCATCACTTCATTGTAGGGGTCGAGTTTTTCTTTATTTGTTACCTGTCTATGAATCTACAGTGTTCAGTTGAGTCACATTCCAAATATGCTGTGAAAAACTCTTTTTAAACGAGTCGTGCTGGAGTCAGTCAGATGATTTCCATAGAGCGGCACTTTGCATCAGCAGCACCATGCTCCAGTGCTCTGGGAGAGTTTATAGTCCTGAGAGTTGAACACTGGATGACTGACAGCTGTCCTTCATCACAACAGAAGCCACAGAAATCCTCCTCATCAAAAACATGACTTTGATCTGCGTCCTCATCTGGACTCTCCTCTGCTGCTGCTTCACAGGTAAAGTCCAGAGAATCAAACTCCTCTCCTCTATCAACATCTGTCCCTCTGAAATGAAGCCCACAAAACCATGAAGCTGCTTTATGTTTTTGTCTCTGTGTCCTCAGAGTCCAGAGGACAGATCACAGTGACTCAGCCTGGAGTAGTGAGCTCTGCTGTGGGAGGAACTGTGAGCATCAAGTGTAGGACCAGTCAGGATGTTTATAGCAACGACCGTTTGGCCTGGTACCAACAGAAAGATGGAGGAGTTCCTAAACGTCTCATTTATGGTGCTAGAACTCGACAATCAGGGATTTCAGATCGTTTTACAGGCAGTGGATCAAACTCTGACTTCACTCTGATTCACTCTGACCATCAGTGGAGTCCAGGCTGAAGATGCAGCAGTTTATTACTGTCAGAGTTATCATATTATCAACAGTCAATCTGTGTTCACACAGTGAAAAACAGTCGTACAAAAACCTCCCTCAGTCAGACTGAACAGAAACTGAAGTGACTGCTGCAGCTGGAAGATACTGCAGAGACTGATACAGTTCACTGAGGACACACACACACACACACACACACACACACACACACACACACACACACACACACACACACACACACACACACACACACACAGTAGTACAGGTCCTCCATCTTTTTTTTTTTTACCCAAAAAGGGTTTAATTTGTGAGAGTAAACTTGTGCAGTGTAAATAGTCAAACAGTAAAATGTAAACCTTGCAGCAGTTAAGGAGTGAAAGGCCATTTTTGTTGAAACACTTGTTTCCTGGTTAAGAGCATTGCTTAGAAACTCGTCTTTGGTTTACTTTTCATTTTCTGTTTGGGAAGATTGGGGAACATAAGGACCTGTTTTCTTGTTTTGGCATTGCTCACATACAAAACAAATAAACTCCTCTATACCAAAACGAACCTTCTTATCAACTCACATTGTTGTGCAAATATAGTCATCCTGTTTTTATTAAGCTGTATATTTTCAAACATGAACATTGTTAAAATGATTTGGTCGATGTTTCATCTTTCACTTTGTTATTCTCCTGGTCTTTCATTTGTTCAACTGTGATGCTAAAGTTCAAAAAACAAATCCCAGAATTGTTTTCAGTTAAGCTAAGCAGTGGCTTCATGTTCTAATTATCTTTAACATTACAGGGCTCTAGAATAACTTTTTGCCTTGGTTGCACTGGTGTGCCTTTTTTTCTTAGGCGCACCCATTTTTTCAACCGCATCGCTTAACACCGCGGTTTTACATGTGCCCTTTTTTGGGGGGAAATTGCTGTCCATACAGACAATATTGATTTGTAAATGATTAACTAACAATCTTGTTCTTGTGCTTAAAGTGCTTTGGCACTCTTTGGCCATAAGAATGCAGAGATGGCACCGGGTGTTATGGCACGCCGTCTTTCTCTCGGTTCTGCAATGTTTGTGTATTATGTTCTTAGTGGTGTCCCTGCTAGCTTTGAAAACCCACTCCCTGTTGGTGTATGAGCGACAGACGCTTTTTAACATCCGTGACTCACTGCTGATGCTCCACAGTGTTAGCGAGCGATAGGGATGGGTATCGAAACCCGGTTCTTGTTGAGAACCGGTTCCCACTGTTTCAATTCCTTGGAATTGTTTGCCATTTTTGCAAACGATTCCCTTATCGATTCCAGTCGCCCCAATGACGTCACCACGCTGCGGAGCGTCATTTACCCAGCAGGAAACACTGCGCCTAAGCGGCTCAAACGCTCAAAAGTTTGGTTATACTTTACGAGAACGGATGACAACGGGGCAACTTGCAAAGTAGATATTTCATTTAAGGGAGGAAAGACTACGAATATGCAAAAAACACACGATGACCTTAAATCAATGTCGTGTTTTTAATTCCGCCTCGTGAATCTCAACCCAGCAGCAGCGGTAACGTTTGCACGTCCTCTCCCGTTAATGCGGCAGGTAAATAATCAACTAACAGTGCATATTATGTTAGCGCGATCTGCCTTATTACAAACCTGCCATTACTGTGCATTTAGTGACCATGATGAGACAGAGTCTGGCTCAGATGCTGGCAGTTCTCGCTGCAGTCTACCGGTAGCGTCTCCTTTCAGACCAGGATAGACGAATGTCACCGAGCAGTGACTCAGTTTGTGGTCAAAGGCTTGCACCCATTTGTCACAGCAGATGCCCCGATTTTAAGCAAGTGAATGTGTTTAATTGTAGGCAGGGACATTACTGGATATTCTTGTGTAATTGCTACTGAATAATTTATGTTATACTTTGTTATTGCTACAGAAGAATATTTATTTTATTATTTTACATTTACAATTTTTTTTTTCCTGGGGACCCTGTGACACCCCATTGAAGAGCCGTAGGCTGGATCTCTTAAGATCTCACTGCTGGGTTTGTAAGGCCATGTTACTCCTAAATTTCTATCTTGTTCAAAGAGAAGATAAAAAACAAAGTTCTAAGCTAATCGACCTTAGTGTTCTCCTTTTTTAAAAAGAATCGATAAGAGAATCGATAAAGAATCGAATCGTTAAACAGAATCGAAAATGGAATCGGAATCGTGAAAATCTTATCAATACCCATCCCTAGCGAGCGACCTGGAGGAATCCTGCCGCCGTGCCGGAGGAGCCACTTCGCCGTGATCGCTGCTCTGCGCTTCCACAGGTTTAGAAACTTATTCCCGTTAACGACAAGGAAGCAAGATGAACAGCAATTTTACTTGCTAGCAAGGGAGGCTGGTTGGAACCAGGCTCTTGGAGCTAAACGCTCCTCACCTGTCTGCTAGCCAGCATCAAGTAAACAGCCTTCCTTGCAGCTTTTTATTCTGAGAACACAAGCACTGTGTTTGTGTGTATGTGAGTGTGTATGTTTGTTTGGTGGTGCGTTTGTGTGACCTCCTGCTTATCAAAAGGGTCATAAAAGCAGGAAGCTTACTAACCAAGAAAACAGAACCCTCACATAGGATGTCCCTATAATGAAACACTACAGCCTCCCCCACCAACAAACAGGCTGGAGAGGTGGTCAGAGACAAAGGAATGTCTTTGACCATGCTGCTTGAACTAAGTCTTACACATTTAAGTAACACAATGACAACATTTAACAATTTGACTCCAACAGTCCCCCCTTTTTGTCAACTTTGTACTTAAATTTCCACTTATGCACCCTTGTGTTTGACAGTTCAGTATAGGCTTCATTCACACACAGCTCCTCACATCATTCACTTCCTACTGCTGCAAAAGTTCACAGTTCATACATGTACGAAACGTGCTTAGCAATTATCCTACTTCTCATTCATCTCACACACAGTAAACTACATCCTGCAAGGAAACAAATGAATGTCAACAGTCAAAAACAAGAATCAACGTTCTCAAAAGAATATGCACTACAATCCAAATGTTTGCAGACATAGGCATTCAAACACATCTGTTGGTTTTTGGTTTGTCCATGTGGCTTCCAGCTATCTTCAAAGCTGTAGCCTGGTCAACACTCCTCTTTATGACCCCTTTCAAACCCCCAAATCTTCTCACTGTAGACACCCTGTGGGGTGATAGAGTCACCTGGTGAATCATCTGCATTTACAACTCCTCTCCTTTCCTGTTGTCACTGCAGAAAAAGTTTTTTAAAGGAAATTGGATCAAGTTGTTTATGATCTTCTCCCCCATTTTTGAGTCATGTCCACCCATGGCTCAAAACTCCAACCAACTTATATAAGTGTACATGATGTAAATGTAAACAAAAGAAAGCCCCTTTGACTGTCTGGCTTTTTCTTCATAATGATAGCCATATTAGGACACATAAAGGCAATGGTTATATATCTATATATTTTAGCACAAATGACAATATAAAAAATATCAATCCTAACAATGCCCATGTGTCAAAGTAACTGAGAATAAAAAACAGAAAACATGAAGGAGATATTCCTGGCCTGGCTTTTTATAGCAGATAATCTTAAAAATATTTTGCAATTTTGCATAATTTTAAAAAAGTTTTTCTTCAGTATTGAACAGCAGAAAATAGGTTTTCTTGTCCGAGGTCATTGAAGTAAAAGAAAAAAAGAAAAAAAAAGACAGAGGCTGACAGCGCTGTAAACAACGGTAGACTGGTGGGTAATAAGCGAAGGAATAACGCAGAAAACAGAGATTTGAGACGGGAAACTGTTCTTGAAGTACAGAGAGAGAGAGAGCTGTGCATGAAGTGTGATTTTTATCTTGGTGTAAACAAAACAGTAAAGTAAGAGGGAATTCATGACGATGTTTATCAGATGTGAATAGTTTGTTGCTTCTTTTGCTGCTGGTTCAGTCAATTTTGCTTGGAGAGAGACAAAACCTGCAGCTCAGAATCAGCACAAAAAAGACGTAAACAGTGCGGACCCGACGCATCAGAATCAGTGAGCTGTCGGTTTTCAGCCCGATGGCATGTCCGTCTACGTGCCGTCGTGTGAGAAAGCAGAGAAAGCTGATTCTGATGCGTCGGGTCCCTCTGTGTGTTTACGCTGTGTCTTTGTGTGGAATCCGTTTACCTGCTCTCATTTACTGTTTGGTGGTTGATAAAATACTTTTGTGATCTTTAACCTGAGATTCCGGTGTTTCTGGGAAAATAGATTTATGTTTAAAACTCGATTTAGGATTTAATGAATCAATGTCGCTTTATTCAAGCTACTCACCTCTCTCTATCTGCCTGTACTTTCAAACGTACAGACGGACTACATGAATATCTGAACTACGACCAATCAGAGAGGTCCCACCCCTGATTATCTCTGATTGGTTTAGACCACGATAGGAGCATAATGTGTGTCAGTTGTTGACCACAGGGAGAGTTTCAGAGTTGCAGAGAGTGTTTTTTTATTTATTTTTTACTCGAATAGTTGGTCGTACCGCTGCGACCTGAGATTATTTTTAATCGCACTTGCAACCAAATTGGTTGCACTCTACAGCCCTGCATTACATTTAATTTTTCTAACTTAGCTTTGCTCCAGTGGTAATTAGAGTGAAAGGACTTGAAAATCAAAGTTTTACTCGTCTCTGTAAAACAAATTATTCATACCACCTTTACTTAACAGGAGCTTTACTGTGATAGTTTTAATACATTCTTCTATATTTAGTATGGTTTTAATATTTTCGTATTTTAAATTACGCAGGATATATGATAAAACAATAATTTACTTGCAAAGAGTTTTAATTTCTACACAAATACTTTCATTATGTGGAAAAAAAGTATTTGAGATGGAATTGTTTTATTTGATCTGAGAACAAAAATAAATTGTTCATTGTTAATTTATTTAGATCATATAAACAATATACAGGTACATTTAGCAAAGAAAGTAAGAGAGAAAAAATACTACAGACGGGCATCTGAGGGTGAGCGGAGCGTGCCAAGCTCCAATCGACAGCACAGAGGGAGTTCAATTATGGCATCATGATTCTGTGAGCAGCACAGAAACCAGAAGCTAGGGTGGTGATGGGGAATGACCGACGGCAATTTCCTAAGAACATCACCTAATGCTGTGTCACTGTGCTAAGCATACTTTGACAATCTGAAGAGGGTCTTCCTTTGTGTCATTGTTGTTGTCATTTGCATCATGACCTGTTGAAAGATTTTATTATGTTTATGTTTAGAAGTACATTTCATTTGAGGTTCTCTAGATGTGTTTGCTCTTTTTACTAGAGAAGTTACACTGTGCAAGCTCAGCAGGAAGTCTCTACCGTTGTATGTTATCTCTTCCTGCATGTGTCTGTGACGCAGTCTCTACCGTTATATGTTATCTCTTCCTGCATGTGTCTGTGACGCATACATGCTTGAGTATAAATAAAGGGTGGCAACTGCTGCGGTGAGTGAGTCTCCGTTTGAAATCTCACCCGTGTGCACGTTAAACCTGCAAACCTGTCTGAGTATCATTTATTCTGACCTGAGTTGCATTACAGGAAAACTCCTGACATTTCTTGGTCCTCCGAGCCGGAGGGACACCACTTTGCGTGATCCCACAGGAAAACCTCATCGAGTCCTGACGTCGTGAGAAGCCCGCGCTGAAGTCTGTCGACAGCTCCTGTCTAGGTACAGGATAAAAAACCAGAGACGTAGAATTCGGGTTCTGGCCAGCGTTCTTAAAAGTGGTACACGACGCTGGGGGTCGATGAGGGAGACTTGACAACCGGCAAAGTCAACAAACAGGTGAATATTGACACTCTGAGACACGTTGCGTAAAACCGTGTAAGCTCGCCCAGAGAGGGGCTGGTAGCATTTAAAAGCTCGCCTGAAGAAGGCTGGTAGCATTTTAAAATAAAATAGAGCTCGTCTGAAATAGGACTGGTAGCTCCCCTGTAGAGGGTAAAATTAGCGCGCGCATAAAGGTATTTATTGTTTTATTTTTGTTGGTGGAATAAGTTGATTTTCCAGCACAATAAGAAGGCTGAACTATTCCACTAATTTGTTTACTGTTGGCCACCCAAGTACTGGTGAAAAGAGAAAAAGGTCGTGTTTTATCACGTAAAGCTGACACCGCTTTCAAGAATAGCTTGAAAGTAGAAGGCCGTGTCAACTACCTCTCTCGATTCTCGTGCCAGAGAAGGTGCCGCAGTTGTGTAGTTATAAAGGATTAAAATGGGTAACGAAGCTTCAAAACTCACTGCTGACGAGCAGTGGTTAGAGAAAAAATGTCCAGGTGCCGGACAAACTAGTGCATGCAGATGGAGAAATCAAAAGAAAACTAAATGTCCCACATGGGAGGGAAAATGTAGCCCCTCCGCATTGACTAAATTAAAAGAAACCCTCCAAGCAGAAATAAATACTGAAAAGAATCCTAAAAAGAAAACAAAACGTATTCAAGAGTTGCAGTATTTCAAAGCGTGGAAAGAGGAGGAAGAAAGACGTAGTGAAAATAGACAAAAAAGGCAAAAGAAAAAAGAAACAGCATTACAAAACTCATAGCCACCCCCTTATGTACCAACGCCGTCAGCACCAGAACCGCAATCAAAAAACCCGTTTACCAACCAATCTAACCCCTATGCTCAAGCCCGACATGCCTTAAACTGTATGGCTGTAAATAAAAATCCACAGGAAGACATAGGGAGAGATCCGACAGGCAGGGACATGGGAGGAAATGTTGACCCCCCAGGACCCTCTGAATTATTCCCAATGATAGCTACACCCAATCCTAGATATTGACAGCTGACCGGTGGTGCAAATAATGAGCGAGATGAGAACCCAAACATATTTGTTTTTAGACCATGGTCACAAACAGATAGACAGAATGTACTCAAAGATGTCCCATCTTTAAATGAAGGTTTCATACAGTGGAGAGAAGCTGTCGAGTTAATTAGAAGACAGTGGTATTTGAATGGCCATGAAATGCTCCAAGTGATACAAGACTTGTTAGGATTAAAAATGGGAACAGTGAGGGAAAATTTTACAGGATCAGATGAAAATGGTAGGGCCCTAGATCCCGGATCTGATGACTTACAAGCTGCCATAACACACTTGTATGAGCGGATTAGAGTCCGCCTGGCCCCCAGAGCAGATTACGCAAAAATAGGAGAAGTAAAACAAAAGGAAGCCGAGACAGCAGCAGACTTCCTCGACCGGCTACGCCCGGTTTTTAGACAGCATTCAGGCCTAGATTATGAAGAAGGCCCAGAGAGACCATACCAACAGCAATTAAAGAACGCATTCCTAAACGGTCTCCTTCCCCCAGTTAGAGCCCATGTTGAAAAACACTGGGTAACAATGAATACCGGTAACCTAACAGATGCTCTGCAGTATGCAGAACATGCAACCCGAGTGCTAAAAAAGAAAGAGAAAGGAGGTGTTTTCACTGTGGATCCTGAAACAGGATTTGTGGCATTTGCTGGTGGATACAGAGGACAGAGACAGGGACAGCGGAGGAACAGAGGAAGGAAAAGAGCAGGTTTCAGAGGAGATAGAGGGGACAAAAATGATAGAGACAATCGCTGTTATAACTGCGGAAAGGAAGGACATTTTGCAAGAGACTGTAGGAATGGAAGTGAGAATCAGAGTAAGTGACTAGAACAGGAAACAGAAGAGGAGACAGAAATTTTCAACATAGAACAGTTGCTTTTAGGTTCCGAACACAAACCCACAGCAACAATCCATGTAAGTGGCCAACCCATGACCATGTTATGTGACACTGGAGCATGTAAAACCGTGTTAAATCAAAAGCCCAAAAATTTAAAATACTCAAGTGACACCCTGATAGTTAAATCTGCATCAGGCCACACCAGTGTTAAATCATTAACAGAAGGATTGTTGCTAGAACACAAAGAAAGCGGCAGAAGTTGTAAAAACCAATGTATATATGACCCATCCTGCCCAGTCAACCTTTTAGGGAGAGATGCTTTAAAAAAACTAAAGATCGGTGTGGTGCCAGGGCCAGAGGGCATGTATGCTAAACTAATGTTGCATGAAGAGCAAAGTCTTGAGGCCCGTCAGTTTAGTGTGTGTGAAGGACAGGGGGAACCCCACTATTATTGGACATTAGACTTGCCTCCATTAGAACCCTTGCAGCATATAGCAAATCGCTACTTGCCAACCCAATCAAGAAAGCTAGATTTTGCTGATTACCACAACACCTTAAGGTTCAAACAAAGTCCAGGTCATGACCCCATATATGACCAACAAGTGCACAGACTAGGCCCACAGAAACTCACACTGCAACACCTCTATGTTACCCAAAGCGGTAATGCAGTGTGCTCTGTAATACAGCCAGAAAAGGTCCAAGAGCTAAGCAGGATGCCAAAACCACATGTGTCAATAGCACGTAATGACAATACGGACTGGAAAGACTTAGGCCGCATCCTCACTCAGGTTGAAAGGGACAGATATGAGTCAACTGAGGAAACACATGAAGGGTGGCTTCAGGGCCGTAGAACAGGATGTATGAGGTACACATTAGGGTGGGTACTCACAACACAGCCAGCAACCCACATGATTGACTGCGCAGATGCACACATGCACGAAGTTAGTGAGGATTGATACACACTCTCTTTAGAACAACATCCAGAATTAGAAGAATTACCTGCAAAGCTGTGGTCCATAGGACCAACAGATGTAGGACTAATTAAAGGAGCAGATCCTGTTGTAGTAAAAACCACCACAACTTACAGGCCAGTAAAACCACAGTATCCCCTCACAACAGAAGCCAAAGCAGGAATAAAACCAGTAATTGCAGACATGGAAAAGGCAGGCATCTTAATAAAAATGACTAAAGTAACCTGTAAAACACCCATTTTCCCAGTGAAAAAAGCAAATACCGGAAAGTACCGTCTAGTACATGATCTCAGGGCAATAAATGAAGTAACAGAACAAATCCCACCTGTGGTAGCAAATCCACACACAATCCTGAATCAAGTGACCCCCAAGGAACAGTGGTTTTTAGTTATAGATCTGTCAAATGCATTCTTTTCTGTACCACTGCACCCTGACTCGCAGCATCTGTTCGGGTTCACCTTTGAGGGTCAAAAGTACACGTACACAAGGTTACCTCAGGGCTTTCAGAACAGCCCCACCTTGTATGCAGAGGCTCTAAAAAAGTCCATGTCACTGTGCACACTCCCCGCCCCAGGACAGTTTCTCCTGTATGTAGATGATATACTCATCACAGGGAACACACAAGCAGACTGCAAAGCAAACACAATGACAGTGTTACACCATTTAGCTGAGCAGGGCCATAAAGTCTCACAACACAAACTACAACTGTGGAGCCCAAAGGTTACATACCTAGGACACACACTCACAGGGGAAGGGAAGACACTGTTAGACAGCAGAAAACTAGCAGTACAAAATGCTCCAAAACCGCTCACGAAACAACAAATGATGAGCTTTTTAGGTCTTTGCAATTTTTGTAGAAGCTGGATACCTGAATATTCTTCTTTAGCTCAGCCTTTGCAGAATCTAATTTATGGTAAAAACCTAGCACTGAAAGATAAAATAGAATGGACACCAGAAGCGGATGAAGCGTTCAGTAATCTAAAACTCGCACTCCAGACACATACAGTTTTAGCATTACCAGATTATGACAAACCTTTCTACTTGCATGTAGACGGAGGTGCAGGCTACATGAAGGCTGTTTTAACGCAGGCCTTCGGGGAAAAGCAACGTCCACTTGCGTTTTACTCGTGCAAATTAGACTCAGTTGCGTCCGGTTTGCCTACCTGCATACAAGCTTGTGCAGCTGCAGCAGAGGCAGTTAAAAAATCTGCTGATATTGTTCTCGGACACACATTGATTATCAAAGTCCCACATGCTGTGACCTCCATTTTGTTACAAGCAAACTTGTCTTATCTCACACATGCAAGACAACTTTCCTATGTAGGTATTCTGCTTTCACAGTCACACATCAGAATTGAGAAGTGCGGACAGTTAAATCCAAGCACACTTCTTCCTACTGTGCAAGATGGTGACGCGCACTGCTGTATAAAGAAGCTAGATGAGGAAACAAAACCACGTGCTGACATTTACAGCACACCACAAGCTGGCTTCGTTAACATCTTTGTAGACGGTTCAGCGTTCAAAAATAGTCTCGGGCGAAACTGTGTAGGTTACGCAGTAACCACAGTAGACACAGTTTTAGAAGCAAAAGCCCTAACTTCCTCTTTTTCAGCACAGAGTGCTGAACTCATTGCTGTCATACGTGCATGCCAGCTACACAAAGGTCAAGATATAAACATTCACACTGACAGCCAATATGCCTTTGCAGCAGTGCATCATTTCGCAAAAATTTGGCAGAATAGAGGAATGATCACTTCCACTGGCAATCCAGTGCAACATGGAGATCTTTTAAAGGCACTGTTGGAAGTGATAACATTGCCAAAACAGTTAGCATTATGTAAATGTGCTGCACACCAGAAAGACAACTCAGAGGTCACTAAAGGCAATAACTTCGCAGATCAAGCCGCAAAAGCAGCAGCACAACAAACTATAGACACATTAATGTCTGAATCCTCAATGCAAATACCACTTGATGTGCTTAAAAACGAACAAAAAGCCGCACCGACTACTGAACAAAAGAAATGGTTAAAATGTGGAGCACAGCTAGAAAATGATTTGATGACTTGTAATGGCAAACCAATACTACCAAAATCCCTACACAAAACAGCAGCATTAGTGACACACGGTTCCACTCATGTGTCAACGGGAGGAATGGTAGATATACTTTCTAAATATTTCTATACTCAAAATTTCGAAAATTCAGCAAAAGAATTTGTCAGAACATGCATGATTTGCCAAAAACATAATGCACAGGGAAACCTCAGACCAAAAAGAGGAAACTTTCCCACACCACTTCATCCTTTTCATACAATCCACATGGATTTTATTGAACTAAATGAATGCCAAGGCTCAAAATACGCTCTAGTGATCATAGACGTATTCTCAAAATGGCCAGACATCTATCCAGTAAAAAAAGCAGACGCCATCTCAGTAGCAAAATGTTTGTGCAATCATTTCATTCCAACATATGGCATCCCCACTCTGATAAGATCAGACAACGGGACACATTTTGTTAATGAAGTGATCAGCAAGGTCTCTGAAGCACTAGGATTCAGCATCAAACATCACTGTGCTTACCACCCACAAAGTGCCGGACTAGTGGAAAGAACTAACGGCACAATAAAACAGAGACTGAGAAAATGCATGGAAGAAACAGGGAGACCATGGCCTGAGTGTATAGGCCTAGTAAAAATGTGGATGACATTGACACAAAGTTCTCAGAAACTCACACCTTTTGAAATCATTCATGATAGACCATTTCCACTACCAATCACAAGTGAGCCCATAGATAAGTCAATAAGAGAAACTACACTAGCTGAATGGATGACTAAATTGCTTGAAAATAAAGAGATTGTTCTAAACAACCAACAGCCGAGTGATTCATCTCCAGTGTCTTGCAGGTTGAAGCCAGAAGATTGGATCCTGATAAAGGTGCTCCACAGGAAAAATTGGAGTTCACCCCGTTGGGAAGGACCATATCAAGTACTCCTGACCACACCAACAGCGTGCAAAATTGCCGAAAGACCCTCTTGGATTCATCAGAGCCACTGTAAAAAAGTGACAACATAGACTAAGAGACGCCGACGCCCCTGCCTGTAGGTGATCTAGGAAGGTGGAGAGAGGGCTGTTTTGGGTAGAATCCCGCCCTGTTCTTCTCGCCCCTAGTCTACTCACCTATAGGACGCTCGTCCTCCTAGTGGCTAGTATTGCACTCCTGGTGAGTTTATTAACACTCACCCGAAAGAAAGAAGATGAACAGCACCACCTGCAGACAAGAAGGACACATGACGACTCACATCTTCGTGACATGACGCAAGACCACATTCACCCATGGATGAACAACGCATGGTATCGATATATACATGACAGCACACTCAGGAAAGACTGCTATGTTTGCTCCTATATGCCCCCAACGACACAATACGCCACCTTGTACGCAAAGGGAATGAACATGGTTCAGGCACAGTGTGCCGCAAGTTACGCCAGCCTTGGGTATCAATACCGGGGAATTGTGATTGACTATTATTATTATTATTAACCTTTATTTAACCAGGAAAAGTCCCATTGAGATTAAAAACCTCTTTTTCAAGGGAGTCCTGGCCAAGAGGCGACAACACGTTGAAATTACAAAGTTACATACATATTATAAATAACAATTACATTTTAAAAACATTTTTCTCTGGCTCTCTCAATCTGGACTTAAAAGCATTTAATGAAATAAGTTCTGCTATCTTCCAGTCTTTTTGCATCATGTTCCATGTGAAAGGGGCAGCATAAGTAAAAGCCCTCTTTCCCAGTTCAGTTCTGGCAAATGGAACATTGAGCAAAAAAAGATCGCTTGAACGCAGGCTGTAAGAAACAGTACTTCTCCGTGTGAGCAGATCGCAAATGTAGGTGGGCATTTGTCCAAGCAGGGCCTTATAAATAAAGATGCACCAGTGAGCAAACCTCCTGGAGGACAACGAAGGCCATCCCACTCGAGCGTACAGATCACAACAATGGGTCAAGGCCCTACAGTTTGTAATAAACCGTAAAGAGGCATGATAAACTGAGTCAATCTTATGAAGACTATCTATGAGAAACCTCTCGAGATAGGACTACCAAGTGGCACATGTGACGAATGGTTCTGGGTTGACCTGAAAGAAAAACACAGGAGTAAGGCTAGATCATTCCCAGTCTTTCTCGAAAACAATGGGAATTTGAGCCACACCCTATGCTTCCGCCAACAGATCGGATCCACGCCAATGGGAAAAACCACCAACTGTGAAGCAGTACAGATACATGCTCCTGGAGGACCAGTGAAGAACAACAACATCTCGAATGGCACCTATTGGGTGCAAGGAATGGCCTGGCTCTGTGGCCAACAAGCCTATTTTATCCTTCCTAGGAATTGGACAGGTCAGTGCGCTCCCATTTTCATATCTGACCACACTTTCAAGATAACTGTGGACGCCACGTCAACAACAAGGAAAAAACGAAGCACTCTAGACCTCAAGAAGCATGATTCCATTTGGGGTTCTGATGTCCCAGAGGAATTTAAACTTTGGACTGAAAAACAAAAGGTTGTTCACGCACTCTTCCCATGGGTGGGGGTAGGAAAACACGCTTTAAGAATAGAGACTCTGAATTACCGTTTTGGACTTTTTCTGAATGCTTCATGTAAAATCAACGACGAACAGAATCAAGAAATTGATGCTCTGCGCATTGCAGTAATGCAACACAGGGTAGCATTGGACATGATTCTTGCTGAGAAAGGAGGACTATGTGTCCTCTTTAACAACACATGCTGCACATACATTCCAGATAATGTACACTCATCCAACATGACCGATGCTCTGAAAACACTCAGACAACTTCGGGATGTACAACAACAAGACTATGTTGCGAACACAGAAGACTGGCTCACGTGGCTTTTAAGCGGCTCTTGGAAGTCCCTGTTGTTTAAAGGACTTGTTTTTGTTGGTGTTCTACTACTGTTATTGTGTCTTTTCACTTCATGTGTCATACCTTGTTTGAAGAACATGGTGTCAAAAATGGTAACTGCTTCAATTAATGCTTACATCACCCTACCACAGAATGAAAAAGATGATGATGAGATAGACATTTGGATATAACATACTCGCAAAACTCACTATTTCATGATGTCTTGGCTAAAAATGTTTTACAAGTGGTCATAGACTGATACAGTGTTAGTGAGTTGCTATGTACATATATAGGAGAAAAGATCAAACAACAGGAGGGAATGTTGAAAGATTTTATTATGTTTATGTTTAGAAGTACATTTCATTTGAGGTTCTCTAGATGTGTTTGCTCTTTTTACTAGAGAAGTTACACTGTGCAAGCTCAGCAGCAAGTCTCTACCGTTGTATGTTATCTCTTCCTGCATGTGTCTGTGACGCAAACATGCTTGAGTATAAATAAAGGGTGGCAACTGCTGCGGTGAGTGAGTCTCCGTTTGAACTCTCACCCGTGTGCACGTTAAACCTGCAAACCTGTCTGAGTATCATTTATTCTGACCTGAGTTGCATTACAGGAAAACTCCTGACATGACCACTTCTACAAGACTGCTAAAGTGATTCAACAGGTGGGATCATAACAGCAGTAAAACAACTGGATCCAATACCCTTTCTGAGAAAGGTTTTCTGCAGAGATAAAAAGGACAATAGAGGAGTCATAAGTATTCCCCCCACAGGAAGAATGCCTGAAATGAGGCGATGAGGGTTGATAGAGGCCATAAAAAAGGGGCTCTATCATGTAATCATATATGCTTAGAGGTATCAATTGTATAATTGTCACAGCCCAGCGGCACGAGGGAACAGGGATGGACACAGGTGCAGAAACCAACCCGGAAGCGAGGTGACAGAGAACAAATGATTTATTTCCGCCCACAGGTAAACAAAGGTAAAAAACAAAGCGACGCCACCACACTAGTGGCGCGTAGGATTCGTCTGTGATAATGAGGGCGACCTAGACACCTCTAGGAGACGGCTGAACAGCGGGGGCAGCGGGGAGGTAGAAACAGGACTAGGTAGGGACCGGGGGCATTGGTTTCAGGTGGAGGGGACAGGTGGAGCGGAAAGCCCGGAGGCGGTCGAGGCGTGGGGAGGCAGGCAGGTGAGTGGTGGGCCGGCAGGCCACGTTGTGTAAGCAGCAGGCGGCCCAGGTCCAGGAGGACGGGAGCGAGGGGAACAAGATATCCATGGGGATAGCAGATACTCAGGCGATGAATGGTTGAGAGCGCAGGTCTGATATACCGCTGGCACGATTGCTTACAGGTGGTCAGCCAGGGAGGGGCAAGCGAACTCCGCCTAAAGGAGGAGGAGCCGCTGTCGGAGACCTGCAGGTGCCCAACCAGACCATGACAATAATGATAGAGGTCTGATCATTGGTAGTCTGCAAAGACTCTTCCAGAGTGTTCTGGCATGCACACACATCCTAAGGTCATGAGTGAGGTCGTACCTTCTTTATATAGTATGGGAGGACACCTACTCTGTATCTGTTTAAGTATAAGAGCCTTTTGTTTAGGTGGACCGCTGGACTCCTGGCACCAGCTTACACACACACACACACACACACACAATTCCCAATAAAAGGCAGCAAGCGGAGGCCGTCGTTGGGGTCATTTTGTGGTAGACACCGACGAGGCCTCCATTGCAAATAAATCTGTCTCGTTTTCTTCATGATGAATTAGTCTCTAAACCAGCGGGGCTTGTGGAAACACAGACCCAACAACACCCAGGTAGAAGACGAGTATTAATAACTGACTGCACACTTATTTCCACACTGTCATCCTCGAGTAGGTGAGAGGGAACGAAGTCTTGCCCCAAAGACATTTTGTAGGTTTGCTGGCTCCTTAGAGTACGAGCACCTGGATGACTGAGAACCTTCACAGATCTATTTTCAAGCTGAGCTCAAAGGTCATAGCCAAGCTTTTTTCAATACACTGCTCAGCTTTCTTTATCATAATCGTACACATCATGGTTTTGGGAGCTTCATTTCAGAGAAATAATTTTTGCAAGATGAGAGATTGTTTCTCGAGACTTTCTCCAACTTTTCCTTGCTGTGCAAAAAATGATGGTATTTGTTTAAGAGATCTACAGTGTGTGTGTGTGTGTGTGTGTGTGTGTGTGTGTGTGTGTGTGTGTCCTCAGTGAACTGTATCAGTCTCTGCAGTATCTTCCAGCTGCAGCAGTCACTTCAGTTTCTGTTCAGTCTGACTGAGGGAGGTTTTTGTACGACTGTTTTTCACTGTGTGAACACATCTTGACCGTTAGCATAGTGATCACTCTTACAGTAATAAACTGCTGCATCTTCAGCCTGGACTCCACTGATGGTCAGAGTGAAGTCAGAGTTTGATCCACTGCCTGTAAAACGAGCTGGAATCCCTGATACTCGGCTGCTAGCACGATAAATGAGCAGTTTAGGAACTCCTCCATCTTTCTGTTGGTACCAGGCTAAACGGTCGTTGCCATCAACATTCTGACTGGTCCTACACTTGATGTTCACAGATCCTCCCACAGCAGAGCTCACTGCTCCAGGCTGAGTCACTGTGATCTGTCCTCTGGACTCTGAGGACACAGAGACAAAAACATAAAGCAGCTTCATGGTTTTGTGGGCTTCATTTCAGAGGGACAGATGTTGATAGAGGAGAGGAGTTTGATTCTCTGGACTTTACCTGTGAAGCAGCAGCAGAGGAGAGTCCAGATGAGGACGCAGATCAAAGTCATGTTTTTGATGAGGAGGATTTCTGTGGCTTCTGTTGTGATGAAGGACAGCTGTCAGTCATCCAGTGTTCAACTCTCAGGACTATAAACTCTCCCAGAGCACTGGAGCATGGTGCTGCTGATGCAAAGTGCCTCTCTATGGAAATCATCTGACTCTTATGTTGTGAGTCAGTTTGCTGCATTGACTTGGAACCAGTTGTCCTCTTAGACTGAAGGGTCACTGAAAATGTATTAAAGTTGCTCTAAGAAGTCATCACTATCCCCTAATTACATATTTATTTCCTGATGGTTTAGTCTCTTCTTTTTTATGCAAATGTATAGACAGAGCTCTCTGTCACATCCAATGAGGGAATATGTTTGGGAAAAATAATTTCCATCCCTTCATTCCTCGTATACCACGGAGACTCTCTCACATCAGCTGTTTTCTCTACATTTATGTCAAACGGATTTTTTTCTGTAAACAAGATTACAAAACTACATCCTCATATGATTCATTTTGAAATTTGTACCACATTAGATGTTCTTTGGGTTCATTAAATTGGCTTTGTTTAAGTAAAACTGTGTATTTGTAAATATTATTTAGTCAGTTATTGCTTCAGATTTATTCTGGTCATGATTGAAAAGTACATGAAATATATTTTATAGCAGTGAGTAGCTGTAGTACTTGTTTCCTCTAATTCCTTCAGTCTCATGTATGATCCAGACTTTAAATGATCTCAGAGAAAAATGTTTCAGTAAGTGTTCCCATATCTGTCATGCTGTATAGTCCTGCCTACATGTAGGGGGAAGAATGAAGAAGTCATCACATAAAACCACATAAAATCCTACCAGGACAAAAACAAGGCACCTGTCTGCTGCTTTTTCTCACATGTTTCTTTGTCTGAAGTTTATATATTAACATGTGTGTACAGCAATGTGAGTGTTGTTAAGCTCTTCATGTTTCTTTAAGAATATTTCAATCATTCTGGACTCTTGAGGAAACAGAACAAGTTCATGCTTGATGATAAAACAGAGATAATGTCAGGGACCTGGGTCTGATGACCCAGAGTCCAGAGCAGTTTAGGACTTATCTTACTTGTTATATGTATGTTTGATGTATTCTGTGGCTCTCCCTGCTTAAAGGGAACCCAGTGTGTATGGGTGTGGGTGTGTCTGGTAGGCCGGCTTGCAGGAACCATCAGGCCTGGTGGGTGTGGCCTGCCAGGTGGCTGGCCACACCTAAGGATGCGGTTCACACACCTGTAGCTGATCAAGCCTCGTCGGAGAAGCTACTTAGGAGTGTGGTGGAGCTCTCTTTATCTCTTAATATTTTAAATTCCAAAAAAGAGGAACCTTGGTCCAGTCATGAAGAATTTTAATAATTCTGTTTCTTTAAAGAAATTTTTAACATATTTAAACAATGCCTTCTCTGTGCGGTTAATGAATGGGGAAATAAAACATTTTATGTCGTTTTTTACAAGTCAACAAGTGCCAAAAAATAACTTGAAAATCTCTTGAATTAAATAATTGTACAGAAGTAATGCCTCATCGATATAAGAAAAATGACCAGTGAGGTATGGTGTAATGGTATCTGCATTCTCATTTGGGGTGTTTCTCACCTCAATTAATTTTGTTTGCACGCCACCGATCTTCCAGTCAAAGTACTGAATTATGATCGGGAATATTTTCTCGGCTCCATGGTTACTTCCGTCTGTAGAAACACCACATTACTGGATTTCATTAAGAACTTCATGAATGACTCCCAGTGAATGTAGCGCTATCACACCATCGACAATCAGTCTTCAGTCGTGATGCGGGCACTGCTGAACCTTTTAGCTGTGTTAAAGTCTGCAAATGCGTTTTTTAGCAACACACTAGTGCAATCCATGGATCTGTAGCTATTGTAATGCTTCACAGTATGAAATGCCAGTGCACCTTCTGCTGCAGATACCGCAGCATCGTTGTTTTTCCCAGGTGTAACAAACAACTCAGTAAACTGAGCCTTTTTATGTTTTTCTGTATCCTTGTGAGCAACAAGACTTCCAGCACCTTTGTTAGACACATAAGGGTATGTGCCAGCTCTGCAAACGGTGCACTCCGCCTCCCATTTATTCCAAACGGGGTGATACGAAGGAAATTTCTTTTGCAGTTCTTCTGAAAAGATACACTTGCTCTTTGGCATCTTTTAAACATCATCAGGTGTGCCCGTCTGTGAGAGCAGAACAACCACTCACAAAGCAGCACCTCGGAGATGGCGTCACACATATAAGTCCTCTGTAGGCCTATAGGAAAACCTGGACAGAACGTGAAAAGTAGCCATGTCCCAGGTGTGGCCTAAAATAGGGTGATGTAATGTCCTATGATGTGGACAAGGAGAGGAGGAGAGAGAAGAAGAACATATGTAAAAATCCCATGCAAATGGAATAAGTAGTTCTGCCTCTATTTTCCTGTGATGGGTAGAGAACATCTCTCTGTATGTTCACGCCTTCAGTGGAAGCAGGGTGGACATTAGGTAAGGCTGCACTTTTTGCAGCGATCTCGTATAGAAAACTATTCCCCGCGTGTATAAAACAGGTCTGTGGCTCCAAACCGTAGTAAAGGGACCTCTTGCTAATACGTCGGGCTCGTAGCCTAAAACTAGCTTTACTTTGTTGTCTGGGAGAACTTTGCTAGCGAGAGACAGAGAGAGGCGCTGAAAGTCCACATATTGTCTGAATGTTGGTAGTGTATTGTCCAGTGTGACATGCTTGAAGTCACCCGAGATCACAATGAAGGAACTCGGGTGCTGAGTCTGTAACCGGGCTATGGCAGAGTGGATAGTGTCACATGCAGCTGTGGGGTTAGCAGAAGGAGGGACGTAAACAGCCACTGAGATGACATGAGTAAATTCCCTGGGCAAATAATACGGCCTGAGTCCAACAGCACACAGTTCAATGTCCGGGCAACAAATCCTTTCTTTAATTGTTATGTGGGCAGGGTTACACCACCGCTTGTTAAGAAAAACAGCAAGCCCACCTCCTTTTCACTTACCGCTAGCGATGCTGTCCCTGTCCCCCAAACAGTATGGAAGCCTTTCACGGATGCGTTATCGTTGGGAATGTCCTGGTGCATCCATGATTCAGTGAAACACATCAAGCTACGCTCCCGGTGTTCCCTCTGACTCCGTACAAGTGCTGAGAGCTCATCAATTTTATTTATTAATGATTGCACATTTCCCATTACAATAGACGGCAGTCACGGTCTGTACCTCCTCCTCGCTTCGAGCCTTCACTGTCTCACCGTCTCCTTCTTTCTTCTTTTCTGTACTTGACCTCTGCATCCCCGATGTGTTTTTCTCCAAATTTCAGCTGTTACGTCGGCGGTTCTGGCCGGCTTGCATGTGTTTTTGTCACGATCCTGGGTCTTATGACCCAGTGTTTTGAGTTTTAGTTCATTTTGATGTTTATAGTATGTTTAAGCTCATTAGGTCTCCTATGTTCATTTGCTTATTAGTTCCCCCTTGTGTTTCCAACCCATGTTAAGTCTCCCCTGCTCTTCATGTGTTTCATGTCTGTGTCTTACGTTGTCAAGTTCTGGTTGTCATGTCTGCGTCTCATTACGTTTCCTATTTTATTTTGAAGAGATCTCGTGTTTTTATATTATGCATTATGTTTTGAGTCCTTTGTTGTACTGTTTCTTGTTTCCCTAGGTCTCAGTTATGGTTATCATAGGTTTAGTTCTTTGGCTTTGTAATATGGCTTCCCTGTGTTCCATGTTGTGTCTACTGTGACGTTTTTGTACCATGTTTCAGGTTCCTATGTTCTGTCTTCCCAGTTGCTGTTAAGTTTACATGTCTAGAGTTCAGTCAGTGTGTTTCCTGTTTTACTTTGAAGGTCCGTGTCTCATGTCAGTGTTTCTAGTTTTGCTTCCCTTGCCTCGTCCAGCCTGATTACTCCCAGCTGTGCTCTCCTTCTGTGTCTTGTTCCCTCGTTATCCCTCTGTGTATTTGAGCCCTGTGTTTCTCTTTGTCAGTGTCGTAGTCTCCCTCATGGCTGTGTTTCAGTCATCCATGTCCCAGTTTAGTCTTCCATGCCATTCTGCAATAAAGCAGCTTTTTGAGTTTAATTTCGTTGTCGTGAGTTTTGGGTTTGGGTCCTTCTCCTGCCTGTACACAGCCGAAACATGACAGTTTTACTCTAATTGAATAGTGTGCATGGTTGCAGTCTCCACAAGTGTGCATTTTTAGACGTTTCTTAAGCCCCTAGTGTTTTAGATTAGCATTATACAAATTTCCGATTGCTGCAACGTAGAGTTTGCCCTTACTATTATTTATTTTATTTTTTTTAGCCACACGGATTCACATTGTCAGAATAGAACATTACAAGATTGAAAGACACAAGTGGAATATATTTGTGTGTTTTGTTCAATTTTGTAAGTATTTGTAGTAAATCTGATTATTTAAAAATATCCTTTTCATATCCTGAATGTTGCAAGCTGTGCGTGTGAAATGCAGAGAACAACAGCTTCATCAAGTTCATCTGTTTTGAGGGCCAATTGACCTACAGATTGTTTTTGGAATGTGGTTAGTAAAAAACATCAATGTTTCCAGCGTTTATCATAGTGTCAATCAGTCAAGCTTTGGGAATGATGCTATAATTGCTACTATACCAACTTTTTAGGTCTATTTTGTTGAATTTATTTAACTTCACTTTCCTTGCCTTGTTTTGGTGTTTATAGTTACTAGTGTTCACAGTTACCAGCTGTCAGATACGTAGAAAAGGATCCTGGTGTTATTTGTCTCTCAGAAACAGTCCATAACTTCCCTTCAACTCATTCATGTCACCTAAAAGGTAAACCTGTTTCTCCATCACAGCTCTGATGATTCAGTAAGGACATCTCCTGGTTTCATCTTCATGTTTCCCTCTCACCACATATCCAAACCGACATCATGACCAGCAGCTTTACAGCTGTGGCTCCAGCAAACATCAGCTGATACTAGAAAGTAATATTAAATACATTCTAACAACAGCTGATCAAGCTTAAACGTGCTGCTGTTGTTTAGCGAACATCCGCTGGTTTCCTTTTTCTGGCGCAAAGTGGGCGATAAACAAACAAGCGAGAAAAGCTGATCAGCTGGGCCCTGTTTCAGGAAGCCGGTTTAGTGGAAAAACTGAGTAAGTATACCCTGAGTTAACGAAAACTCTGGGTTTTCGGTTTCACAAAGCGAGTTCAGCTGCAGCCTGAGTGAGTCACTATGACGACACACTCCGTGAAGCTAACCTGCCCCCTAGCAGGTTTACTACAACTAACCCTGACTGTCTCCGCCCCTTTGTCGGAAACCTGACAGTAGGAAGTGTCAGACATGGCGTGTCCCTTCCTTGAAGAGCCAGTAGATCGTGAAGCCCAAATTCTCCGCAGAGCTCTCCGCCGGGAGAGAGTGATCAGAGCGCGTATGGACATTTTATCATTTCCTGATGATTGTCTGTGCGAACGTTACCGTTTCTCAGCACAATCTATAATTTATTTGGATAACATCCTCAGGCCATATATTACGCATGTGACACATCGTGGACATGCTCTCAGTTCATTGCATATTATTTGTATTGCACTTCGGTTTCTTGCAAACGGGAGCTTTCTGTATAATATTGGTTACGCTGAGCACGTTTCCAAGGCTACCGTCTGTCGGGCAGTCAGGTTGTTACAGTTGCACTGAAACGTCTCCTGTACTCGTCTGTGGTGTTCCCCGGTCACAGACCCACAAGATTCATCAAAGAGGGATGCCACAAAATTGCAGGTATCAGGATGAACAAAACTTAATGTATGATGTGGTGATACTTGAACTACTACTTAAATTTTACATTTATTTTCAGGGTTCCCAGGCGTGATTGGCTGTATAGATGGCACTCACATTCCAATCATTGCTCCTTCAGTAAATGAAGGAGACTATGTGAACAGGAAGTCTTTCCACAGCATTAATGTACAGGTACATAGTTCCCTGTAGCATTTCAAACTAACAAATTATTTCATCATAGTAATGGATGCTAATTTGTGTTCTCTGCACTGTGAAGATCATATGTGATGCTGCCAACATTATCACAAATGTGGAAGCCAAGTGGCCAGGCTCTGTCCATGACTCACAAATATTCCGTGAATGTACACTGAGCACAAAATTTGGACATGGTGAGTTGAAAATACTTTAAAATATATAAAGACCAATTGCTTCAGGGACATTTGAACTGAAGTGTATCCTTCTGTCTTAGGAGAGTTCACTGGCTACTTGCTTGGTGATAGGGGGTATCCATGTTTACCCTATTTGCTTACCCCTTACCCTGACCCTGAACCGGGCCCACAGCAGCGATATAATCTGGCTAATTGCAGGACAAGAGCCAGAATTGAAATGACTATCGGAATGCTTAAGGCCCGGTTCCAGTGCCTGCAAAGGCTCAGGGTCACCCCAGAAAGGGCATGTGACATTATTGTGGCATGTGTGATTCTTCACAACATTGCCACAATTAGAGGAGAACACTGTCCTTCTGAACCAAACATCAGCAGTGATCCAAACCATGAACATCCTGACCCTCCCACGGACATACAAGATGGAAGCGCAGTCAGAGACACCATATGTCACAATCATTTCCTTTGACCCATCACCTCAACATGTTGAAAGAAGAATAAACAGATTTTTTGTTCAACTGGCTTTATTGGTCGCCTGTATTTCCTGTACACAAAGTATTAAAAGATGTAAACCTCATAAAGTGTCTCTGTTGCTTCCTCCTCTGTAACAGCTGTCAATGTTTCTTCATTATTTTCCTGTAGTAAAGAAATAAACAACATTGCTGTTCTACTGTAAACTCATATAATCTGTGGAGTATTACTCACAACTGCATGTTGGTCTGGCTCAACAGGAGGCTGCACCAGATGCAGTACACCATCACCATCAACTGATAGAATATGAGGTTTATACAGGTCACTTATAACTTACAAGGGACCAAATGGCAATTAACAAACATACCAATCACCTTACACTTCATTGTCATTATGCTCTCAAAGACAACCAAGACTGAGGGAAGGCAAAATCAGTAGGAAAATAACTTCACTACAAAATAATCCATTATGGTAAAGAGTTTATCAAATGAATGAGTAGCACTGCAAAGGTGACTGTGAAGAAAGGATGTATGCACATCATGTATTATTTTGAATTTACCCCTTATGTAGGCACTTGTGTCTTGCGGGGTTATTGCCTCAGAGGATGTCCCCGCAGAGATGCCTTCGGCCACAGGGCGCCCACTGTTTTGGCTGAGGGCCAACTGCTCAGCCTCTGTGAGTGGTGGTGGTGGAGGACCCCCACCTGTTTTTCGGGCCTCCGCTTTTTTTCTGTTGGCTATAACGGGCCACATTTGAGCATACAGAGTAAGCAAATATGTACTTGTAATGTGCTCAGATAATTTCAATAAGTGCTTACAGACAGAAAATTAATGTAGCCTCTAACTGCAATTGATTTACATGGGACAAACAGACCAAGCACTATGGCTCATAATACAATTACACCTCACCTGTTTGGACTATATTTTTATATTTCATTTTTACTTGCTGCCAGGAACGTTTGGGGCCTGTTGGGTTGCACCTGCGCTCACATCACGTCACAAAATAAAATGTATAAAATAACAAATAAAATAACATATGATAAAATAACGTGTTAAATGGGTGGAAATCCCTAGATCAATGTTTAAATTAACACTCACGCATTGACTCTGTCGGCTATGTTTTGCCATGCATGCTCACTTTCTTTTGCAGCTGTCGCTGTGTTACTTTTTTCCGCGGAATTTGCATGTTATCGGCATATGCTGCCATCAGAATTTCGGCCTCAAGCGCTGTAAAATACATTGACCGCGCCTTCTTTCCCTCCGTCTCCATGGTGACTCACTTAATCTGTGCTCCACTGATCAGGGCTTTATGTATCCTCGTCCGCGCGCTTCACTTGGGGTTAAAGCAACTCCGCGTTGACTGAACTACTTGTTATCAGCCTTTCTGAAACCGAATATTCCGAGTTGGACAGTTCGGGGTTACTCAACCCTGAGTATCATTTTTCACTCTGAGTTTTCTAAACCGGCTTCCTGAAACAGGGCCCAGATCATTGACCAGTTTCATGATTGAAGTAGAAACAGGGGGGGTGAGAGAAGAAGAGGCAGCTGTGCAGCAAAGACACAGAATAAATCCAGCTTTGTGTCTTTTTTTCATTCTAGCTGAAGTACGGGACAAACTGCATTCCTTTTCACCTCAATACCATTTTCTTCTATTTGTCTGTGATAAGATTGTTTTCAGAGCCATCGCCCAAGCAACGGGGCGGGTGCATCCAACCTCCTCAGCTGTAATTGGTCCAGCCCAGAGTCGATCATGACACATTGGCCAATCCACTGCCTTTCTTTTAGTGATGGGATTTCCGGCTCTTTTTAGAGAACCGGCTCTTTCGGTTCGGCTCACTAAAAAGAGCCGGTTCTTCAGGTTGTTTTGTTGCTTTAATTAATTTATTATTAACAATAATATAAAATTATGCACAAAAGGAATTACTAATGTAAAAAAAGTGGTTTTATTTATGTTTTTATATATAAATATATCTCCAAGGCTGAGGTCGAACGGCGGGTCTAGTCCCAGCGCATGCTGCAGGACCGGATGCAAGCGGCAGAAATGAGCTTCCTCCGAAGGGTGGCTGGCCTCTCCCTTAGAGATAGGGTGAGAGGTTCGGCCATCCAGGAGGGGCTCAGAGTAGAGCCGCTGCTGCTTCACATCGAAAGGAGCCAGCTGAGGTGGTTCGGGCATCTGACAAGGATGCCCCCTGGGCGCCTCCTGGTTGAGGTGTTCCAGGCATGTCCCACTGGGAGGAGGCCCCGGTAGAGTTGGATGTCTCGAGACCGGTCCTGCGTTCTCAAATCGACGTAGTGTTCGGGAGATTTGGAGTCAACCATCAGCGGAGCGGGGGGGTGGCTTACTGGGCTTAAGCCCGGGTCATTTTTTCAGAAGCATGGGGTCTTTTGGAGTGTAATTTGTTAGTTAGATGCCTGACTGACAACTGTATAAAACAAAAACAACACACGAAGCACAGATCGCACCGTCGTAAATTCCCCCTAATTTTGGTATGATCCGAGCTCAGGCACTGGGCGACTGAGCACAGCACCCATGTGAGCGAGGGGGGAGAAGCTGCTGCCTGCGAGTTTGCTGCAGACAGAGGAGAGCTTAAGTTTGACCAGGTACCAAAGCAAATCATTCGTACTGAACTAATAATGTAAATATGACGGTGTATCACAAAAGATTGATATCAAACTGATCACTTGGTTGCGTTACTTGCTCTTCGAGTTGAATCAACCAATGGATAAATAAGAAGCCGAACAGCAATGCTGATTTTTTAGAGAGTCTTAGCTTACATTTCATATTTTCAGTTGTTTCCCTCCACGGCTAAACAAACTCTCTAAATCGGTTTCAATTGTGTACTGATGTACACAACAATGGACATAAGGAGCTTCTTTCAAAGAAAAAACTCAGGTAGATGTTATTTTATATATTATGCTTTGGATGTTGTTTAGTATATCTATGCAAAACAAGAGGAATTTCAATACACAGCAGTATATTCACAGCTGAAACCAGATATTTACATACACTTCATGGAGAAAACATAAAAACTTTTTTTTACTGTTAAACATCAATTTAGAGTAAACTTTTGTTTTAGATAAATGTTGAAATATCTTTTGAATTAGTTAAATGTCAGAATAAAAAGAGGGAGCTGTCTATTTTAATCACTTTCATCAAATTTAGGAGCACATATACACTAAGTTTATTGTTAATTAATAAGAAAACTCCAGACGATTCCATTCTGAGCTGAAGAAGCTTCTGATTGGTTAGTAGAGTCCATGTGAGTAAATTGGTGGCACAGCTGTGGATGCATATAAGGCAAAACACAGAGCCTGTTTCTGTGACATAGGAAAATCAAGAGATGTCAACCAAAACACCAGGAAAAGAATTGTGGAGCTCCATAAGTGTGGCTCAGTTTTGAATACAATTTGGTGCCATTTGCAATTAAGAAACACAGATAGTTTCTCTCTTTACTCTTAAAGTTAACAAATGTGTTTTTTATATTTATCAATTTAAAAAAATAAACATTTAGACTGATTTGATGTTACAATTAAAAAGTGTTTTTGTTTTTATCTGAAGAGTTTGTAAATATCTGGTTTCAACTGTAGATTTGATGATGTTGGTGTTTGGCTTGATTGTCAGCACAAAGAGGGAGAGAGAGGAGCAGAGAGGGAGAGAGAGAATGAGGACAGAACAGAGATGAACAAGAGCAGGTGAGACACACATGTTAGTCAAATGTAATTCCGGATCAGTTCTGGGTCTGGTTGAATTGAGGTTTAGTCCCTGTGTCTTGATACAGGCCCGACTTTGTTCTGCCTTGCTGCTTAATTAAAAAACTAGTTTAAGGTGTCCTGCATATGTATATAGAATAGCATCTGGCTGCAGTTTAAAGACTTTTTTTGTCTCGGTCTCGGTCTTCGTCTCGTCTCGTCTCGTCTCGTCTCGGTCTCGGTCTTGGTCTCGTCTCAACTTGGTCTTGGTCTTGGTCTTGTCTTGGTCTCGATACCCTCTGGTCTTGGTCTTGTCTTGGTCTCGGATTAGGCGGTCTTGACTACAAGTCTAGGCCCCGGGGCAGACCCAGGACACGCTGGAGAGATTATATCTCTCGGCTGGCCTGGGAACGCCTTGGTGTTCCCCCGGATAAGCTGGAGGAGGTGGCTGGGGAGAGGGAGGTCTGGGCCTCTTTGCTTAGGCTGCTGCCGCCGTGACCCGGCCTCGGATAAAGCTGATGAAGATGGATGGATGGAAACTTAAAGACAGTTTCAGAATAAGATTAACTGTATAGTAAATATCTCATGTCCACCTACATCCACGAACATACTCTGAGATCTTCCTCTTTTCCTCGTGCCTGGAAGCTTCATATCACCCGAGCTGTTTAGGTGTGATCATTCTAATATGTGATGTACATTGTTGTGGAAGTTTTTTAAAATAAACTGCAAACTCTTAATGAGCATCTTTTGATTTGGATTGAATATTACACTGCAGCAGAGAGAGCAAACTGGTCAAAAGCCAAAATGGTCTCTAAAGATAGGTGCAGCCTTGTGCCTTATGTACACACAGACCCAGACATTTCACAACACATCACTTGCGCCTATACTTTTAGCCAATCCTTGCAGGGAGAGAGAGAGTCACGACCTTGTTTTTCCCACCTAACACAGTCAGGGTCACAAGACATACCCTCAAGACCTCCTCCACCACCTCCTCTCAAAGGCCAGAGAAGGGTCTCACTGTCTACTCCCCACGGCACCTGAATGTCTCCAACTTACTCACAATGTCTCACTGCATGTGTCATAAAGCACATATGTGCAGTGGAGTGAGTGACATCATCATTATGCTGCTGGTGTGTGAGTGGCTCTGAAAGGCCTGGACAGCCACTGATCAACACTGGCCTCTTAACAGCTGTGAGCAGAGAGGCAGGACACATATGCAAACACACAGAGTCACAGTGAGCACTGAATAATTAAAAAATGTATGATATCTAGTGGAGAGAAATAAGTCAGATTTTAAATAGGGATGATGATTAAAACTGTGTAGTTATTATAAAGTGTAGTGTCAATGTTACAGGATAGTACAACACGTTCTCACTCCCAACTCGTCAAACGTGTGACGCATGCTCAGGCTCCCTCTGCTTCACTTATGGACGCGCAGGGTACCCCTCTCACGTTGGGAATTGACATGAAGGGTCCTCCGATTGAAGAGATTGCCGCGGAAGTGCCTTTTGTCGGTATATTTAGACATTTTCCAAATCACATTGTAACGACCTATACTGAACACAATAAATTATATAATGCAGGCAACTATCTGAGAGAAAATTACTGCAGATAAAACTAGTTACAGGCTGTTATTTGTGTATCGGTTCTTGCATTGACGGAGTGAGCGATGTATGCTGGGTAATGGCACAGCTAGCGATTGGGTGAATTTATTGCACCGGTTTTATAAACTGTTCTACAATCCTTTTCATATTTGGAAATCTGTCGATCATTCTGCTACAGCTGTAAGATATCTTCTCCAACTCCTCTGAATACATGCAGTCATTTTACCGTCTGCTTTGGCTAATCACGCTCTTACGTATTAAATTAAATTAAATTAAATGCCTAATAAAAAAGCTGTTCTTTTTTATTAGGCAAAAACATTTTCGGCAAAAAAACATTATGCAAAAACATTTTCGGTGCTGTTAAGGAATTCACAGCGACTCAGTTGTTTATTTTTGAGAAAGTTTATTTTTTTATCATATTAGATGAGCGGCAGTGACGTCAACGTACTCGATCGTACCACAGGTAAGTGCGAATCTGAATCTGTAGATTTTTTAAAATTATTTTTCTTATTTAAAACCAAAAAGAAAAACCCGAAACAGTGAGCTCACAAAGCTGCTTTTAGCAGTTCCATGGGTTAAGATTAGCAATTTCGTGGAACAGTGAATGACTTAACATTTAATAGCATATATGTTACCACACCACATGTGCTGTAAGCTAGCTAAATTCATTTCTGTTAGCCAATCAAGTTAAGCTTATCATATATCATCATCCAGGGTACAGTGATAGAGAAGTGTGTGCTGACGTTTGCTGTTGTTGCCACTTTGTAAAGTTTGAGGGTTCTAATAAGGGTCAGTGTTGCCAGATTGGGTTGATGCTCAAATTCAAGATAGACGTTATCTATCAATCTAGCTCTCTCTTTATGGCTCTCTCTCTCATTCTGGCTCTCTCTCTCGCTCTCGCTCTCTCTCTCTCGATTTTAAACTTAATAACAGCATTACATAATCATTCAATAGCAGACCGATCATCTATGCTGCAAATGAAATACAAATGGACACTAAACAGGGTTTATCTAAATCGTTACAATAGGGTTTAATGTATATATTTATTTATAAGGTGCTTCTGAATTCTGAATACTTTTTTTTTCTAAACAGGTTCTTCATCAATCCGCCTATTATTGATTGATTCCTTCCTACATCTGCTTTTTGAAAAACTCCTAAAGGCACTTTTAAGAGCCACGTCAGTCTGTTTGTATCTGTTCTTACTGCTGTCCTTATTGGTCTGTCTCTCTGTTTCTGCCTCGCTCTGTTGGTCTCTGTCTTGTTTGATTGTTCTGTTTGTGTGTGTGTGTGTGTGTGTGTGTGTGTGTGTGTGTGTGTGTGTGTGTGTGTGTGTGTGTGTGTGTGTGTGTGTGTGTGTGTGTGTGTGTGTGTCCTCAGTGAACTGTATCAGTCTCTGCAGTATCTTCCAGCTGCAGAAGTCACTTCAGTTTCTGTTCAGTCTGACTGAGGGAGGTTTTTGTACGACTGTTTTTCACTGTGTGAACACAAGCTGACTGTTGATGTTGTGATAACTCTGACAGTAATAAACTGCTGCATCTTCAGCCTGGACTCCACTGATGGTCAGAGTGAAGTCAGAGTTTGATCCACTGCCTGTAAAACGAGCTGGAATCCCTGATATTCTCTCATGAGCACGCCTAATGAGCAGTTTAGGAACGTCTCCATCACCTTGTTGGTACCAGGCTAAATAGTGATAGTTGCTATAAACATGAACATCCTGACTGGTCGTACACTTGATGCTCACAGATCCTCCCACAGCAGGGCTCACTGCTCCAGGCTGAGTCACTGTGATCTGTCCTCTGGACTCTGAGGACACAGAGACAAAAACATAAAGCAGCTTCATGGTTTTGTGGGCTTCATTTCAGAGGGACAGATGTTGATAGAGGAGAGGAGTTTGATTCTCTGGACTTTACCTGTGAAGCAGCAGCAGAGGAGAGTCCAGATGAGGACGCAGATCAAAGTCATGTTTTTGATGAGGAGGATTTCTGTGGCTTCTGTTGTGATGAAGGACAGCTGTCAGTCATCCAGTGTTCAACTCTCAGGACTATAAACTCTCCCAGAGCACTGGAGCATGGTGCTGCTGATGCAAAGTGCCTCTATGGAAATCATCTGACTGAAAACAACAAGTAGTTGGATCAAATAGTCGATGCTGTTTATCAGTTAATCAGTCAGTTTATGAAAATGTTTTCTTTCTTGTGTTTTAGGACACATCCAGACATTGATGGATGTGTGGGATTTTTAAATTTGGGTATTTTCTGCAATCTTTTACAAAAACATGTTCATTGACTGAGAAAGGCAAGAAAATGTTTCATGATCAAACCAGAGCAGTACTTTGTGATATAACCCCAAGTGTTGCCAAATGCCAACAAAACATGCAAACAATGTCTGAAGATAAAGGCTCAGACATTCGTCCTTGTAAGACAAAATCTGATTTCCTCTTGTTCACTTAAAAAAAAAGAAGAAAAGAAATGTTGTACTTGTCTACTCAAACACATGAACAGAGTTTCAGAGAATCTTCACCCTGAAAGAAGTTTTAGAAACTTACCTGTCAGCAAATCAAAGAACCGCTTACATGTAAGCAACAGGACAGAATAGAAAAGTTTTCCCCCAAAAAAGAACCTGCACATTTGAACATGGCGTCAAAAATGAAAGACATTAAAAAAAATCAGAGGAAAGGTACAATTTGCAAAACCTATTTTAGAGTTTTGTAAAACTCAGTACAAAAAAACTTGCAGTGATTCACATTGATGCATGATGCTGACCACAGGATGCAAAAGTTAAACATGACCACAGCGCAGAATCATTCATCTCTGTTTTAATTTGATATTTTTATAACAGGACAACCTGTGAGGCTGGAAAGACGTCGGTTTCATGCCCTGAACAGGTCACTTTCTGTTTGGTGATGTAGTGTCTGCAGTGTTGGGAAGGTTACTTTTAAAATGTATTCCACTACAGATTACAGATTACATGCCCCAAAATGTATTTTGTAACGTATTCTGAATACTTTGGATTACTTAATATATGATCATGCTTTTTACAACTACATGAATGCACTATTGCTGTTTGATTTATTACTGTTACTGAAGGCTACTTGCCGTACCAATAACAACTCGATTTTTACATCTTAATATAAATGAGTAACAGTAGGTGGACATTAGGTAAGGCTGCACTTTTTGCAGTGATCTGCAAACGCATATATAAAACAGGTCCGCAGCTCTGAACCGTAGTAAAGGGACCTCTGGCTAATCCGTCGGGTTCGTGTCGGCTCGTAGCTGAAAACTAGCTTTACTTTGTTGTCTGGGTCAAGTTTGTAAGAGACAGAGAGAGACGTTGAAAGGCTGCTCCAGCAGAACTTATTGTTTCGGAGGAAAACACGAACACAGTGTCCAGTCGAGTCTTAATAGCTTACTTACAGCTGGGCTCGTCAGGCTCTCTTCTTGGCTGCTGTGGTTATTATTATATTTACATGCTTCCAGCTCCCGTTTCTGCTCGATGACAGCTCGTACTTTTTCTCCCTCTTCGCGCTCACAGACACATAACAGGTACAGCAGTCCATTCTCCCTGCAGCACGGACTACACTGCCCATCAGGCTGCATTCTTTAGGGCGATGCCTGTAACACTCTGCCTGTTGCCTTCATATTGAATCATTTTTTGAATAATAATTTTTAAATATTTCTTCACGTCATAATGCTGGCAGCAAGTAGAGATGACATGGGCCGCAAGATTGAGACACAGACATCAGAGCCTCTTAATGTTTTCTTTGGGTTTCAACCAGCATGGAATTACCATAGAGAGTGCACAGCCTAACATATGAAACAGGAGAAGACGTGTAATCCATTTATTTCAACAAAGTAATTGTAATCTAAATTGATGTGATTAGCAGAGTAATCCAAAGAGTGGAAATGTGCTGGAAATTTCTTTTATTTTATGAATTTGTCACATGTTTTAGTAATATCACTTTTGGGTCACTTCAAGGTTCACATGTGGAGAAGCATTCAGCTTTTACTCTATTGCACAAAGTCAGGCATCGTGAGAAAGTTGGTGACACCCAGAGGGGGAGAATTCAACAGGTGGTGAAGTCTTTTGTTAATCAGGTCTTTGAGGATGTGGGGAAGAGGCAAGGAGCAGTCTCTATGTGACACTGGAAGAGGAGATAAAGTTGTAAACTCTCTCCCTCTCTTGGAGGGGTCAAGGGTGTGACAACAGTGTGGAAATGCCTTCTGTTTGACTGTATTTAAAGAGGGCTGCTATTCATCTTTAGAGACACGTATCAGTGCCCCACTGAATGTCGTCTCTCCCTCAACTGCTTGGGAATTAAAAAGGTGTTGGCTCATCGTGTCTGCAGACTTTGTTGATTATATTTCCATGACATTATTCTGCAGTGACAAAGTGAGATATGTCACAACAAAGGAGCGAAAACTGAAAAAGTGTTTGTTTACATTGTTGAGTTAACACCGAATATAAAAGCTTCAGTGCTCTTTGGTACGGATTCTCCAGTTTTTTTATTTAAAAGTTTTATAATTACGATTTTGATTATGTCCCCACATTCGGTGTCAATGATGGTGATGATACTGGAGGATAAACGTGAGCTCTAACACATGAGTCTGCCTACAGGAGGGAGGTTGAACGTCTGGTGTCCTGGTGCAGCCACAACAACCTGGTGCTGAATGCCCAGAAGACAGTGGAGATTATTGTGGACTTCAGGAAGCACACAGCCCCACTCCCCCCATCATCCTGACTGACACCCCCATCACCTCTGTGGACTCATTCCGCTTCCTGGGTACCACCATCACCCAGGACCTGAAGTGGGAGCCCACCATCACCTCCGTCATCAAGAAAGCCCAGCAGAGGATGTACTTCCTGAGGCAGCTGAAGAAATTCAACCTGCCAACACGGACGATGATGCAGTTCTACACTGCAATCATCGAGTCCATCCTCACCTCCTCCATCACCGTGTGGTACGCTGGAGCCACTATCAGGGACAAACAGAGACTGCAGCGTGTTGTGCGCTCTGCTGAGAAGGTGATTGGCTGCAGACTCCCATCTCTGCAGGACCTGTACACCTCCAGGACACTGGGGCGTGCAGCTCGGATCTCAGCTGACCCTTCTCACCCTGGACACAGTCTGTTTGACCTGCTCCCCTCAGGCAGGAGGCTCCGGTCCATTCGCACCAGAACCTCTCGCCATAAGAACAGTTTCTTCCCCTCTGCTGTCGGACACATGAACAATAAACGTATGACTGTTCCCACCACTAACACATGACCCTACGCTGTGTTCACTGCATCATTCCATGTTTGCACTGATCACCACCTGCACTCATGTATATATCTTTCTACGTAGCACTCTTAATTCTTATTCTCATGTATATATCTCATGTATATCTCATGCATATATCTTTCTACGTAGCACTCTTAATTCTTATTCTCATGTATATATCTCATGCATATATCTTTCTACGTAGCACTTTTAATTCTTATTCTTACTTTTATTTTTTTCATGTCTATTTAAGCGCAATTTATGACAGTATGTTTGCACTGAAGCACCGCAGCAATTTCCTGATGTTGTAAACCTGCTCAACATTTGGCAATAAAACCCTTTCTGATTCTGATTCTGATTCTGATCTGCTCAAATTTACACAGCTTTCACATCACTTCATTGTAGGGGTCGAGTTTTTCTTTATTTGTTACCTGTATATGAATCTACAGTGTTCAGTTGAGTCACATTCCAAATATGCTGTGAAAAACTCTTTTTAAACGAGTCGTGCTGGAGTCAGTCAGATGATTTCCATAGAGAGGCACTTTGCATCAGCAGCACCATGCTCCAGTGCTCTGGGAGAGTTTATAGTCCTGAGAGTTGAACACTGGATGACTGACAGCTGTCCTTCATCACAACAGAAGCCACAGAAATCCTCCTCATCAAAAACATGACTTTGATCTGCATCCTCATCTGGACTCTCCTCTGCTGCTGCTTCACAGGTAAAGTCCAGAGAATCAAACTCCTCTCCTCTATCAACATCTGTCCCTCTGAAATGAAGCCCACAAAACCATGAAGCTGCTTTATGTTTTTGTCTCTGTGTCCTCAGAGTCCAGAGGACAGATCACAGTGACTCAGCCTGGAGCAGTGAGCTCTGCTGTGGGAGCAACTGTGAGCATCAAGTGTACGACCAGTCAGAATGTTTATGTTTCTGGCAGCGCTCACTGTTTAGCCTGGTACCAACAGAAAGCTGGAGAAACTCCCAAACGTCTCATTTACTACACTAGCAGTCGACAATCAGGGATTCCAGCTCGTTTTACAGGCAGTGGATCAAACTCTGACTTCACTCTGACCATCAGTGGAGTCCAGGCTGAAGATGCAGCAGTTTATTACTGTCAGAGTTTTCACTGGCTGAACAGTCAAGATGTGTTCACACAGTGAAAAACAGTCGTACAAAAACCTCCCTCAGTCAGACTGAACAGAAACTGAAGTGACTGCTGCAGCTGGAAGATACTGCAGAGACTGATACAGTTCACTGAGGACACACACACACACACACACACACACACACACACACACACACACACACACACACACACACACACACTAGTACAGGTCCTCCATCTGTTTTTTTACCCAAAAAGGGTTTAATTTGTGAGAGTAAACTTGTGCAGTGTAAATAGTCAAACAGTAAAATGTAAACCTTGCAGCAGTTAAGGAGTGAAAGGCCATTTTTGTTGAAACACTTGTTTCCTGGTTAAGAGCATTGCTTAGAAACTCGTCTTTGGTTTACTTTTACTTTTCTGTTTGGGAAGATTGGGGAACATAAGGACCTGTTTTCTTGTTTTGGCATTGCTCACATCCAAAACAAATAAACTCCTCTATACCAAAAACGAACCTTCTTATCAACTCACATTGTTGTGCAAATAAAGTCATCCTGTTTTTATTAAGCTGTATATTTTCAAACATGAACATTGTTAAAATGATTTGGTCGATGTTTCATCTTTCACTTTGTTATTCTCCTGGTGTTTCATTTGTTCAACTGTGATGCTAAAGTTCAAAAAACAAATCCCAGAATTGTTTTCAGTTAAGCTAAGCAGTGCCTTCATGTTCTAATTATCTTTAACATTACAGGGCTCTAGAATAACTTTTTGCCTTGGTTGCACTGGTGCGCCACTTTTTCAACCTCATCGCTTAACACCGCAGTTTTACATGTGCCCTTTTTTGGGGGGAAATTGCTGTCCATACAGACAATATTGATTTGTAAATGATTAACTAACAATCTTGTTCTTGTGCTTAAAGTGCTTTGGCACTCTTTGGCCATAAGAATGCAGAGATGGCACCGGGTGTTATGGCACGCCGTCTTTCTCTCGGTTCTGCAATGTTTGTTTGTTGTGTTCTTAGTGGTGTCCCTGCTAGCTTGGAAAACCCACTCCCTGTTGGTGTATGAGCGACAGACGCTTTTTAACATCCGTGACTCACTGCTGATGCTCCACAGTGTTAGCGAGCGATCTGGAGGAATCCCGCCGCCGTGCCGGAGGAGCAGCTTCGCCGCGATCGCTGCTCTGCGCTTCCACAGGCCCCGCTGGTTTAGAAACTTATTCCCGTTAACGACAAGGAAGCAAGATGAACAGCAATTTTACTTGCTAGCAAGGGAGGCTTGTTGGAACCAGGCTCTTGGAGCTAAACGCTCCTCACCTGTCTGCTAGCCAGCATCAAGTAAACAGCCTTCCTTGCAGCTTTTTATTCTGAGAACACAAGCACTGTGTTTGTGTGTATGTGAGTGTGTATGTTTGTTTGGTGGTGCGTTTGTGTGACCTCCTGCTTATCAAAAGGGTCATAAAAGCAGGAAGCTTACTAACCAAGAAAACAGAACCCTCACATAGGATGTCCCTATAATGAAACACTACAGCCTCCCCCACCAACAAACAGGCTGGAGAGGTGGTCAGAGACAAAGGAATGTCTTTGACCATGCTGCTTGAACTAAGTCTTACACATTTAAGTAACACAATGACAACATTTAACAATTTGACTCCAACAGTCCCCCCTTTTTGTCAACTTTGTACATAAATTTCCACTTATGCACCCTTGTGTTTGACAGTTCAGTATAGGCTTCATTCACACACAGCTCCTCACATCATTCACTTCCTACTGCTGCAAAAGTTCACAGTTCATACATGTACGAAACGTGCTTAGCAATTATCCTACTTCTCATTCATCTCACACACAGGAAACTACATCCTGCAAGGAAACAAATGAATGTCAACAGTCAAAAACAAGAATCAACGTTCTCAAAAGAATATGCACTACAATCCAAATGTATGCAGACATAGGCATTCAAACACATCCGTTGGTTTTTGGTTTGTCCATGTGGCTTCCAGCTATCTTCAAAGCTGTAGCCTGGTCAACACTCCTCTTTATGACCCCTTTCAAACCCCCACAGCTTCTCACTGTAGACACCCTGTGGGGTGATCGAGTCACCTGGTGAATCATCTGCATTTACAACTCCTCTCCTTTCCTGTTGTCACTGCAGAAAAAGTTTTTTAAAGGAAATTGGATCAAGTTGTTTATGATCTTCTCCCCCATTTTTGAGTCATGTCCACCCATGGCTCAAAACTCCAACCAACTTATATAAGTGTACATGATGTAAATGTAAACAAAAGAAAGCCCCTTTGACTGTCTGGCTTTTTCTTCATAATGATAGCCATATTAGGACACATAAAGGCAATGGTTATATATCTATATATTTTAGCACAAATGACAATATAAAAAATATCAATCCTAACAATGCCCATGTGTCAAAGTAACTGAGAATAAAAAACAGAAACATGAAGGAGATATTCCTGGCCTGGCTTTTTATAGCAGATAATCTTAAAACTATTTTGCAATTTTACATAATTTTAAAAAAGTTTTTCTTCAGTATTGAACAGCAGAAAATAGGCTTTCTTGTCCGAGGTCATTAAGTAAAAGAAAAAGAGACAGAGGCTGACAGCGCTGTAAACAACGGTAGACTGGTGGGTAATAAGCGAAGGAATAACGCAGAAAACAGAGATTTGAGACGGGAAACTGTTCTTGAAGTACAGAGAGAGAGAGAGAGAGAGAGAGAGCTGTGCATGAAGTGTGATTTTTATCTTGGTGGAAACAAAACAGTAAAGTAAGAGGGAATTCATGACAATGTTTATCAGATGTGAAGCATAGTTTGTTGCTTCTTTTGCTGCTGGTTCAGTCAATTTTGCTTGGAGAGAGACAAAACCTGCAGCTCAGAATCAGCGCAAAAAAAGACGTAAACAGCGCGGACCCGACGCATCAGAATCAGTGAGCTGTCGGTTTTCAGCCCGATGGCGTGTCCGTCTACGTGCCGTCGTGTGAGAAAGCAGAGAAAGCTGATTCTGATGCGTCGGGTCCCTCTGTGTGTTTACGCTGTGTGTCTTTGTGTGGAATCCGTTTACCTGCTCTCATTTACTGTTTGGTGGTTGATAAAATACTTTTGTGATCTTTAACCTGAGATTCCGGCGTTTCTGGGAAAATATATTTATGTTTAAAACTCGATTTAGGATTTAATGAATCAATGTCGCTTTATTCAAGCTACTCACCTCTCTCTATCTGCCTGTACTTTCAAACGTACAGACGGACTACATGAATATCTGAACTACGACCAATCAGAGAGGTCCCACCCCTGATTATCTCTGATTGGTTTAGACCACGATAGGAGCATAATGTGTGTCGGTTGTTGACCACAGGGAGAGTTTCAGAGTTGCAGAGAGTGTTTTTTTATTTATTTATTTTACTCGAATAGTTGGTCGTACCGCTGCGACCTGAGATTATTTTTAATCGCACTTGCGACCAAATTGGTTGCACTCTACAGCCCTGCATTACATTTAATTTTTCTAACTTAGCTTTGCTCCAGTGGTAATTAGAGTGAAAGGACTTGAAAATCAAAGTTTTACTCGTCTCTGTAAAACAAATTATTCATACCACCTTTACTTAACAGGAGCTTTACTGTGATAATTTTAATACATTCTTCTATATTTAGTATGGTTTTAATATTTTCGTATTTTAAATTACGCAGGATATATGATAAAACAATAATTTACTTGCAAAGAGTTTTAATTTCTACACAAATACTTTCATTATGTGGAAAAAAGTATTTGAGATGGAATTGTTTTATTTGATCTGAGAACAAAAAGAAATTGTTCATTGTTAATATATTTAGATCATATAAACAATATACAGGTACATTTAGCAAAGAAAGTAAGAGAGAAAAAATACTACAGACGGGCATCTGAGGGTGAGGGGAGCGTGCCAAGCTCCAATCGACAGCACAGAGGGAGTTCAATGATGGCATCATGATTCTGTGAGCAGCACAGAAACCAGAAGCTAGGGTGGTGATGGGGAATGACCGACGGCAATTTCCTATGAACATCACCTAATGCTGTGTCACTGTGCTAAGCATACTTTGACAATCTGAAGAGGGTCTTCCTTTGTGTCATTGTTGTTGTCATTTGCATCATGACCACTTCTACAAGACTGCTAAAGTGATTCAACAGGTGGGATCATAACAGCAGTAAAACAACTGGATCCAATACCCTTTCTGAGAAAGGTTTTCTGCAGAGATAAAAAGGACAATAGAGGAGTCATAAGTATTCCCCCCACAGGAAGAATGCCTGAAGTGAGGCGATGAGGGTTGATAGAGGCCATAAAAAGGGCTCTATCATGTAATCATATATGCTTAGAGGTATCAATTGTATAATGATAGAGGTCTGATCCTTGGTAGTCTGCAAAGACTCTTCCAGAGTGTTCTGGCATGCACACACATCCCAAGGTCATGAGTGAGGTCGTACCTTCTTTATATAGTATGGGAGGACACCTACTCTGTATCTGTTTAAGTATAAGAGCCTTTTGTTTAGGTGGACCGCTGGACTCCTGGCACCAGCTTACACACACACACACACACACAATTCAAAATAAAAGGCAGCAAGCGGAGGCCGTCGTTGGGGTCATTTTGTGGTAGACACCGACGAGGCCTCCATTGCAAATAAATCGATCGATCGCTGACTGTCTCGTTTTCTTCATGATGAATTAGTCTCTAAACCAGCGGGGCTTGTGGAAACACAGACCCAACAACACCCAGGTAGAAGACTAGTATTAATAACTGACTGCACACTTATTTCCACACTGTCATCCTCGAGTAGGTGAGAGGGAACGAAGTCTTGCCCCAAAGACATTTTGTAGGTTTGCTGGCTCCTTAGAGTACGAGCACCTGGATGACTGAGAACCTTCACAGATCTATTTTCAAGCTGAGCTCAAAGGTCAAAGCCAAGCTTTTTTCAATACACTGCTCAGCTTTCTTTATCATAATCGTACACATCATGGTTTTGGGAGCTTCATTTCAGAGAAATGATTTTTGCAAGATGAGAGATTGTTTCTCGAGACTTTCTCCAACTTTTCCTTGCTGTGCAAAAAATGATGGTATTTGTTTAAGAGATATACAGTGTGTGTAAGTGTGTGTGTGTGTGTGTGTGTGTGTGTGTGTGTGTGTGTGTGTCCTCAGTGAACTGTATCAGTCTCTGCAGTATCTTCCAGCTGCAGCAGTCACTTCAGTTTCTGTTCAGTCTGACTGAGGGAGGTTTTTGTACGACTGTTTTTCACTGTGTGCTCACCCACAGACTGTTAGGATAGTGCCAACACATACAGTAATAAACTGCTGCATCTTCAGCCTGGACTCCACTGATGGTCAGAGTGAAGTCAGACTTTGATCCACTGCCTGTAAAACGAGCTGGAATCCCTGATTGTCGAGTGCTAGCATAGTAAATGAGTAGTTTAGGAACTCCTCCATCTTTCTGTTGGTACCAGGCTAAATAGTTGGAGCTATAAACATTCTGACTGGTCGTACACTTGATGCTCACAGTTCCTCCCACAGCAGAGCTCACTGCTCCAGGCTGAGTCACTGTGATCTGTCCTCTGGACTCTGAGGACACAGAGACAAAAACATAAAGCAGCTTCATGGTTTTGTGGGCTTCATTTCAGAGGGACAGATGTTGATAGAGGAGAGGAGTTTGATTCTCTGGACTTTACCTGTGAAGCAGCAGCAGAGGAGAGTCCAGATGAGGACGCAGATCAAAGTCATGTTTTTGATGAGGAGGATTTCTGTGGCTTCTGTTGTGATGAAGGACAGCTGTCAGTCATCCAGTGTTCAACTCTCAGGACTATAAACTCTCCCAGAGCACTGGAGCATGGTGCTGCTGATGCAAAGTGCCTCTCTATGGAAATCATCTGACTGACAGAAACATGCAAGTTAGAATAGAATAGAAAGCCTTTTTTTGTCACTATAAAGTTGTACAAAGAGATACAGAGAAAATGAGACAAAGACACAAAGTTGCAGGGGGAGAAGTGCCAGAAACACATTATATTAGATTAATATTTCAAACATGACAAAATGCTGATCTTACAGCAGCAAAATGATTGTATCTCTACAGTTTAAACATTTCTTATGCACAGAGTGGATAGTCAAAAATATTGAATCATCAAAAATACATTATTTTATATTTATTACTTTTACTATTACTTACTTTTTAGTCTCATTTTATTCTTATTGTCACGGTTTCTGAGGCAAGCTGCATGGTGTTATGAATGAAGGACCCAAGATTCAGGCACAGGCTGTGATGCGAGTGAGCTTTTATTCCAACAGGTGAAAACACACAAAAAAAAAGTGAGGATGGCAAAGACAGAACTAAGGCTACGTTCACACTGCAGGCGAAAGCGCATCAAATCCGATTTTTTTGACCCTGTCTGCTGACAGATGGAGAGAATAGACAGACTGTTCCCTGTTTGTGAAGGACTGCTAGGAAAGTTTAACATAACTAACTGTCTGTCCTGAATCAGTCTTATTAGGTAATGTTCAAATAATTTCATCATCCCAGTGTTTTCAGTGTGGGAGAAAGTACTCAGGGCCTTCAAGTTACACACTATGAAAGGCAGCAACAAGTTTAATGTTCAGAAACCTAAAGTATGTATCAGCAGCAGAATGGAGCTAAAATAAATGTTGGTTTCAGTTCTATGAAGCTTTGAGTATTTTGGATCAGTAGCTGCTGTGTTTGTTGCATCATATTGCTGTAATTGTTTATATGCTTTATATATTCTGAGCTAAGTTGATCTATAGTGTTACATCATATTCTATAAGGATGTTATGTGTTTGTAGACTTTCTGCCCAGTTTGACCCATTTAGCAGAAGTCAGCCTGTTTAAGGCTCTGATATCTATGCTGTATGACTTAAAGCAGTTATGACATGGTCTGATTTTCTCACCCAATAAAGGAATATTTCATATATCAGTCGACTCTTCATTCTATCAGACACAGTTTTCACAGCTCGTACATTTTCTTTTTACACATGTATGTAAGCATTGAGCCAAATGTAATAATGCCAACATATTAAACAAACAATATTTGTCTCTTATGTATAATACATCTGTATATACACTTTTGAGTGAAGATTTAAGGTGATAGGAAATATAAATAACTGCAACTGAATCTTTCAAGTTCAAGCTCACTGCTGTAATATATATATATATATATATATATACACACACACACATGTATACATATATACATATACATATATATATATATATATACATATATATATATATATATATATATATATATATATATATGTATATATATATATATGTATATATATATATATATATATATATATATATATATATAAAAAAAAACACCCAGCACGCCCCTGCGGGCGGTTTATCCTTCAAGCTCGGGTCCTCTACCAGAGGCCTGGGAGCTTGAGGGTCCTGCGCAGTATCTTAGCTGTTCCCAGGACTGCGCTCTTCTGGACAGAGATCTCCGATGTTGTTCCCGGGATCTGCTGGAGCCACTCGCCTAGCTTGGGAGTCACCGCACCTAGTGCTCCGATTACCACGGGGACCACCGTTACCTTCACCCTCCACATCCTCTCGAGCTCTTCTCTGAGCCCTTGGTATTTCTCCAGCTTCTCGTGTTCCTTCTTCCTGATATTGCTGTCATTCGGAACCGCTACATCGATCACTACGGCCGTCTTCTTCTGTTTGTCTACCACCACTATGTCCGGTTGGTTAGCCACCACCATTTTGTCCGTCTGTATCTGGAAGTCCCACAGGATCTTAGCTCGGTCATTCTCCACCACCCTTGGGGGCATCTCCCATTTTGACCTCGGGACTTCCAGGTTATACTCCGCACAGATGTTCCTGTACACTATGCCGGCCACTTGGTTATGGCGTTCCATGTATGCCTTGCCTGCTAGCATCTTGCACCCTGCTGTTATGTGCTGGATTGTCTCTGGGGCATCTTTACACAGCCTGCACCTGGGGTCTTGCCTGGTGTGATAGACCCCAGCCTCTATGGATCTTGTGCTCAGAGCTTGTTCTTGTGCTGCCATGATTAGTGCCTCTGTGCTGTCTTTCAGTCCAGCTTTGTCCAGCCACTGGTAGGATTTCTGGATATCAGCCACCTCCTCTATCTGCCGGTGGTACATACCGTGCAGGGGCCTGTCCTTCCATGATGGTTCCTCGTCTCCCTCCTCTTTCTTGGGTTTCTGCTGCCTGAGGTATTCACTGAGCACTCGGTCAGTTGGGGCCATCTTCCCAATGTATTCTTGGATGTTCCTTGTCTCATCCTGGACTGTGGTGCTGACACTCACCAGTCCCCGGCCCCCTTCCTTCCGCTTAGCGTACAGCCTCAGGGTGCTGGACTTGGGGTGAAACCCTCCATGCATGGTAAGGAGCTTTCTTGTCTTTATGTCAGTGGCTTCTATCTCCTCCTTTGGCCAGCCTATTACCCCAGCAGGGTACCTGATCACGGGCAGGGCGTACGTGTTGATGGCCCGGATCTTGTTCTTACCATTCAGCTGACTCCTCAGGACTTGCCTGACCCTCTGCAGGTACTTGGTGGTTGCAGCTTTTCTAGCGGCCTCTTCATGGTTCCCATTCGCCTGCGGGATCCCCAAGTACTTGTAACTGTCCTCTATGTCTGCAATGTTGCCTTCTGGTAGTTCAATCCCCTCAGTTCTGACTACCTTCCCTCTCTTTGTTACCATCCGACTACACTTCTCCAGTCCGAACGACATTCCAATGTCATTGCTGTATAGCCTGGTAGTGTGGATCAGTGAATCGATGTCTCGTTCACTCTTGGCATACAGCTTGATGTCATCCATGTACAGGAGGTGGCTGACAACTGCTCCGTTCCGTAGTCGGTATCCGTAGCCAGTCTTGTTAATGATCTCACTGAGGGGGTTCAGGCCTATGCAGAACAGCAGTGGGGACAGAGCATCTCCTTGGTAGATCCCGCACTTGATGGTGACTTGTGCTATGGGCTTGGAGTTGGCCTCTAGTGTTGTACGCCATATATATATATATATATATATATATATATATATATATATATATATATATATATATATATATATATATATATGTCGTTCGGACTGGAGAAGTGTAGTCGGATGGTAACAAAGAGAGGGAAGGTAGTCAGAACTGAGGGGATTGAACTACCAGAAGACATTGCAGACATAGAGGACAGTTACAAGTACTTGGGGATCCCGCAGGCAAATGGGAACCATGAAGAGGCCGCTAGAAAGGCTGCAACCACCAAGTACCTGCAGAGGGTCAGGCAAGTCCTGAGGAGTCAGCTGAATGGTAAGAACAAGATCCGGGCCATCAACACGTACGCCCTGCCCGTGATCAGGTACCCTGCTGGGGTAATAGGCTGGCCAAAGGAGGAGATAGAAGCCACTGACATAAAGACAAGAAAGCTCCTGACCATGCATGGAGGGTTTCACCCCAAGTCCAGCACCCTGAGGCTGTACGCTAAGCGGAAGGAAGGGGGCCGGGGACTGGTGAGTGTCAGCACCACAGTCCAGGATGAGACAAGGAACATCCAAGAATACATTGGGAAGATGGCCCCAACTGACCGAGTGCTCAGTGAATACCTCAGGCAGCAGAAACCCAAGAAAGAGGAGGGAGACGAGGAACCATCATGGAAGGACAGGCCCCTGCACGGTATGTACCACCGGCAGATAGAGGAGGTGGCTGATATCCAGAAATCCTACCAGTGGCTGGACAAAGCTGGACTGAAAGACAGCACAGAGGCACTAATCATGGCAGCACAAGAACAAGCTCTGAGTACAAGATCCATAGAGGCTGGGGTCTTCTCGTACTCATAGTACGCACCGTACTCATAGTACTCACCGTACGCAGTACGCGTAGTGCGCGTACTTCAAGCGTGCAGACCCTGAATTGGGACACAGCCACGGGCTTTACACAGAAACCTGACTGAACTGGAACAGAGGGAGCATGGGAACCAAACCTAGGAACTAGAAATCATAGCAAAAGACATAACCAGAATAACCTAAAGCATAAGATAATAATAATTAACACAAAACACTGGGTCACATGACCCAGGACCATGACACTTATAGCACTAGAATTAAATAATAAGGGAAGGATTCTGGATCAGCATCATGATGAAAACTTGTGGCCGTAGTATATACAATATTCTGGAGAAGGTATAAAATGTCACCGTATGTGTGTGTGTGTGTGTGTGTTTTATGTGTATGGATTTTTTAAATTATTACTCATCATATATTACTGTCTATTAAAGTCCTGTAGTAATTTGTCCATCAGCCTTTGGAAGGTGGCCGGTGCCCCATGTAGGCCAAATGGCATCATCGTGAACTGGAACAGGCCGGCAGGTGTCCTGAAGGCGGTGTACGGTCGAGAAGACTCCTCCAGTGGCACTTGCCAGTAACCTTTGCAAAGATCCAAGGTGGTGATGTACCTGGCCGCTCCGATCTTCTCCAGCAAATCCTCGGTTCAAGGCATGGGGTAGGCATCAAACTCTGAAATGGAATTAAGCTTCCGGAAATCAATGCAGATGCGTAGGGAGCCATCTTTGAAGATGATGACCACCGGGCTACACCACTCTGAGCAGGACGGCTCTATCACCCCAAGCTCCAGCATCTTCTCCACCTCCTGTCGCAGTTCATCCACTAGGTGTTGTGGAACCCGGTATGGACGTTGGCGGATGGGATGTCCATCCTTTAGGCGTATCACATGTTCGACAAGGGTGGTCCTGCCGGGGTTAACTGAACACAGAGATGGAGTCTCCCAAAGGACTTGGAATAGCTCAGCAGCCTGCTGTGGGGTAAGATGAGTCAGCACCAGAGACATCGGATCGGCTCCCTGCTCGGGTTCTGTCTTCCCTTCTCTTGGCACTTGTCTTGCCATCAGAGCTTTTGCAGGGGCCTGGTGGGCACGCTCTTCCCATTCTTTCAGGAGATTCACATGGTAAGTCTGCTTCGGTTTCCTCTTTTCAGGATGATGAATCTCATAGGTCACTGGCCCCATTCTGCGAAGAACTGTGTATGGCCCTTGCCATTTCGCCAGAAGTTTACTGTTGGCTGACGGGAGAAGTAACAACACCTTTTGACCAGGTTGAAATTCACGTTGCCGGGCCTGTTGGTCATACCTGGTCTTCTGGCTTCGTTGAGCGTCTCGCAGGTTGACCTCTCCATGGTATCTCCCCAACCGATCTATCATTTCCAGCACAAATTGCACCACTCCTTTATCATTTGGAGCAGAAGCAGGAGACTCCCAACCCTTCCGGAGGAGATCCAATGGCCCCTGCACATCCCAACCATAGAGTAGCTCGAATGGTGAGAAACCAGTGGAAGCTTGGGGAACTTCTCTGTACGCAAACAGCAGGAAGGGTAGCCACTGGTCCCAGTCTTTCCCAGTGTCTGACACAAACTTCTGCAGCATCCTCTTCAGAGTTTGGTTGAACCTCTCCACTAACCCATCTGTCTGTGTATGGTAGGGTGACGTCCTGATGGCAGAGATGCCTAGCTGGTTGTGGAAGAGCTGCATCAACCTAGAGGTAAAGTTAGTCCCTTGGTCGGTCAAAATCTCATCTGGTATCCCCACCCGGGAGAACAGCTGTACCAGTGCACGCAGAACATTGGGTGCCATGAGCGCACGCAGGGGGAACGCTTCTGGGAAACGAGTCGCATAATCACACACCACCAAAATGTACTGATGACCCCGACTACTTTTTACCAGAGGACCCACAATGTCCATAGCTATCCTACGGAAGGGGGTGGAGATGACCGGAAGTGGCTGTGGCAGGGCCCTGTCTGACTTGCGAGCTGGACAAGTTTTCTGGCAGGTAGGGCATGTACGGCAATATTTTTGTATGTCTGTATACATTGATGGCCAAAAGAAACGTGAGCTAACTCACATATAGTTTTTTTGGCGACCCAGATGACCTGCCCATGGGAGGGTATGTGCTAATTGCATAATGAGGGGTCTACAACTAGAAGGTATCACAAGCCGTTGGTGGTCACCGTCAACTGCATACAAAACATTTTTGTCAACAATGAACTTCTCTTTCCCTCCCCATTTCCCAGTTCCCCCTTCAGTCACATTAGCAAAGAAAACTTTCAACGTTTCATCCTCCCTTTGCAACAAAGTGATATTTTCTGGTACATCCCATTTCATGCTCTTAGTGTCCGGCCCCTTTGACCATAGCTGCTTCTCAATGCGGAGTTGGCGGCGGGATTTTCTTGGCCCATTAGTGCCACCCTCGCACAGACTACTGTCAAAGTCTGGCAAGGGTTGGCATCCAGCCTTCATTTGGGCTCTAGTGACCACTGGGCCAGACACGTTTAATTTAGCATTCCCCTTATCCCCCACATCAGTCTCTGTCCACTGTTCTTCTTTTTCTTGCAGCAAGTCCATGAGTACAGGCAAGTCCATCCCCAGAATAACCTCTACAGGCAAGTTCTGTACCACCCCTGTACAGAACACAACAGGTATGGCTGTTCATTAATATGTTCAAGATGGCGCTGGAGTGACGGCAGCCTTTCCAAGTAGCTCTGCAACACCGCACCTTTTTGTTAACTTTAACTTTTTAGACTAGGCTTTTCAAACTTTTTTTCACCTTCCTCTACTTATACCTCTTAGATATAGCGATACAAGATGGATAATGCACTTTTTAAAACTTCTGGAACCAGTTCCTTCATCTATTCGAGAGCGGAGCTGCTGGCACTAAAAACAAAGGGACAGACCGGCATGCGACACAACATCCCGGCCGAGCTAAAGAGGAGCTACAGAGGCTGCAAAGCTGGAGCGAGGAGAGCGGATCACCGGAGGCGATTCAAACCATCAATCCCGACAGTGATCATGGGCAACGTGAACTCGTTACAGAATAAGATTGACGAACTGTGCGCTCTGAACAACCACAGACTATACCGTGAGTGCAGCTTGTTTATCTTCACGGAGACGTGGCTAACCGAGCTAACGCCGCAGGCTAACGTAGACCTATGCGGTTTCACACCCGTGAGAGCCGATAGGGACACGCAGGCCACACTCAAAAAAATAAAACATTAGATTTACTTAAAAAAGTTATGTCAAGTGGTTCCACACAACTGCTTTAAGTAACTTTTAAGAAATGTTGTTACTTAGTTTGAACTCAATACTGTTAAGTTAGATTTACGTAAGTGTATTGGCTAAATGTAACTTAATTGCAATGCTTAGCTGATACTTATCTTTGTTGCTTTAAGCCTACATAACTTGTTTAGGCAATATCTTTGTAATACTGTTACTTAGCTGGTACATAACTTTTCTGCTTTAGAAGGACATAACCTGGTTAGGTAGTATCTTTGTAAAACTGTTATGTAGCTGCTACATAACTTTGTTACTTTTGAATTATATAAAATTGTTAAGTAATTTCTATTCAATACAATTACAAATAAATCATTTACACTGGTTACTTCCATACAAAATAGCAAAGTTTCTTAAAAGTTACTTAAAGCAGTTATGTGGAACCACTTGACATAACATTTTTAAGTAAATCTTAGGGAGATCTTTTAGGAAGAAATGAAGACAGCACCCAAATTATCAAACACAATCCTGCCTTTAATAAGCACATTCAGTGCATATAAAATACTTTTTTCCAAGCACAACAGCTTAACACAAAGTGCAATCAATGCAACTTGTTACAAATTCCAAGTGAATATTTTGTGCAGAAAATGTAGATCAGTATAAAGTGCTAACCAACTTGTCGTCAAACTAAAATGATTAAAAAAAAATGATCCAACAAAGTCCTGTCTTTACTAAGCACATTCAGTGCATATTAAATACTTGTTGACAGACCGAAAAGACTGTAGAGCCGTAGCTTAACACAAAGTGCAATCAATGCAGACAACTTGTTACAACTTTAACTAAATACTTTGTGAATAAAACAATATTTTACTTCAAAGATCAGTGAAGTGCTAACCAACTTGTCTTTCAACTGGTCCAGAAAGCATCCAAATTATCAAAAAAAATCCTACATTTTACAGGACGTTTCAGGAATTATTTTCAAACACTGATAAGCATGAAAGAGCAAACTAAACTCATTTAAAACAGTGAAAATTGGCTGTTTTGTTCAAAAACTGTACTGTAAAACAGTGCTACTCAGTTTTTCAAGTTATGGTTACATCCCAAGTTGCAGACAGCTGCCAAATGTCACATTCTTTGAAATATCAAATCACAGCGGCCTAACCGCTAGAACTTTTTAAAATGTCTGTCATTTTCTGTATGTTGTCAAGTAGCAGTAGAAGAAGTGCAACACCAATTTTTTAAGTAACAGTATTTTGCTAAAATGCAAATGAACATTATTGTTCTCTAAAACTGGTGAATGTTCCCAAGAAACAGTACTGACAATGAAAAAAAGTGTTTATGAACAACTTAACTATACCTGAACGTAAAGCATTCAAACTAAGTTAAGCAATAAGGGCCTCCCGCCTCCTCCTCTTTATTCAAGGAGTTTGTTTCTGAGCACTTGAACTTTGTTTGATAGCTTCTTAGCATCAAGTCCCATCAGTACTTTCTGAAAAAACTCAAAAGTGTACCTGAGGTTGGATGGGTAGCTCATGTTTAAAGTGTAGATCAGGCCGAACAACAACACAACAGCAGTGGCAACATCAGGAAGATCTCTGAGCACAGCGACACCCTCAATTATGATACCAATGTCTTCTGCCGGGTCAAGGTCACGCTCTCCTTCTGGTTTGATGACGTAGATGCCAATGAGCGTCTTCTCCATTTCACTTTCGGCCTCATGGAAGTCCACATCCTAAAAAAATTAATAAGTAAATAAACATAATAATACAAGTTGCAGGGTTTCATATCAATTAAAGGGATATTCCACCCAAAGTGGAAATTTGTCTATTACCATAAATTGCCAAGAGTTAGATAAGTGAGAAAAAAGCATTTTGTAACCAGCACAGTACATTTCTGATCTTATACCCATTGTTCCTGGTGAGCTCAATAATCATGTCGACTGCAAATGAAAAGTAAAAAGTAACACGACGGATTTGCAGGAGGAGGAGATTTAGACTTGGGCCTACATTACGGTTACGCCAAAGCACCCTGTAACCCGCCATGGCATAGCACTTGGATACAACAACAGTGGTTGAAAAAGCCTCTGGTTTCCATAAATAAACACATATTCGAATATCCATGCACCATGCAGCGGCGGCTTACAGTGTTGTATGTGGTAACCATAATGTATTCCCAAGTCTAAATCTACTCCTCCAAATCCTTCAAGTTACTTATTACTTTTCATTTAAAGTCGACATGATTATTGAGCTCACCAGGAATAATTCGTACCATTAAAGAGTCATTTGCAACCAAAATGCTTATAGTTCCCATTCACTCCATTTTTTAAATGCTAGGCAAAAGCAAATAGACTGCTGCCGGATCAGGAGAATTATTGCACTGGTTACAAAATTATTTTTTCTCACTTATCTTACTCTGGGTAATATGGTAATAGACCAATTTTCACTTTGGGGTGGAATATCCCTTTAAGCTGCAAAACAGTAGACAGCTCAGAGCGAGATGAGAGGTGTTGGTCCATCATCTAGATTACACGGCAGAACAACAAAGCAGAAAGACAGTACACTCAGCCCACATTACACCCCAACTGTAATGGCAAGGGTCACTCCCGCATAAGCTTGTGCTTTTATATCTCCAATAATGTTCTAATTTTAACTTTTTGTTATAATCTAATGAATGTGTGTGAGGAAAAATTACCGTCAGTTAAATTTTTATTACTGGAAATTGTTTCTATTTGATTACTTGCCTGATATTCTTTGATCAAGCTGTTCGGATCTTCATTGAGGTAGACTGCAAGTCCTTTCAGCGTACACACTCTTCTCATTGCAACTGTGTCGTTCTGTAAAACATAAAAGCAAATTTTACTTAGCTAAACTTTAAAGACATTTTCAGTTAACTTCAGCAAAATAAATGTATATAATGCTTTGAGAAAAAAAGTCCATGACACACTACAGAAGAACAACAAAATTTAAAATAAAAAAAATTAAGGAAAGAAGGAACATTATCATTTGAAAAAATGTGACGAGCAAAAAAAGGTAACCACAGGATCCCAAAAAAAACAGAAACCCGACCAAAAACAGCAGCATGAAGAATCCAGTGAGGAAGAGGATGAACAAGAGGTCACACCAAAGCCAGCCTGAACAGAGGATTTTTTTTTAAAAGTAAACCACTGAGTCCACTGATCTAAGGCTTAGGAGGAGAGTTCCAGAGTTTGGGGGCCACAGCAGCAATGATCTGTCACTTTTGGTCTTTAGACTGTTGTGCACTACCAGGCTTTGATCACTGGACCTCAGGGACCTGCTGGGGGTGTTGGGACTGAGAAGATCTCCATTGTATGATGGTGCTTGTCCATGTAAGGCCCTAAGGACCAGAACCAGGATCTTGAAATGAACCTTGAAGTTGACCAGCAGCCAGTGACGCTGGAAGAGAAGCGGGGTGACGTGGATGTGTTTGGAGGACTTGAACAGGAGGTTTTGCAAGGACAAATGAAAAAACAGTTGTAGTACTAAGCTCAGAGACCTCCCTTTATCCCGTCTTGGTTTGAAAGGTGCCTGATGGCAGTTTATTCTAGCTTCAGCTTTTCTACTGTAAATGCCAAAATTCTCCCCAGGGAGCCGCGGCAAATCCCGTTTTGGAAACGCTACTGTCCTGTAAAAACAGCTTTTAATTCTGGCAATTTTTTTTTATAAAGTATCCAAATCAACTTAAAACTTTATTACTGTGACAACACTATCATGAAAAGGGCAAAGAATAAACAATCCCATAATACCAACATTAAACTTTACCTTACAATAGAAGGAGACAACAAAATCATATGTATTAAAAGAGGGAATGAAGCATTGAAAAAAATTAATTCCAAACCTCATCAATTGCAGCCATGATTTCTGTGATCTTGCGTCCAGATGTTCCTCCCTTGTTTCTGAAGACTTTGGTCAGTTTGGTTGTGTTGTTGTCCAGCTGTGCCATAAATGTGGATGTTAGCGGGATCGTAGTGATGCGCTGGAATTCAGCATTTATCTGTAAAATAAACAAATGTTTAGCGTGATGGGTTTAAAATATTGCATGTGGAGTGCATTTGCAGATCAACTGATTCAGTTACCTCACGTGGAGAAAAAAAGAGCTGGCCATCGGCTTTTAAAGTCAGCTACGAAGGGCATGTCCTGAAGAATTTCTTGCCTCCGGTGAGGAAAGGTTTGGGCCATTTTTGCTTTGATGGTTTCATTGTTGTTCTTCTTCTTGAACTCTGAAAGCAGCACCAACCTTTCTTCTTCCTGACTCTCTCGGGTTTCTCCAGCTGGATAATCAGGGCAGAAATTCACCTCTGCTCTCCTGGGTTTCTTGACTTGGTTGGGATGCACATTACTGTTCCCTCTTCTTTTGAGAGAATTGATGACCAACTCACTACACCCTAAGTTCTTCAGTTTTCCACGATAGTTTGACATTTTATACTTCAAACTGATCTTCCATGCAGAAAATCCAGTTTCTGAACCCTTCTCTTTCAAGCATGGATGCTTTACAACCAAAGCTTGGCAAACATCACTAAGATTGCTGTCTGAAGGGTAAGCTTTGTACTTCATAATTTCTGAAGACAAGCTCTCTAAAATGTCAGACTTGAGCTTTGGTTTTAGGGTTAAAAGTGTTCCATTGGCTTGGAATTCCTGGTTGCCTTTTGTCAATTGCAGCTCTACATCGAAGCTAAACTCAGGTATGCGAAAGTCCAGTGGCCAGGCTTCTGATCGCAGCGTGGAGTTTGCTGAGCTCGAGGAGCTTGATGACCTGGATTCTGGCGATGACAGTATATCTGTGTCATAATCAGGGTTGTGGCCAGAGAAGGGGCTACCCAAGTTAAATGAGGACACACTGCTTTCATTACTACCAGTGGATGTTTCTGGAACACCTGTTTTAATCACTTTTATTTTGTCCATGTCTTTTAGATCAAATGTGGATGTCATGTTAAGGAACTGATTAAAATCTGTGTCCATGTACTGCAATCTGAACTGTTCAGAAACTCCGCACTGATTTTCAATCTCCGCTTTGAGCTCGTTAACATTCTTTGGTATCCCCAAAGGAAGGGTTAACTTGAGTGCGTTGTTCTCCCCCAGGATTATCAGAAGCTTTGTTGGGGCTGTCATTTCTGATGTCCCAATCTCCAACTATTACTCTAAAAAATAAGTGCAAGAACATGAGCAGGTGGTTCCCAAACTTCAGTACATGTTACATTTTTTTAGTGGTATTCAGAATTTTGCAGCACAATTTTTTTTCTAGTATTTTTACAAGGCTTGAAACATATCCGAGTAGATTTAAGTTCTGGTCCAACTATTTTTAAGAACCAAACTTTGAGAAGAACTGCTATACAGCACAAAAATTAAATCGGCAACATGGACATTAAAATTACCTGAACAGTGTATGTATCTCTTTAATGTAACCATGCGAGAAGCTCCGACTTGGTAGTCACAAAGTGGATAACAATCCACCAGATCCTCATGTGCAACAAGAGAAATTTCCTTTGGAGATGGGTCAATTTTGAAGGATCCATAGTGTTCAGTGTACCACGAGCTCAGTTTTTTTACTATAAACACCAACGAATCTGCCAAAATACACATCTGCAGGATTTCAGCAAACTCTGGCAGACCCCCCAGTGATCCATGTACTATTAACATGCCCTTCCTGTAGTAGATGCCTGCAACAGACACACTCTGGGCAAGGCTAACTACAGCTGTGTCAGGGTACTTTTCAGCAAGACAATGTGCAATTTCACGTTTGAGAAGTTCTACTGGGACTGCCGAGACTCGTGAAACCTCAAAAGTGGCTTTGCTACAGCCTGATGAATGCATGTAATGGCCAATCATGAGCTGGTGTTTGGTTGACAAAGACAGGGTAATGTTTTTGAAGCAGTTTGTGTGTCTAGCAACTTTTTTAAAAAATGTGTGCTTTGCCTCGAATCTGATTGTCCATAATAAGGCAAGTGGACCAAAATGGCGAATTATTGAGGGATAATGAGCCAGAAAGTGATGTTTTGGCAATGGTCTTCTATCTGGGCATACTTCTTTGTACCTTTGATGGTGGTCTAAAATCTTACTCTCCAGGTATGCAACTGAGTCACTGTTATGAACAGGACACACAACAAGCTCAACAATATCCTTCAAATCTAGTAGAAGTTCCCAAGCTGGTTCGTTTTCAGGTATGTGTTGTCCAATAATAAGTGGCAGACGTCTTAGTAAACACCAATTTTCATGTGCATTGCCACCAACAGTTTTTTTACTAAGAAAATTGTGAGGCAATTTCTGAGGGCGATTAGTCTGATCCCCTCCTTTGTAGGGAAATGACTGAACAAGTCTATTTAGATTTTCAAAAGTGATGTACTTCTTGCCTATTAGTATTCGAAGGCACTCAGCTATCTCAAAAGGCACAATACCTTCAAAAAGGTCATGTGCAAGATCAGGGGGGAATCCTGTAGTGACCTTGAAGAAAGACAGACTGTCTGCTAAGACACACGAGCTTTTCACACCACAACAAGCTACCCCTGTCTCACGTGCAGTTGCTATGTGTACACGATGGAGCTCCTCAGTTCTCAGAGAAAAGTCACTATTTGTAGCTTTTGATTCAATTTCTGAGCGTGTAGCAGTACAAAACCTGCAAAAGTAATCTCCAGAAAAACTTTCCACAAAACCGGCCAATCCATGAGCTCCGAGGCTGTCTGCCACTACATATTGGACAGTGCCTTTAAAGTTGACCCCTAAATTGTCAATGAACACTCCCTGCTGCTCTAAAATGACAAGGTCTTGCAAAAGTGGCTCAAATATTTTTGAATAGCCAAAGGTCCTAAGGTCCTCACTTTTGCACAAGAGAGCCAAATAAATAGAAGAGAGGGATGAATGACTACCTGGTGGCAAGTTACCTAAAATCCAGTAAACTGAGCAAAGTTTATGCTTTTTCCGTGATGTCCCCAATGGATTGCAAATTTCGAAATCATCAACATAAAGACAAATAGAGATTCTTAGTTCACCGCCTGAGAAAAACTCATTATTTTGAAAATGTAGACCATCTTTATATGATGTATACTTTTCCTTATTTACAAAAGGATTCTGATTGTGGCTAGTGACAAATTTGTTCAGTATGTTTTCTTGTTTAAATATCTGCTGTAATGATTTTAGAATAGGGATATACTGAAAGGTCCTCTTGCTTTGGGAGTCGAGAATGTATTCAATTGGATCAATTACTTCAAAATGTTTTCTGTAATACTGTCTGCGTTTGAAGGCAGTGGCAAGTGTGCCGTCCTTTTCTATGGCTTTTAACAAAGGGTTAAAAGAAACTGCCTTTGTCAGTTCTTCAATAACAGGCTGGTCTAGACAAAGGTTATGATTCTTGAGTATGTCTACAATTACTTGATTTGTCAAAGGCACTGATGCACAGCTTATCAGGTAGTGCAATTCTGAAAGCAACTCGTCAATTGCTATGCTGGGAACATGAAAATAGTTTTCCAACTTAAGTAAAAGAGATGCAAAATTAAGTTCTATTACATTTGCCAAATCTTCAGTCTCACTTGTAGTTGTATCGTGATCAATATTTGCACTTATGTCCTCTTCTACAATAGTGTCTGTACTGTCATCAGCTGATGTTTGGCCTACAATAGTGTTAGCAATACCGATTTTAAAGTCTTTTAAGGTATAAGGATTGTGTTTCCTATTTCGATGAGACTTGAATGTACCATAGATATTTGTTTTGAATGAACAACCCTCAAACATGCAATGCACAGTCTCGTTACATTTTAGATGGTTGTTAATGTGAGAAAAATACTCCTGCTCCGAAGCTATGTTGCAGCAGGAACACAAATGGCAGTTAAATGTTGCCAAACTCACAGACTTGTCTAGAGTTCTTTGGGTATGTGATCTGCTTAAGTGGCTATGTAGAGCATTCCATGTTTTGAAAACACAGACACAATCAGAATAGGCACATGGATACTGCTGTCTACTATGAACTAACCTGTAGTGTTTTAATAACAGAGCTCGTGATGACACCACTTTTTTGCACAATTTGCACTGCCACATCAACGTATCTGGGGGAGAAGCACAAAAGACATTTTCATTACACTGTCCCTGAAAAAACTAAATAATTTGCACATTGTTAATGTTTCATATTAATCAGTTTTATTTTTAATATTGTATGCTACAACAATGAATTTATTGATCTACATCATCACCACTGCATATTGTGTAAATGTGTGTGTAATCTGACATTAAAAGTCGAGTGAGAAATCCCATGGACATTGTACAACATTAATGCAGTTCATCTTACACCAGCTTACTAAATGCTTTCTGCAAGCTACATCAAAACGTAAGCTGAAATATTAGACAGAAAATACACCCTAACCTGTCTGCTAGCGAGGAGCGCTTCTCCACTGTTGTTGGCTAAAGTGCAACGCAGTCAGGCGTCCGAGTATAAACTTGGCGCGAAAGTGCGTGCCGGACCGAATGCGCTGCCTGTACCGACGCGTACCGACGCGTACCGACTCATACCGACGCTAGCGCTACACTACATTTGGGCTGAAAACAGAGCTTTGCTATTGCAATGGAGTCCCCTCCAAAATCATTTGGAAACTCACGTGCAGCAAGTCCACGTTAGCAAACCTTTACCGGGCAAAACCCTGCCTGTACTCTTTTCTTAGTAGCACTTGCGACATTAACTGACGTGTGAACATATATATGTAGACGGGCTTTACAAGAAAAATGACTTCTTACCTGATTTTTGGACAAAAATGCGGCTGAACCAGTCCACATGGCGAAGAAATAGCAAGCTTGAGAAAGAGGGTGGTGCGCATGCGCATTGGCCCTTATTTAGGCGGGCTCTGCACGCAGCAGTATGTGCAGAGGGACAAACCTGTGAATTTACTCAACAATGTTACGTTGACACAGTTCAATGACTTTGTGTAACAACAAAAAGTAACAACATTTCATTAAATTTGCACAAACACTTTAAGGATTTTTGCAAAATCGAGTTTATTAAGAACAAACAACAAAATCTACTTTAGTAAAAGCAGAGATAGGCTGAGTTCATTTTTTTGAGTGCAGCGGAAAAAGCAGAGGTGGGGGACTCATTGTCTACGTTAACAACAGATACTGTAACCCTGGACACGTCTCCGTTAAAGTTTCGGTATGCCGTCCGGACCTGGAGCTGCTAGCTGTTAGCTTGCGGCCATATTATCTACCTCGGGAGTTCAGTCATGTGATCTGTGTGTGTGTTTACATCCCTCCGAGGGCCGACGCAACAGCTGCCTGTGAGAAAATACACACAGTCACAGCAAGACTTCAGACACAAAACCCCGAGGCTTTCATTATTATATCTGGAGACTTTAACCATGCCACACTGGACTCTACTCTGGCTGCTTTTCACCAGTTTGTGAATTGTCCCACAAGAAGCAACAGGACAATTGACCTACTGTATGCTAATGTGAGAGATGCATACAGAGCCACCCCCCTCCCCCCACTAGGGAAGTCAGACCACAACCTGGTTTACCTACAGCCACAATACACACCCCTCGTCCAAAGGCAGCCGGTCACAACACGCTCCATCCGGAGATGGACCCCAGGAAAGGAGGATGCTCTGAGGGACTGTTATGACACCACAGACTGGGATGTGCTCCTGAGCCCACATGGTGAGGACATAGAGGGGGCGACACACTGTCTTACAGACTACCTCAACTTTTGTGTGGACACGGTCGCCCCTGCTAAGACGGTACGGTGTTATCCTAATAACAAACCGTGGGTAACACAGGAAGTCAAAGCTGTCCTCAACATGAAGAAGAAGGCTTTCAGGAGCAAAGTGAAGGAGGAGATGAAGGCAGCACAGCGGGAGGTGAAACGCTGCCTGAGGGAAGCAAAGGACACCTACAGGAGGAAGGTGGAGCAGAAGTTGGAGAGGAACAATATGAGGGAGGTCTGGAATGGTGTGAAAACCATCACAGGCCACAACACCAAGAAAAGCACAGTGGGGGGGACTGTGGAGAAGGCAAACGAACTCAACAACTTCTTCAACAGGTTTGACCAGCCCACAACCCCCCCACCCTCACCTTCACTACAGAGTCCAATCCCCACTCTCCTACCTCCCTCGCTTCCCCCCCTTCCTGACACCATGACACCCCCCTCCTCCAATCCCTCTCTCAGCAGCAAGACATCTCCCCCCCTCCCCTCTTCCCAAACATCTCCCAGTGTCACAGTGGATCAGGTCAGGAGACAACTGAGGAAGCTTCGCCCCAGAAAGGCAGCAGGCCCAGACAAGGTGTGTCCTAGGATGCTAAAGGCGTGTGCTGCTGAACTTGGGGAGCCGCTACAACGAGTCTTCAACCTCAGTCTGCGACTGGGGAGAGTGCCCGCCCTATGGAAGACATCCTGCATCGTCCCGGTCCCCAAAAAGAACCGGCCCAATGAGCTGAATGACTTCCGACCGGTGGCACTGACGTCACATCTTATGAAGACTCTAGAGCGGCTCTTCCTCAACCTCCTCCGACCACAGGTACAACATGCCCAGGACCCACTACAGTTTGCATACAAGGCGGGTGTCGGAGTGGAGGATGCCATCCTGTACCTCCTACACAGAGCCCACTCACACCTGGATGGGGGAAAAGGCACGGTCAGGATCCTGTTTCTTGACTTTTCCAGTGCCTTTAATACCATCCGGCCCTGTATGCTTCAAGAAAAACTGAACAGGATGGAGGTGGACCCCTGCCTGGTGGCTTGGATCTCCAACTACCTCACCGACAGACCACAGTACGTCAGGCTGAAGGACATCACGTCTGACACAGTGGTCAGCAGCACAGGAGCACCACAGGGAACTGTGCTGTCCCCTCTTCTCTTCACCCTGTACACCTCTGACTTCTGCTACAACTCTGAATTATGCCACATTCAGAAGTTTGCAGACGACACAGCCATCATGGGGTGTATCTGGGATGATCAGGAAGAGGAGTACAGAAGTCTGGTGAGGAACTTTGTCGCATGGAGTCACACAAACCACCTGCAACTCAACACCTCAAAGACTAAGGAACTGGTTGTGGACTTCGGGAGGTCTAGAGCAGGTCCACTGCCGGTTCAGATAGAGGGGGAGGAGGTGGAGGTGGTCAACAAGTACAAGTACCTCGGGCTGTGGGTGGACAATAAACTGGACTGGTCATGCAACACAGAGTACCTGTATAAAAAAGCCCAAAGCCGACTGTACTTCCTCAGGAGGCTGAGGTCTTTTAACATCTGCAGGAAGCTCCTGAGGATGTTTTACCAGTCGGTGGTTGCTGGAGTACTTTTCTATGCTGTGGTGTGCTGGGGGAGCAGCACAGCAAAAAAGGACTCATCCAGGCTGGAGAAACTGATCAGGAGGGCTAGCTCTGTGGTCGGCATGAAGCTGGACACTCTGGTGACAGTGGCAGAGAAAAGGACATTAAAGAAACTGATGGACATTATGGACAATGCTGGGCATCCTCTGCACACGGCCATTAACAACCAGAAGAGTCTGTTCAGTGACAGGTTGCTTCTCCCAAAGACAAGAACTAACAGACTTAAAAACTCCTTTGTCCCACACGCCATCAGACTGTTTAACTCCTCTCTGGAGGGGAGAGGGAGGGGAAACAGGAGGACAAAGGAGGGAACAACTAAGCTGTAGTGCCTCTTCACCTCACTGTGCAATACCTTTTGTGCAATACTTTTGTAAATAGTCAACGGTGCAATAGACTCAATACTTGAAATGTGCAATTCACTTGTATTTTTATTTTTATTCCTATTTATTCTATTTATCCCCTTCGTATATTTTATTTATATTGTCTCTGTATTTATATATATGTGTGTGTGTATAACTCTGTAACTTCTGTCGGTGCTGTGCTTTTTTGGAAATCGAATTTCCCAGAGGAACCCACCCGAGGGATTAATAAAGTTCTATCTTATCTTATCTTATCTTAATAGTCACTGTTACCTCCACTTTTGGGTATGGATGTTTATCGCCATGCACACATAAAACTTCTTCCTGTCTGCTATAGTCCACACTGTTCACTGGTACCAAACTATGCTTAATTAAAGACATAAAACTACCAGTGTCCAGCAAAGCAGTAGCCTGCAGACCATTGACCTTTACTTTTTTATAGCGTTGCACATCCACTGGCTGGATCCTTGTGGGCTCCCTCTCCAGCCGGGGTGCATAGCAGGCACCAGTGACTTTAGCCTTCCGGATAGGGCATACCGAGGCTTTATGACCTGGCTGCTGGCAATAATAACAAAGAAAGTCCTTACCCGCTCCTCGTAAGTTTGATGCCTTGGGGTTTTCTGATGGCTCTTGGTTGCTCTCCCTTTTCAGAAGACCCGATGATGGGAGTGGTGGTCGCTGTGGCATCCCAGATGAGCGTGCAGGTGGTGCTCCTTTACGCACATTGAAGTACTGTGACACCAGCTTAGCAGCGGTCAGTCCATCTGCTGGCTCATGCTCCCTCACCCAGGTCCTCACCTCCCCTGGAAGTACCCGGATTAACTGCTCCAAGATGATAGCTTCTCCCATCTCTTCTTTAGTATGCTGCTCTGGTCGGATCCAGCGCCGATAGAGGCCCTTCAGGCGATAATAGGTCTCAGTGGGGCTCTCACCAGGTGGAACTGTATTGGACCGGAACCTCTGCCGATACGTCTCAGGGGAAATGTCAAATTTGGTTAGCAACGCCGCTTTTAAATCTTCATAACGATGGGCTCTTTCTTCATCCATTGCAGTGTAGGCCTCCAACGCCTTCCCCAATAGCAGTGGAACCAGACGACAGGCCCATTCACTCTCTGGCCATCTCCAGGTTTTGGCAACTCGCTCAAAACGCAACAAATAGTTCTCAATGTCTTCCCCCATCTGATAGGGTGGAATTTTTGGCCCAGCAGATCGCATCCACTCTGAGACTGACTGGTCGAGGCTGTTGGTCACTGCTTGTGACTGACGAGAGGGAACCTCCTCTGGGGGATCCCGGTATCCTCTTTGACGTGCAGGTGTAGGCAGTACCATTCTGAGGCTGCTTGCTGTTGTGGTGCTTGGCGTGGCCATTGCTGCTGTGGTGCTTGCTCCGGCTGGTGCTTGGGCTGGACTTTGCTGACCAGCAAAATCTGAATGCAGCTGAGCGTTGGGAGGGGAAACAGTCCTCAGCCCCCTGAGTTCTGCCAAAAAACCTCCTGTCTCCTTTGCTGTCCCGCCAGGAAGTCCCTCATCATCGCAATCAGCTCTCCATTTGGGTTACGTGCTGAGGTCGAAGCTGTAGGCAATTCTGGACCAATCCTGCCGGAAACCTCCTCCTCCTCCTCTGCTGAAGAAGATGACGCCGGCACTGTGTCCCATGCCAGCTCCTCTGCTGTCTTCTCCACTGGAAGCTCATGCTGCTGGGACCGCAGCCCTGTGCGCTTAACTGGGAGGCGCGTTTTCCTCTTCCGACTAGCAATCCCACTTCTGACACCATATGTCGCGGGGTCCTCTCCTAAACTTCTCCCGAACAAATGCAGGCGTAGTCAGGAAGCATTCAGTGTGGATAATTTATTCTGCCGGCCTCCCAGGTGCACAAAAGATTATTTACAAAGAAAATAGGAAACTAACTTAAGTCAACACAAAACAAACATCTATATACAAAACACAGTCTGCATGTTACCCTCTCTGTAACATCTCACTGAAAGAACCCAGGTAGGCCCTGACAGCCTTCTTTTATACCCCATGGCCCCTCCCACTAGGCATAATAGTCATTTCTTTATTATTTCTTTTACCAAACAGCCTTTCCCCCTCAGCTTATTTCCAGCTGTATTCCTACAATACATATATGTATATACAGACATTTATGGCCAATTCCAGGCAGCCTACAGTATTTCACAACAACAAAAAAACAAACAAAAAAAATAATGCAGTTCGCGTGACCTTTCAAGCGTGCGCGAACCCACTATTTGAACCCGAGAACACCATACCATCGGCTTGCATAACCCCCGTACAATCGGCGATCACAGCGAGTCTCCGCGACCGGCTTTATTAAAGGTAAGTGGGAAAATATGTTGGCCACCTTCTGCGCTGCTCAAAATATACCTCTCACCCCTTTTTGTTTATCTGCCCGGTCGACGAAAAGATGCGCAGTAATTGTAGAAACTAATGGTGGTGGTGCATGTATGCGCCCAGATCAGCTGTCTGCGGCCCGGGACGGTGTAACTCCGTCACAACAGGTAACAATAACGCCTGTACCAGTTGTTGCATAGCAGAGGTGCTCAAGTATAAAAACAATAATAAACACAATGCTTTGGTTCTATAACATTTTTCTATCATTACTTTATTTTGGATTAGGTGCATGAGCTTTTAAGTATGGATAATTAAATAATAGATTAATGAAACACCAGAGTGTGCCCTGTTCTGAGATGTACAGCAAGTGGAGAGTGACAGATGAGATGAGGAGATGGAAGAGTGACTCACAGGCAGAGCCGAGTTCATTTCCCACAGTTTTGTTGTTTAATGCTTCCGAGCGCTGTCACCAATCTTTGCATTTTATTATTATGTCATAACACTTCTTTAATCAGCTACCATCTCTGCTGTGGACTTTTTACTGTCTACAGTCTCAAAGCAACACAGACCTCCATCACTATCTGCAGCAGGAGCAGCAGCAACCCCTCAACAGCAACAGTGTTGTTGTTATTCAGCCTGGTTCCATGTGCCCCTTTTGAACTTTGAGCACCCGTCCCTTCCAGCATCTCTGCACGGCCCTGCTCAGAATCATTCATCTGTTTTAGGTTGACATTTTATATGTTTTGTAGAATAACAGGACAAACTGTGAGACTGGAAAGACCTGAGTTTCATGCTCTGTTTTGTGACGTAGTGTGCAATGCTCAGCAGTATTATCATTTTAACTGGTTCTGTGCGCGATCTGAAGACACTAAGTGTTTGTGAGAGAACATAAAACTGTTTTGATGCATTTGTGAGGTTTTACCTGATGAGTTTTAAGTTTTGTGATTGTAGCTTGAAAATTAAATTTAATGTTTAGAGTTATGAGAAAGAAGGTGGAAGCATTAAAGTGATGTATCTTAACAGTTGTAAAATGTAAATGACCAAATTGGATTATTGGAATATAGTTTTATTGTGTTTCGTTGTTTTTTTATGTAAAAATATTAAATATTAAAATATTAATATGTTATGAAATTATGATTTAAAGAATTCATATCGTTGAGTTTGTTTGTTTCAGAGTCAGAGAGCCGTGTCTCTCTACAGTCAGAGGTTTTTGTACGGCGGCTCAATGAGTTTGTATCACTGTGGTACACGTTCGGTGGAGGAACCAGACTGCAAGTTGGAAGTAAGTCAGCCATAGAGCTTTTTTTTTTTTTATGTAATTTTCTTTTCTTTAATTTCATTTAATATGAAAGGCTAGGAAACTTTTTGTGTAACTGATTAATTATTTTATTCATAAATTTTGTCCTAAGAAACAAAGTCAGCTTTGGAAATGAATATTCAGACACTCAGGACAATTTCCAATGAAAATCTGGGATGTTTCATATTATTCATTATTATTTCTAGTTCTGATGGTAAAGTTGTATTTTGAGGGCTTGTAGGTTTAGTTCAGTCACACAGAGAGCCGTGTCTCTCTACAGTCAGAGGTTTTTGTACGGCGCCTCAATGAGTTTGTATCACTGTGGTGGACTTTTGGTGGAGGAACCAGACTGCAAGTTGGAAGTAAGTCAGACTTAGAGCTTTTTTTTTAAATGTAATTTTCTTTTCTTTTCTTTAATTTCATTTAATATGAAAGGTTAGGAAACTTTTTGTGTAACTGATTACATATTTTATTCATAAATTTTGTCCTAAGAAACAAAGTCAGCTTTGGAAATGATTATTCAGACACTCAGGACAATTTCCACTGAAAAAAGTTAAACTGCACAGAGTGAAGATAAAGATCTCTGGTGTTCTTATTGTATCATATCATTTAAAACAATGTAAGCAATAAAAAAAACACATGAGGTAAGTAGTGGTATTGAGTTTCTTATCCAGAACAAGCTGTTTATTACGAAGAACTGATGATGTTGAAGCTTAACATCTTTTAAAATTGTTGACACATCTCTGTTTTGTTTTGTTGTTTTTTTATTTCCAGTGTAGTTTGAACATATTTCAGCTCAAACTGTGTGATGATTCTCTCTGTGCTGATATGCATGAGAGGTTTCTTAAAGGGAAGTGAAACAATGTGTGAGTGAATGACTGGTGGAGCAGAAAAAACACCTGACAGAAACTTCTTAACGGAGAAATTCAAATTGTGGTTCGTGCCCTCTAAGCTGATTGGTGTTTCCTAGGTGATGCCCGCCCCGCCCTGAAGGTGCTGGGTCCCTCCAGTGAGGAGCTGAAACAGGGGAAGGCTACAGTCATGTGTGTGGCCAACAAGGGCTTCCCCTCAGACTGGAGTCTGTCCTGGAAGGTGGATGGCAGTGGCAGCATCAGCTGGGAGGAGAGCAGGAGCCCCGTGGTGCAGGAGAACGACGGCCTCTACAGCTGGAGCAGCACCCTGAGGCTCCCTGCAGACCACTGGATGAAGGTGGGCTCTGTGACCTGTGAGGCCACCCAGGGCTCCCACACTGTGGCCTCAGAGCCACTGATGAGAGACCAGTGTCCCCAGTCCTGACCTGACTAACTGTGACTTTCATGCTGGTCTTACTTTCAGTCTGCACTCTGTAGCTTTAAAAAAAAAAAATACAATTTCTTCTCTCATTTTTCATTGCTTTGTTTAAAGTTTAAAGTTTCTTTAAAGTTTTAAAGAATAAAAAAATATCTACAATAAATAAGAATCGAGTCTTTGTCTTACTTTTGTGGTGATGTCAATATTAAACTCTAAATAATGATTTCCAGGGTTCTAATTGGAAGCCAGTGTGCTATCTGTAGTCAATATGAGTCAGTAGAATTAAGCCACTTTCAATACATGAAGTAAAGCAAAGTTTATGTTAAAGAGTAAGTGCGAAGGGGAATTGAGAGACACTGCCATTACTAAGCAGGATATTAAAGACATTACATATATGCAAATTCATTGCATGCTGTGTAATGAAATGTTTCAGCATGTTGCAGTTTGTTGTATGAAACACTGACTGCACAGGTGGAGCAGAAAAGTGCTGTATAAGAATGAGTCTATTCTCGTGATCAGTGTTGGGGCAGGTATTTTAAGAAGTCATTTAATATACAGAGTTTTTTTGTTAAAAGTATTCAGTACGTTATTTTGGTGTTTTTGTTTCTGTAAAATCACCTGAAACACAACATGTCATAACTGTCATTGAACAATATGAACTTGTAGGCTACAGTCTCTCACACCAACATAAATCCCTATCCTAATGACGACACACATATTTTCTTTCTCTTGGCATTTAGGTATATGAATACCTGTCAAGGGTCCTTGACATACAGGTCTCCGACTCGGAGGACAAAAATTAATGTCCTGTGTCTTAGGAGGGCAGGATTGCTTTGCTTTTTCTTTATACGATGCTTCGCAGTATTAGTTTTGCCTAACAACCTGTTTTTGACTCCTAAATTGTCATTAATGCAACCGCTCTACATAACAGTCAGTGTAACTGATTATAAATCTTTTATTCATGAACCTACACATTACGCTTTATTTACTAGTTGTATGTATTTTAACAAGAGCAAGAGGTGGACCACACGTTTGAAGAGCTGCTGGTCTTTATAACTGGGGCTGACTTACTTCCACCACTGGGGTCCTGCAACATAGACTTTTATGATCAGGAGTTGCATACGAGGATCAATTTAAAGATCTTATGAACACTGCATTAAAAGGATTCCTGGGATTTGGAAAGCTGTAGCTGCATTTACATGAACTGATGCTGGAAAGCTGTGGTTAAAACCTGTGGCCTTTTGGGAGGAAGTTGTGTTATTCTAAGTGTTCTTAAATGGGATTGCTCCTGGGCTTCTTCAAAATTGTACATTTTAAAAGTGTTTAGTATAAAAGTTTTTTGTTCTTACAAATGTGACTGTATATAGTTATATTTATAGTCCCGTTGAGACAGGTGGGGTATGCATGCAACAAGCCATGCACCAAAAAGTGATGCTCAGAAAATGCTTCAAGTATTGGAAGGAAAATAACAATTCATCTACAAATGTTCTTTTGAAAGGTTGTTGTGCAGTCATGTTTAAGTATTCGGTTATAATATACTGCATAGTTTCTTGTTGCTGCGTTGTGTTTGTGTTGTTGTTTTAAATGTGCAATAGCTGCCTAACAAACTTTGAACTGAAAGACGCTGACTTTTGTAAAATAAAAGTATTGTAATGTCAGTTCTCATGGTGTCTCTTTACCAATTAAAGTTGAGGCTCACCTGTTACTGCCAAATACCGGTGTTGGGATCCACTGACGAGGGCTGTTCAGTACACAGGTATGTGCTTAAGTCGAGGTAAACGGTTCAATAAATTTACCTTCATCTGTTCTCAAACTGAGAGCTCAAGATTCCATCTCAACTCAATTTGTTCAACTGCTTTCAGGAACAAAGCAGTTTTAACTCCTAAGTTTAAAGTCAGAGTTGGTTAACTCTGAGATTGGCAGCTGACCTTTGACTATAACCTGTTTAAATATTAATAACTCAATTTGAGGAATGTGAACATGTGTCAGTGCTATTATTAGAACACATACTAATATACACAGAGGGTAACGAGGGAATACACCACAGAAGGCAGACACAGCTGAACCTCATCAGACATGACGAATACACTCACACAGAACGCAGAATCCAAATAAAACAGGGAACCAGAGAATAGCTCTGAGACACGGGTTGACAGAACATAAGGAACAGAGGGACGAAGAGATGCGACTGGAAAACAGAAAATAAATGAAACGAATCATATTAATAATCAAAAACATGAATAGGAAGTCAACAGGTCTTTGGACCATGGCAGTGTTGAAGAGCAAAAAAGAGAAAATCTAAAAACCTGAGAAAGAAAAGATGGAAATTTGATCATTTGACTGATTTGGACTTAAAGTTTCTATTTGAAGTATTTGCTAAATTGTGCAGATAATTATGACTCACTGACTTTTGGTGACTTCATTTAGTGTCAGATTTTTTTTCTTACAGAAATATGATTTTTGATAATGATCGATATTTAGAAATTGAGATTTATTTGAGCTGGTATGAAGCAGAGGTCAAAGGTCATAAATGATTTGTTAAAAATAAATGATATATTTCCAACTTTCTTTTCCTTTAGCAACAATGACATTTTCACTGTGTGTGTGTGTGTGTGTGTGTGTGTGTGTGTGTGTGTGTGTGTGTGTGTGTGTGTGTGTGTGTGTGTCCTCAGTGAACTGTATCAGTCTCTGCAGTATCTTCCAGCTGCAGCAGTCACTTCAGTTTCTGTTCAGTCTGACTGAGGGAGGTTTTTGTACGACTGTTTTTCACTGTGTGAACACCCACTGACTGTTAGGATTGTGTTCACTCTGACAGTAATAAACTGCTGCATCTTCAGCCTGGACTCCACTGATGGTCAGAGTGAAGTCAGAGTTTGATCCACTGCCTGTAAAACGAGCTGGAATCCCTGAATCTCGAGTGTTAACAGAGTGAATGAGACGTTTGGGAACTCCTCCATCTTTCTGTTGGTACCAGGCTAAATAGTTGTTGTTATAAACATTCTGACTGGTCGTACACTTGATGCTCACAGTTCCTCCCACAGCAGAGCTCACTGCTCCAGGCTGAGTCACTGTGATCTGTCCTCTGGACTCTGAGGACACAGAGACAAAAACATAAAGCAGCTTCATGGTTTTGTGGGCTTCATTTCAGAGGGACAGATGTTGATAGAGGAGAGGAGTTTGATTCTCTGGACTTTACCTGTGAAGCAGCAGCAGAGGAGAGTCCAGATGAGGACGCAGATCAAAGTCATGTTTTTGATGAGGAGGATTTCTGTGGCTTCTGTTGTGATGAAGGACAGCTGTCAGTCATCCAGTGTTCAACTCTCAGGACTATAAACTCTCCCAGAGCACTGGAGCATGGTGCTGCTGATGCAAAGTGCCTCTATGGAAATCATCTGACTGACTTCAACAGGATTTCATCACAAGCAGTCATCACATTGTGAATTCACAGGTGTCATTTCGATCAGTCAACATGGTTTGAGAGTCATTTGTAAAATCATCTAAATGATATGATTCATATTTATTCAGAAAAGTATATTTTAACATCCCCTGGTCTAGTTTTGTTTTGGTTGCTGCGGCTCTAAGTCAGCACAGACTTGTATCAGTCAAATAATGCTGTTTAGTAATGGATCAATCAAATTAACATTTTACTGAAATTCAAAGTAAGTTCTCTAAATTTGGTCCTGTATTGGAGCAGATAACATGTGGACGTCTTTGCCACAAGGATACTCCTTTTTTTACTTATTTTTTTCAGAGGCTCAAAAATAACTGAGCAATTGAGGACGAATGAGGACAGAATTCATAGTTTAAGGGAAAAAACTCTACCACAGCTTAATTTTGAGTACTTTACACGTCATATTCATTAGTCTAAAATACTCTCTAAGGGGGAAATGGACTGGTTTTTCTATAGTGCTTTTCTGCTCATTCACCCATAAAGAAATACAAGAACAATTTGTATGCTTTTCCTACTGGAATGCTTTCTATACAACATTCAAACACATTTAGACTGAGATGGATGAATTGGATGGATGCTTCTGAGCTACAGTAGCCCCAGGTGGCTGTATCATAGTCTAAGTCTACTACCAAGAGATCAAGAGCCATCTTCATGAAAGGAAACTCTTACCAGTTACAAACTGCTGGTTACACTCAAGAACTGGAAGACTGGATAAGACTTTGCCAGAAAAACACAGAAAAATCAGGAACAGTTCCAAGATGAAGTTTTATCAGCATAATTAGAAAAGAAAATGATGAAGAAGGAAAACTGATCTGAAGCATATCACATCATCTGTCAAAGATGTTGGAGCCAATGTTACTCATTGGAGTAGTTGGAAAGTCATTGGACAGCACTTCACAGTGCAAATAGATAATGACCCAAAGAACACTGACAACCCAAGACTTTCTCAGGTGAAGAAATGGTCAAGTCACCTTTTTTTTGGTCTCCTATTATTAAATAGCCACAAGGCTCAAAATGTGGGTTTAGTGTCAGGGATACAGTTAATTTAAGATTTAAGCTAGGTGTTAGAGTTCAGGATTCATTTTTAAGGTTAGGGTAAGAGGCTGGGGAAAGCATTATGTCAACTAGATGTCCTCACTAAGGTATAAAAAGCATTTATTTGTGTGTGTGTGTGTGTGTGTGTGTGTGTGTGTGTGTGTGTGTGTGTGTGTGTGTGTGTGTGTGTGTGTGTGTGTGTGTGTGTGTGTGTGTGTGTGTGTCCTCAGTGAACTGTATCAGTCTCTGCAGTATCTTCCAGCTGCAGCAGTCACTTCAGTTTCTGTTCAGTCTGACTGAGGGAGGTTTTTGTACGACTGTTTTTCACTGTGTGAACACCCACAGACTGTTAGGATTGTGTTCACTCTGACAGTAATAAACTGCTGCATCTTCAGCCTGGACTCCACTGATGGTCAGAGTGAAGTCAGAGTTTGATCCACTGCCTGTAAAACGAGCTGGAATCCCTGAATATCGAGTGCTAGCAAGGTAAATGAGCAGTTTAGGAACTCCTCCATCTTTTTGTTGGTACCAGGCTAAATAGTTGTTGTTATAAACATCCTGACTGGTCCTACACTTGATGCTCACAGTTGCTCCCACAGCAGAGCTCACTGCTCCAGGCTGAGTCACTGTGATCTGTCCTCTGGACTCTGAGGACACAGAGACAAAAACATAAAGCAGCTTCATGGTTTTGTGGGCTTCATTTCAGAGGGACAGATGTTGATAGAGGAGAGGAGTTTGATTCTCTGGACTTTACCTGTGAAGCAGCAGCAGAGGAGAGTCCAGATGAGGACGCAGATCAAAGTCATGTTTTTGATGAGGAGGATTTCTGTGGCTTCTGTTGTGATGAAGGACAGCTGTCAGTCATCCAGTGTTCAACTCTCAGGACTATAAACTCTCCCAGAGCACTGGAGCATGGTGCTGCTGATGCAAAGTGCCTCTCTATGGAAATATTCACAGTGACTCCAGCATGACTTCATAAGCAGTCATCACATTGTGAATTCACAGGTGTCATTTCAATCGGCCAACATGTTTCAAGAAAAATGTAAAATAGTATAATTATAATTTTTTGATCTGGGATGCACTTTCGAGGTCCAAGTATTTTTGTTTTTAGTCTGTTATTTATTCATTCGGGATCTCTAAGTGTTCTCCTTAACTACAAACTGCTGCAGCAGATTAAAAACAGAATTAAACATTCATTCAGCTGCTGCTATAAAAGTCATGATGAATGATATCTTCGGGGCATTGAAACTTTTGGTGTGACTTTCTCCTGGACTGACTCCAACATGCTGTTATCAGGGTTCCTGGGTCGTTGACCCAGCATTTTCAGTTTGTTTCATGTCTGGTTTATTCTCTGTTTTCACTCCCTGTTCTTTGTGCCAGCCTTTCCCTGTGTGTTACTTCAATTATGTTCAGCTGTTCACTCACCAGTCTCCAATCAGTCATTATTCAGCCAGTGTGTTTAAGTCCTCAGTTTCTACTCACTTACTGTCTTGTCATTGATGTTGTCACTGCTGTCTACGCTGCATGTTTGCCTTTCACTTCAGTTCAGTCCAGTCAGCCAGTCTTCTTCCCTGTTCTGCTCGTGCGTTCATCCTGCCATTGCAATAAACTCCCTTAATCCTCACCACGAGTCCTGTGTTTGGATCCCCTCTTCTTCACATCCACACAGCAACCCCTGACAGCTGTTTAGTAACAGATCAATCACATTAATATAATCAAGATCACAAAGTCGGTTGTCTAACTTTCTGATTGTATTTGAATTGAAAGGTGTGTAGGTTTTACCCACAAGGATTTTTTCGCCAGACACTCAAAAGTAATTGAACAACTGTCTACTACAACCCATTTCATGGAGATATAAGACTTGTTTCCTCATTATTCAAAGATAAGTTAAAAAGATGAAGTATTTTCAGTTCAAAGTTAGCATAAGGTTCAGGAAATCGTTAATCAGCTAATATACTAAACTTTAAAAACCACCCAAGACTTTCACAGGCAAAGAAATAGGATATTCTTCCATTTTTAAGTCACCTTCTTTCACCTCAACAGAGCATGCATTCCTGTTATTAAATACTAAACTGAATGAAGAGAGACCCACAAACAAGCAGAAACTGAATTTGGATTCAGTAAAGGCCTAGTGGAGAATTATGTAGTTGAGTTTGTTTGTTTCAGAGTCAGAGAGCCGTGTCTCTCTACAGTTTTTTCTCAAAATAGCTGATAACTATTCACTGATAGCTGCTAACATCTGCAAACAAATATAATTCTATAAAGTTGTTCTATATAGTGTGTAACTGTTAATATAGAGGGTTATTAAATTTATTGCTAATGAAATTGTAACCCAGTGTTAAAAACAGGATTAAAAGCATAAATATTGATACTCTTTTGATTAAAATACTCATTACACAATGGGAATAAATATTGATAAAAAGCAATTAAATATAATAAATGCTGATAAAAAGCATGTAAACATAAGTTTAATCAATATGTGGATAAATGGTGTGGAGGCAGGACTGACCCTCCCCCAATCTGTGTGCGCTGCTCGGACACCTGTGTGTGCCTTCATGTACCAATCAGCTACGCTAGAGATACAGATGGAAGGAGAAAGAAGCTATCTGGATAGTAAAAGCCTTTTTGGTGAAAGTACTTGGAGAGTATTAGTGAATTCTGAAGGCCATGCAAGCTCTGTGAAGCCCTGTATAGCATTTGCTGCTTCACATTGGGCCTGTCTCAATATGCGTACTTGTAAGGGTCTGAACAGAGTTTCATCATGTTATTGTTGCACTATTATGTTCCGCCACATGTTGTTATTACATCGGTTGATTAAGGTAAACATTAGGCTGACATCTGGGGCCAGAGCTGAAACTCTTCTGGGCCACCACAGGACCACCATTGTATCTGCAGCTGGCCTTGTGCTGGCCCATGTGTGGGCCACGTCTGGCAAACCTGATCTGGGCCACCAAAGGGCCGTCATACTTTGCGGTATGTGGGCCATGTGTAAGCACATTGTGTGGGCCAGATCAGGGCCATAACAATTTTACTGTGTGGGTAATAGTTTATGTTACACTTCTTTTGCCCCGGATCACATTTTATTCACTACTGTTGTGTTTCTACCTCATTGTAAATAAAGTCATTGTCCACACCACAGCTCGGAGTCTGTTTTGGGTTCACTCCACGCTCTGGCGACAGCCCTGACACTTGATTAGATGTCATGGCTTTGTTCCACTGCGGTTATCAAAGGTCATGACTAAGATTCATCTTGGTATCTGTTACTGGCCCACGTTTGTTCTTTAGTTAATTATATATTTGCAAGTTGAAAACAACATGCATGAGATAGCAGTGGGACACATATTTGTGTTGAAGGGCTTTATTTTGTGTGTGTGTCCTCAGTGAACTGTATCAGTCTCTGCAGTATCTTCCAGCTGCAGCAGTCACTTCAGTTTCTGTTCGGTCTGACTGAGGGAGGTTTTTGTACGACTGTTTTTCACTGTGTGAACACATACTGGCTGTTAATGTAGTGCTGACTCTGACAGTAATAAACTGCTGCATCTTCAGCCTGGACTCCACTGATGGTCAGAGTGAAGTCAGAGTTTGATCCACTGCCTGTAAAACGAGCTGGAATCCCTGATACTCAACTGCTAGCAGAGTGAATGAGCAGTTTAGGAACTCCTCCATCTTTCTGTTGGTACCAGTGTAAACGGTGATTGTTGTTCCAAACATAAACATCCTGACTGGTCCTACACTTGATGTTCACAGATCCTCCCACAGCAGAGCTCACTGCTCCAGGCTGAGTCACTGTGATCTGTCCTCTGGACTCTGAGGACACAGAGACAAAAACATAAAGCAGCTTCATGGTTTTGTGGGCTTCATTTCAGGGGGACAGATGTTGATAGAGGAGAGGAGTTTGATTCTCTGGACTTTACCTGTGAAGCAGCAGCAGAGGAGAGTCCAGCTGTCAGGACAGCTGTCAGTCATCCAGTGTTCAAGGTTCAAGGTTCAAGGTTCTTTATTATTTGTCACATGCATAGTTATACAAGTATAACACACAGTGAAATGTAAATAAATATATATATATATATATATATATATATACATATATATATATATATATATATATATATATATATATATATATATATATATATATATATATATATATACACATATAGTATATACACTGGGTGAATGTGCAGTGGTAGCAGCAAGCAGGTGAATTCTGTACATTAATATGAATAGATATCTGACTATTTTACAGGATAGACAATATAAACATATTTGAATTGAAATGTACATTGTGCCTTGGTTTAGTGTCTGGAAGAGTCCTGTCTCAGTCAATTATAGATGATGTGAGAGGGCGGGTGTGTGTGTTTAGGGCACGGATGGCTTGGGGATAGAAGCTCCTCTTGAGTCTCTCTGTCCTTGCCCGGAAGATGCGGAACCTTCTACCAGATTGCAGAAGTTGGAACAGTTTGTTGCCAGGATGGGACGGGTCCTTCAGTATCTGCACTGCTCTAGTCCGGCATCTGCTGGTGTAGGTGTCCTGAAGCGGGGGGAGAGCAATCCTGCAGCAGCGTTCTGCTGTACGGATCACTCTCTGGAGAGCTTTTTGGTCCTTCACACAGCTGTTCCCAAACCACGATGTCATGTTCTGTGTGAGGATGCTCTCCACAGCGCCTGTATAGAAAATCCTGAGGATCTTTGGAGAGACCCTGAACTTCCTCAGTTGTCGTAGGTGATACAGGCGCTGCCTAGCCTTTTTGGTCTGGACCTGAATGTGGGCAGACCATGTCAGGTCTGAGGAGATGTGGACACCAAGATACTTGAAGGACTGCACCCTCTCCACTGGAGCTCCATTGATGATAATGGGCTTGTAGTCTCTGTGCTGACCCCTTCTGAAATCCACCACCAGCTCCTTGGTCTTGCTGACGTTCAGCTGGAGGTGGTTGTCCTGGCACCACGATGCCAGATTCTTCACTTCATCCATGTAGGCCGCCTCATCGTTGTTGGAGATGGCACCCAACACCACTGTGTCGTCAGCAAACTTCACAATGGTGTTGGAGCCATGGGTGGCCACACAGTCCGAAGTGTAGAGGGAGTAGAGCAGTGGCGAGAGGACACATCCCTGAGGTGCTCCTGTGTTGATGGTGATGCTGTTGGAGAAGCACCTGCCCACCCTCACCACCTGAGTTCTGCCAGTGAGGAAGTCCAACACCCATGCACACAGACGGCTGTTAAGTCCCAGATCCCTCAGCTTTGTGAACAGTCTGCAGGGCACTATTGTGTTAAACGCTGAACTGTAATCAACAAACAGCATTCGCACATAGTTACCCTGTTTCTTGTCCACGTGGCTGAGAGTGGTGTGTAGGACGTGGGCGATGGCATCCTCTGTGGATCTGTTGGATCTGTAGGCGAACTGCAGCGGATCTGTGGTGTCTGGGATGGAGGAGGAGATGATGTTCTTCAGCAGCCTCTCAAACACCTTCATTACTACCGAGGTCAGTGCAACTGGCCGGTAATCGTTCAGGGATGAGGGTTTGCTGTTCTTGGGCACAGGGATGATGGTGGATCTTTTGAAGCATGTGGGGACCACAGACTTCGCCAGGGACTCGTTGAAGATGTAAGTGAACACACCTGCTAGCTGGTCAGCACAGCAGCGCAGCAGACGGCCGGTGATGCCGTCTGGCCCCGCCGCTTTCCTTGTGTTCACTCTCCTCAATGCCGCTCGGACGTCATGCTCCGCGATGCTGGTCACCGGTCTCTCGCTGATGACGTCACTGTCCTCGGTAGTCAGGCGGTAGATAGCATTAGCCGCCTGGCTAACGTCGAAACGGGCGTAGAACCGATTCAGCTCGTTGGTGCAGAGTCGGCGTTGATCGGCGCAGTGTCCCTGGCTTTGTAGTCCGTAATGGTGCGTAGTCCGTGCCACATACTCCGTGTGTCGCCCTGGTGGAAGTGGGACTCCACACGTTCCCGGTACCTGCGTTTGGCATCTCTCACCGCGCGCTGCACGCCGTATGAGGCCGCTTTGTAGGCGCTCATATCGCCAGTGGCGAGACCCGCGTTGTAGGAGGCGGTCCTGGCGTTTACTGCAGTGCGGATCGATCTGTCCATCCACGGTTTCTGGTTTGGGAATGTGGTGACTCTCGCAGTGGGGATAATCTCCTCCGCTAGCATATTGACGAAGCATACTGCTACTTCCGTAAACTCGCTGATGTCGACTGCGCATGCTCTGAACATGTCCCAATCTACGTCGTTGAGTGCGTCCTGTAGCGTAGCTTCTGATTGGGCAGTCCACCGTTTTACTTCCTTCGTGGTCACGTCTTCCCTCCGTATGCTTTGTTTATACTGGGGAATGAGGAAGATGGCGTTGTGGTCAGACTTCCCAAAAGCCGGGTGTGAGACAGCTTTGTAGCCCTGCTTGTATGGCGTGTAGCAGTGATCCAAAATCCAATCCCCTCTCGTTGGACACGAGACATGCTGGTAAAAGTTTGGCATGACTAGTCTGAGGTTCGCTTTGTTAAAGTCTCCTGCTACAATGAGGGCTGCACCCGGGTCCTTGTTTTGAAGCGAGCTCAGCACATCATGTAATTCGGACAAAGCCATACCTGTGTCCGCTTGGGGTGGGATGTAGACCGCCATGGCGATGACTGAGGTGAACTCACGGGGCAGATAGAAAGGGCGGCACTTAATGCTCAGGAACTCCAGATGTGGCGAGCAGCCGCTGGAGAGAGTAGAAATGCTCCTGGCATCACACCACTTTCTGTTTACCATGAAACACACTCCTCCACCTTTGGTTTTGTTCGACTCTGCCGTTCTGTCCGCGCGGAGCACAAAGAATGAATCCGACGGAGTTACGGCCTGGTCCGGCACGGTGGGGGTCAGCCATGTCTCCGTGAAGCACAGAATGTTGCAGTCCCTCATGTCACGTTGGAAGGTGACCCTTGCTCTTAGGTCGTCGAGCTGGTTCTCCATGGATTGTACATTGGCCAGTAGGATACTGGGCAGTGGTGCGCGATGCGCCTGCTGTCTCAGTCTGTTCCTAATACCAGTGCGTTTTCCCCGGCGCTTCTTTGTTCTGCGCCTCGGATGAGCGGCCCGTCCTTTGTTGTTCTCCGCGCCGCGTAGAATCTCTGGCGGCCAGGAAGGGTCAGGTTTAAAAGTGTCCGAGATTAGATGTGCAACCTTGGCACCGATGTTTACAAGTGATCCGCTGTCGTATACTATAAGACTAGAGGATTTTGGGATGTAAACCAGAGCAAAAAATAAGTAAAAAACAAGAAAAGTGGATAGTCGGAGCGGAGCGGTCAGGAAGGCGTCTGGACGTGGCCGCGCCATCTTCAACTCTCAGGACTATAAACTCTCCCAGAGCACTGGAGCATGGTGCTGCTGATGCAAAGTGCCTCTCTATGGAAATGAACTGACTGACTTGGATCAGTCTGACGATGCTGTTTATCAGGAATGATTCAATCCATCGTAGTATTGAGCAGATATATCAGTTTGTTCTTCAGAATATTCTTATTCCAAAATATTTTCTATTATTTAAATGTTTTGTTTTATGGTTCATTGATGGATTCACATGTTTATCATAATATTTAGTAAGAATATATCTCGATTAATTAAAAATATGAATTAAGGAGGTCACAGGTTCATCCTGTAGAGTAGCTGAGCTTAGTCTCAGAGAGTGAGGAGCTCAGACATGTGGAGGTACAGTCACTGCTCTTTGCTTCAAAGGACTTCTTATAAAACACAAACAGACACAATCAGTATCTTTTAAATGAGGCTGTTATCTCTGACAGCAATACCTATAACACCTCTTTCTGTAGCTATGATCACAACCATGTGACATGTAACAGTGGGGCAGATCAAGCATCGTTGTTCACTGCTGTTGATGTTTTTTTAATCACGAATTACAAACAATTACACAACTGAATTCCAGCTTTATTCAAATGAATAAAATTAAGTAATAAAACCCATCATGATAGAATCTCTGTTATCATCACGGACACTTTAAGTTCAAGAACATGTACCTGGATAAAAGCTGCTGTTGGAGGTAAAATCCTCAGACTGAACTTGGGACCTTCACATTTCTAATTCTTACAGAATTTAATGAGCAGAAACAAACAACTGATTGTTTAGAATTTATGATTGTTCAGCACTTTTCTGCACTTTACTGAGTGCTTACATTTGAGTCTTTCATGCTACTCTGTATACAAATCTGTACATCTGTGTCCATAACAGAGAAAGACAAAATGGGTATATTTGATTTGCCTTCTGTGGCGGAGGTGTGGTCCTTGGCTCATCTGCAGGGGAGGAGTGGTACAGTGAGCTCAAGGGGGCGGTGCCGGGAGGCAGGTGAGCCACAGGTGGTGGCGACTGACTGATGACGCTGTCTCTTTCTGTTTCTCTATATAGTGAAGACAGAGTCGAGCGGGGACGGGGAGAGCTGGACTGGAACAGACTGTGTTCCTTGAGTTCATAACTGTCAGTAAAACGCAATAATAGTGAGCACAATCATCGTGTGTGTTGTGTACTTTTACACCTTTCTAACAATCCTATTTATGTGAAGTTGGGATAAGGTTCCAAGAAACTTAAAACCTCTGTGAAGTGTGAGTGAGGTCAAAGGTCATGAAGCTCAAGTGTCAGCATTATAAGTTAGCTTTTTAGGAGTTTCACCATTTTTCTGTTGGTAACAGAACATGTCATTACCTTCATCTACCCCAGGATTGGTTGTAAATCTGAGGGTGATGGAGACCAATAAACTTCTTTTGATGAAATAATATATACTATGTTTGTTGACTCCAGAAACACCAACAGTGACATCTGGAGGAGGTTCCCCACATGTTTTGTTTTTTTGATTTTTTTTTTTAAATGTGCATTACACGTGTGGCATGCCACTATACTGTGGAGAACAACAGTCACTTATGGGGAAAAACGCTCGTCCCAAACGAGTTTAAAGGCATTTGAGTCTCAAAAAGTGGTTTTAGTGTCAGGGTTACAGTTAGGTTATAGTTAGGCATTCACTTTTGATGGTTAAGGTTATAGTAAGCAGTTAGGAAAAGCATTATGTCAATTAGATATCCTCACTAAGATATGAAAACCAGTGTATTTCTTTGAGTGTGTGTACTCAGTCAACTGTATCAGTCTCTGCACTTGAGAGAGGTTTTTGTATGATGGTTTTTCACTGTGTGAACACATACTGACTGTTAATGTAGTGATCACTCTGACAGTAATAAACTGCTGCATCTTCAGCCTGGACTCCACTGATGGTCAGAGTGAAGTCAGAGTTTGATCCACTGCCTGTAAAACGAGCTGGAATCCCTGATTGTCGAGTGCTAGCATACTTAATGAGCAGTTTAGGAACTCCTCCATCTTTCTGTTGGTACCAGGATAAAAGATGGTTGTTGCTCCAAACACGAACATTCTGACTGGTCGTACACTTGATGCTCACAGATGCTCCCACAGCAGAGCTCACTGCTCCAGGCTGAGTCACTGTGATCTGTCCTCTGGACTCTGAGGATACAGAGACAAAAACATAAAGCAGCTTCATGGTTTTGTGGGCTTCATTTCAGAGGGACAGATGTTGATAGAGGAGAGGAGTTTGATTCTCTGGACTTTACCTGTGAAGCAGCAGCAGAGGAGAGTCCAGATGAGGACGCAGATCAAAGTCATGTTTTTGATGAGGAGGATTTCTGTGGCTTCTGTTGTGATGAAGGACAGCTGTCAGTCATCCAGTGTTCAACTCTCAGGACTATAAACTCTCCCAGAGCACTGGAGCATGGTGCTGCTGATGCAAAGTGCCTCTCTATGGAAATCATCTGACTGACACAATGAAATCCTTTGTGCTTTTTCTGTCTGAATTAATGATGTCTTTTCTGTTTTTGCTTAGTTTCCTATTAATTGATATTAAAAATTACTCAAAATTTAATTTGCAGTTTATGGATTACAGTTACAGTTAATGTGTAACCTGCCCCTTACCCTGGGGCACCTGGGTAAAGCTCCAGCCTCTCCAGAATCCTGTCAGATAAGATCACAGATTGAAATAGAAAGTGTGACATCATCAATATTTTTATAACTTTCATTTGATGCTTTTTTTTATATATAAATTTGTTGTCCCAACAGCTAATTTAGGAAATTATATAGGTGACTCATAACTGAATGATCAGTCATTCAGTGTTTAACAGAACGGCTTATTCATTTATTAATGTCAATAGTAAATGATCAACTGTAATGAATATTATCCGTAGTGTCCATCTTAACACAAGGTCACTCTTCTGAAAAGAAAAACAAATCATCATCAAGAGAACTAAAACCATGAATAACAATAATCAAGAAATATAAATTAAACACAGAACACTTGGTCACAGACCAATGAAAGCTATTTTGATTGAAAACATATTATGTTGTTTAATTTATAATGACGCAGAGTTGGTAAAAGAGGAAGAATTTATAGATTATCTGGGATGAAGAATAATTGAGTTCTTTAAAATAAATAACACAAAAACATCTGCCTTCATTGAATGAAAGCATTGAATTAATACAAATATTTATATTTTTATTGAGATGTTGAAAACAGAAAAGCTTTTGGAGAATTTCACCAGCCATTTGTACAGTACTGCACTTAAAACAACACAGAAGAGCTACTGATTGAAGGTGTTAACTACAATTTCAAATGGAAACAGAGGATAGCTGGATTCTGAAATAAACACTGGATGCTGGGAAATGGTGCAAAGTAATTGAATGACTGTCTACTACAAACCATTTCATGGGGAAACAAAATTATCTTTGTAATTCATCTTGGAATAATGAGGAAACAAAGTATTTTGAGTTCAAGAGGTGAGCTTGCATGTATCACTATGAGGTCCAGGAAATCATCAATCAGCTGACAAACTAAATCAAACATAGAGAAAAAAACTTTATTACTGTCAAGTTACACTCAAGAACTGGAAGACTGGATTAGACTTTGCCAGTAAAACATTTAAAAGGTCAAAAACAGTTAAAAGATGAAGTTTTTTCAGCATGACTGGAAGAGAAAATTAAAAGGAGAAAAACTGATCTGATGCAAATCACAACATCTGTCAAAGATGGTGGAGACAAAGTTATGGCACTGATGGTTTTGGCTGTAAGTGTAGCTGGGCCACTGGTATTTACTGATAATGTTACTGCTGATAGAGGTAGCATGTCACAATCTGGGAGGTAGATCGTCTGGAGGAGGATTTGGACCCAAACGCAAGCACGGACGACAGCGTAGCTGTGAGCAAGTTTATTAACAATGAAAGGCAAAATATAAACCAGAGCAGAGCATTCGGTGGGCCTTGAAGGTCTGCACTTCAGTCACATCCTAGTTCTTTGAGTCAGATTCCACTGTGTTGGTGTACACAGTAAAACTGTGAAAATGTGTCCTTGTCCAAAAACTATATTTAAACTAATGTTGTACGATGTTATTATGATGGTATTTGAAGAAGTCATATCAGCTGAGTCATGGCTGCTGTGCAAACAGTGAATGATTTAGTTGAGTTTGTTTGTTTCAGAGTCAGAGAGCCGTGTCTCTCTACAGTCAGAGGTTTTTGTACGGCGCCTCAATGAGTTTGTATCACTGTGGTGGACTTTTGGTGGAGGAACCAGACTGGAATTTGGAAGTAAGTCGAACTTAAACCTCTTTTATTTTATCAGATTTCTTTCTTGTGGTTATCTTGACTTTTCTGTTCAGTGTGCCAGAAAACAAAAATCATTAAAATAGTTTTTAGATCAATTTTCATGAAGACACAAAGTTAGCTTCAGAATAAATGTTAAAATCAATATTAACAAATAATATAAAACATCAGAGTTGACTTGAGGATTATTGAGATATATATATGTCTGGTTAACTCTTGAGAGCTTTTGGTTTTAATTTAGTCTGTTAGAGTCAGAGAGCCGTGTCTCTACAGTCAGAGGTTTTTGTGCAGCGGCTCAGTGAGTTTGTATCACTGTGGTGGACTTTTGGTGGAGGAACCAGACTGGATGTTGGAAGTAAGATTATAATGTTTTTAAAGAAACTACATCGAGGTTTAAATGTTAGCTTTATAACAATGAAGTATTCATGTAGAGGTAATATTATAACCATTGTACACTGGAGGCTGACTCCATCAGCTTTAATTAGATTTTATGTCGACATTTCTGACATAAAGACGATGCATTGTGTAAATAATATAAACTGTCATCAGCCTGTGATTATTTTCTAGTTTGAAATCACAGTCACTGTTTCTAAGATGAATTAAATGTAACTGTCCTCAAGTTAAACAGAGTGAAGATAAAGATTTCTGGTCTTTTACTTAGTCAGTAAAAATGTAGAATTTGCTTAGAAATCATAAAAGCACTACAATAAATGACTGAAACTCACATGAGGTAAGTAGAAAACTTGTGTATTATACAGAACGGAGGTTTTTGAAGCTTAACATCTTGTATAATTGTTGCCATATCTGCTTATTTTATTTCCAGAAGTTAAAGATGGGCATTTGACAGTGTGCAGCACGTCTGGTGTTTCTGTTGTAGCAGATATCATTTCAAATGTCATTAAAATCATGTAAGCAGTAAAAAAAATAATCCACATCATTTAAGTAGTGCTATTAAGTTTCTTATCTCCAACAAGTGATGTGTTATAGATAACTGATGAATTTGAAGCTAAAATTGTTTTTGTAAATGTTTCCACATCTGCTTCTTTTATTTCCAGTGTAGTTTGAACATATTTCAGCTCAAACTGTGTGATGATTCTCTCTGTGCTGATATGCATGAGAGGTTTCTTAAAGGGAAGTGAAACAATGTGTGAGTGAATGACTGGTGGAGCAGAAAAAACACCTGACAGAAACTTCTTAATGGAGAAATTCAAATTGTGGTTCCTGTCCTCTAAGCTGATTGGTGTTTCCTAGGTGATGCCCGCCCCGCCCTGAAGGTGCTGGGTCCCTCCAGTGAGGAGCTGAAACAGGGGAAGGCCACGCTCATGTGTGTGGCCAACAAGGGCTTCCCCTCAGACTGGAGTCTGTCCTGGAAGGTGGATGGCAGTGGCAGCATCAGCTGGGAGGAGAGCAGGAGCCCCGTGGTGCAGGAGAACGACGGCCTCTACAGCTGGAGCAGCACCCTGAGGCTCCCTGCAGACCACTGGATGAAGGTGGGCTCTGTGACCTGTGAGGCCACCCAGGGCTCCCACACTCTAGTCTCAGAGCCACTGATGAGAGACCAGTGTCCCCAGTCCTGAACTATATGTGACTTTTGTGCTGGTCTTACTTTCACACTGCATTCTGTAGCTTTTTTTCCAATTTCTTCTCTCATTTTTCATTGCTTTGTTTAAAGTTTAAAGTTTGTTTAAAGTTTTAAAGAATAAAAAAAATCTACATTAAATAAGAATCGAGTGTTTGTCTTACTTTTGTGGTGATGTCAATATTAAACTCTAAATAATGATTTCCAGGATTCTTATTGGAAACCAGTGTGCTATCTGTAGTCAATATGAGTCGGTAGAATTAAGTCACTTTGAATACATGAAGTTAAGCGAAGTTTATGTTAAAGAATAAGTGCGAATGGGAATTGATAAGAACTTAGAGATTATGATTTTATTACTGAGAATATTGAGCGACACCGCCGTTATTCATGCAAAGTCATTGCATGCTGTTTAATGAATGTTTCAGCATGTTGTAGCTTGTTATATAAAGCAATTTGAGTTCTCAGGTGGAGTAGAAAAGCGCAATATAAGAATGAGTCAAATGATCAGTGTTGAGGTAGGTATCTTAAAGTATTCTATTATGCAGAGTACTTTTTTAAAGTAATGCAGTACATTATTTTGGTGTTTTTCTGTAAAATCACCTGAAACACACCATCTCATAACTATCATTTAACAATAAGAACTTATAGGCTACAGTCCCTCACGCCAATATAAATCCACTATCCATTCACTTAGCTTAACATCACCCTGGATTCTTGATTAGTTTAGCATTAGCATGCTGTCTGTGCAGAAGCTTGCAAGCAATTGAACTTGTGTTACCGGCATAATGTTTAGTTACTTTGTGCTTTAATAAGTACCTCTTAATATATGCTGCAGTGTTACAGTTAAATAATGGATCTATTGGTTCAAAACAATAGTGAGTAAACAGTGATCATGACTTACTTATATATATAGTAGGTGACTTATATATATGTATAGATTCTATATATTGTGCTATTCCTTACTTTTTGTGTTGTCTGCTTTTGTTACTGTTTGTACTGGAGCACTGTAACCAACATAACTGGTGCAGGAAACAGACTGTCATGGTCTGCGGAGGCAGACCGTGCGGAAATGTGTGTGGTGGACCCAGGTGCGAACACAGGCGAGGATGCAGGAGTGGATTTAAACAAAAGCGAGCCGTTTATTATGGCTGATGAAAGGAACAAAACAGAGTGAAGGCAGCATAAGAGTAACAGTTCAAACAGAAACCTAAACTGGACATAAACTAAGGAAAAGCTATGGCTGGAGATACGGAACACAGGGGTGGTAACACAGACGACGCGACACAGACTGTATGAAACACAGAGACTAAATACACATGAGGGGATCAGGGGAAGTGGAGACACATGAGGAAGCAGCTGACAAACATTAACCTAATGACAGGAGCAGTGAAGCTAAATACCAAGAACCAAGAACACACGACTCCTTCCAAAATAAAACAGGAAACATAATGAAACGCAGACATGACAACCAGAGCTTGACAACATAAGACACAGACATGAAACACATGAAGAGCAGGGAAGACTTAACATGGGTTGGAAACACGAGGGGGAATTAATAAGAACTAAAATCACCTAGACATGGTAACAAATGAACTTAGAAAACCTGAAGGGCTTAACATAAACTATAAACATCAAAATGAACTAAAACTCAAAACACTGGGTCATAAGACCCAGGACCGTGACACAGACTGGAATTTGAAATTACGTTTACACTGATTGTAAAAATTAAATATGCATAAGGGTGAATGTTAACATCACAAAGATGTTGTATTCATATAGTAATATGAATATTCCCAGTGGAAACTTACTAAACCAGGTTTGCATAAATTTTTAATTTTATATTAATATTTCTGTCAAACTGAAATGAAAACAAGGTGATGTGTAAATATTATAAACTGTAATCATCTGTAATCATCAACTGTAAAATCAACTGTAATCATAACATAAACTGTCTGTCACGTTTAACTTGTTTCTCCCTTCTTGCTGAAAGCATCACAATAAATATTTGCATTATTACATGAAGAGTGCAGCAAATGGACTGATAGTGAACTTTGGTATGTACTGTGTTAGTTTTCACATTGTATATTAATTGTGCTATTTTGCCAGGTGTAATATAGATAGGTATTTGTAACATAATGTCAAAGACAAAGTTATCAGACTAGTATTGAACAGCAAAAAAGAAAAAAATCTACAAACCTGAGAAAATTGGACTTAAAGTTTCTATTGGAAGTATTTATATAAGTTATGCAGACAATTGTGACTCACTGATTTTGGTGATTTATTGTGTTTTTCTCTTTCTTTAAGAAATGTTTTCATAATGAGCAATATTCAGGAATTGGTTCACATGTATTTGAGCTGCTATGAAGCAGAGGTCAAAGGTCAAAATTTGATTGATTGAGATACAGATAGATTTCCAACTTCTTTTTTGTTTAGCAACAATAACATTTTCACTCTATCACTCTGTGTGTGTGTATGTGTGTGTGTGTGTGTGTGTGTGTGTGTGTGTGTGTGTGTGTGTGTGTGTGTGTGTGTGTCCTCAGTGAACTGTATCAGTCTCTGCAGTATCTTCCAGCTGCAGCAGTCACTTCAGTTTCTGTTCAGTCTGACTGAGGGAGGTTTTTGTACGACTGTTTTTCACTGTGTGAACACCCACTGACTGTTAGGATAGTGCTGACCTACACAGTAATAAACTGCTGCATCTTCAGCCTGGATTCCACTGATGGTCAGAGTGAAGTCAGAGTTTGATCCACTGCCTGTAAAACGAGCTGGAATCCCTGATTCTCGAATGCTAGCATGGTAAATGAGCAGTTTAGGAACTCCTCCATCTTTCTGTTGGTACCAGGCTAAAAGATGAGAACTGCCAGAAACATAAACATTCTGACTGGTCCTACACTTGATGCTCACAGATCCTCCCACAGCAGAGCTCACTGCTCCAGGCTGAGTCACTGTGATCTGTCCTCTGGACTCTGAGGATACAGAGACAAAAACATAAAGCAGCTTCATGGTTTTGTGGGCTTCATTTCAGAGGGACAGATGTTGATAGAGGAGAGGAGTTTGATTCTCTGGACTTTACCTGTGAAGCAGCAGCAGAGGAGAGTCCAGATGAGGACGCAGATCAAAGTCATGTTTTTGATGAGGAGGATTTCTGTGGCTTCTGTTGTGATGAAGGACAGCTGTCAGTCATCCAGTGTTCAACTCTCAGGACTATAAACTCTCCCAGAGCACTGGAGCATGGTGCTGCTGATGCAAAGTGCCTCTCTATGGAAATATTCACAGTGACTCCAGCATGACTTCATAAGCAGTCATCACATTGTGAATTCACAGGTGTCATTTCAATCGGCCAACATGTTTCAAGAAAAATGTAAAATAGTATAATTATAATTTTTTGATCTGGGATGCACTTTCGAGGTCCAAGTATGTTTGTTTTTAGTCTGTTATTTATTCATTCGGGATCTCTAAGTGTTCTCCTTAACAACAAACTGCTGCAGCAGATTAAAAACAGAATTAAACATTCATTCAGCTGCTGCTATAAAAGTCATGATGAATGATATCTTCAGCGCATTGAAACTTTTGGTGTGACTTTCTCCTGGACTGACTCCAACATGCTGTTGTCAGGGTTCCTGGGTCGTTGACCCAGCATTTTCAGTTTGTTTCATGTCTGGTTTATTCTGTTTTGACTCCCTGTTCTTTATGCCAGCCTTTCCCTGTGTGTTACTTCAATTATGTTCAGCTGTTCACTCACCAGTCTCCAATCAGTCATTATTCAGCCAGTGTGTTTAAGTCCTCAGTTTCCACTCACTTACTGTCTTGTCATTGATGTTGTCACTGCTGTCTACGCTGCATGTTTGCCTTTCAGTTCAGTTCAGTCCAGTCAGCCAGTCTTCTTCCCTGTTCTGCTCGTGCGTTCATCCTGCCATTGCAATAAACTCCCTTAATCCTCACCACGAGTGCTGTGTTTGGGTCCCCTCTTCTTCACATCCACACAGCAACCCCTGACAGAATGACAAGACCCGTGCCACGAAGACATGCTTGGGACTCAGCGGACTCTGGCCGGTTCGAGCGGCAGGAGGCAGTGCTCTCCCGCTGGGCGGAGGAGCTCAGGGAGAAACAGCGGCTCTTTGCGGAACGTCTGCGAGGGGACTTGCCTGGCTCTGGGCGGGCCTCGGGGACACTGCGTTCTCCCACCTGCTGCCTCACCTACACCGGAGCATTCGCCGCGGAGAGTGGGCGTCTCTCACTGCGCTTCGGCCTCTCCCTCTATCGCTGCTCCGCTCCTCGCACTCACACTGCCCTCCTCATTCACCAGACCTTCCACCTCGCCGGGGCGCCGGGACTCCATCTAAATCAAAGACTGTTCACTGTGATTACATTCTGGACTATCCAATTACTACTCATTACCATTCTGCCTCCAAAAGAACTGTCTTTCCCTCAGAGGCTCCCATTAAAGACATCAATGCTGCTCAGGCTGATAATTTTCCTCATTTTGCTATTTCTTCACCTACCTGTCAACCTGTCCCAGTTCCTCCATCCCAGGCCATTATTAATTACACCACTAAACCCGATAATTTCTCCCAGTCAATCTTTATTTCTTCACCCATTGTTCAGCCTCTTCCTGCCAGCAGGGCAGCTAAGATTCGGCCTTCCCCTTCACCTGTTTCACCTTCTCAGGTGAAGGCAGCTAAGGCTCAACCTGTCCCTGTAGCACCTACTCGGGCGGCTAGGGCTCAGCACGTACCCGCACCTGCACCAGCCCCTTGGGATGATGCAACTGACGTCCAGCCAGCACCCACTCCTGTGCCAGCTCCTAGGGCGAGGGCAGCTAAGATACAGTCCACTCCTGCACCTGTTCCGGTTCCTCGGGTGGGGGTGACTGGTGTCCAGCTAGTTCCCGTGCCTGTCCCAGTGCCCAGGGTGAGGGCGGCCAGGATTCCACCTGACCTCTTTAGAGGCTCCCACGCCGTCACCTGCAGCTGCTCCACCACCCGGCGGCTCGTCCATGTCAAGTTTGGTGTCAGCAGCCACCTTCCATCCACTGACTGGACTTCCTCGTCGCCCGCCTTCGGACCTGCTCAGTGGCCGCCGCTGTCTTCCTCGTTGCCCGCCTTCGGACCTGCTCAGTGGCCGCCGCTGTCTTCCTCGCAGCCGCCCACCGGACCTGTTTTGGCTCAGCCACTGGCCACGTGGTCGCCCAACACAACAGTTTCTTTTTGGAAATTTAAGTCCTCAGTTTCCACTCGCTCACTGTCTTGTCATTGATGTTGTCACTGCTGTCTACTCTGCTTATTTGCCTTTCACTTCAGTCCAGTCAGCCAGTCTTCTTCCATGTACTGTTTATCCGTTCATCCTGCCATTGCATTAAACATCCTTAATCCTCACCACGAGTTCTCTGTTTGGGTCCACCCTTTTCACAGGGCTATAAACTCTCCACACAGCAACCCCTGACAGCTGTTTAGTAATAGATCAATCACATTAATATAATCAAGATCACAAAGTCGGTTGTCTAACTTTCTGATTGTATTTGAATTGAAAGGTGTGTAGGTTTTACCCACAAGGATTTTTTCGCCAGACACTCAAAAGTAATTGAACAACTGTCTACTACAACCCATTTCATGGAGATATAAGACTTGTTTCCTCATTATTCAAAGATAAGTTAAAAAGATGAAGTATTTTCAGTTCAAAGTTAGCATAAGGTTCAGGAAATCGTCAATCAGCTAATATACTAAACTTTAAAAACCACCCAAGACTTTCAGAGGCCAAGAAATAGGATATTCTTCCATTTTTAAGTCACCTTCTTTCACCTCGACAGAGCATGCATTCCTGTTATTAAATCCTAAACTGAATGCAGAGAGACACACAAACGAGCAGAAACTGAATTTGGATTCAGTAAAGGCCTAGTGGAGAATTATGTAGTTGAGTTTGTTTGTTTCAGAGTCAGAGAGCCGTGTCTCTCTACAGTTTTGTCTCAAAATAGCTGATAACTATTCACTGATAGCTGCTAACATCTGCAAACAAATATAATTCTATAAAGTTGTTCTATATAGTGTGTAACTGTTAATATAGAGGGTTATTAAATTTATTGCTAATGAAATTGTAACCCAGTGTTAAAAACGGGATTAAAAGCATAAATATTGATACTCTTTTGATTAAAATACTCATTTCACAATGGGAATAAATATTGATAAAAAGCAATTAAATATAATAAATGCTGATAATAAGCATGTAAACATAAGTTTAATCAATATGTGGATAAATGGTGTGGAGGCAGGACTGACCCTCCCCCAATCTGTGTGCGCTGCTCGGACACCTGTGTGTGCCTTCATGTACCAATCAGCTACGCTAGAGATACAGATGGAAGGAGAAAGAAGCTATCTGGATAGTAAAAGCCTTTTTGGCGAAAGTACTTGGAGAGTATTAGTGAATTCTGAAGGCCATGCAAGCACTGTGAAGCCCTGTATAGCATTTGCTGCTTCACATGGGGCCTGTCTCAATATGCGTACTTGTAAGGGTCTGAACAGAGTTTCATCATGTTATTGTTGCACTATTATGTTCCGCCACATGTTGTTATTACATGGGTTGATTAAGGTAAACATTAGGCTGACATGTGGGGCCACAGCTGAAACTCTTCTGGGCCAGCACAGGACCACCATTGTATCTGCAGCTGGCCTTGTGCTGGCCCATGTGTGGGCCACCTCTGGCAAACCTGATCTGGGCCACCAAAGGGCCGTCATTCTTTGCAGTATGTGGGCCATGTGTAAGCACATTGTGTGGGCCAGATCAGGGCCATAACAATTTTACTGTGTGGGTAATAGTTTATGTTACACTTCTTTTGCTCCAAATCACATTTTATTCACTACTGTTGTGTTTCTACCTCATTGTAAATAAAGTCATTGTCCACACGACAGCTCGGAGTCTGTTTTGGGTTCACTCCACGCTCTGGCGACAGCCCTGACACTTGATTAGATGTTATGGCTTTGTTCCACTGCGGTTATCAAAGGTCATGACTAAGATTCATCTTGGTATCTGTTACTGGCCCACGTTTGTTCTTTAGTTAATTATATATTTGCAAGTTGAAAACAACATGCATGAGATAGCAGTGGGACACATATTTGTGTTGAAGGGCTTTATTTTGTGTGTGTCCTCAGTGAACTGTATCAGTCTCTGCAGTATCTTCCAGCTGCAGCAGTCACTTCAGTTTCTGTTCAGTCTGACTGAGGGAGGTTTTTGTACGACTGTTTTTCACTGTGTGAACACATACTGACTGTTGATAACATGAAAACTCTGACAGTAATAAACTGCTGCATCTTCAGCCTGGACTCCACTGATGGTCAGAGCGAAGTCAGAGTTTGATCCACTGCCTGTAAAACGAGCTGGAATCCCTGATATTCTCTCATGAGCACGCTTAATGAGCAGTTTGGGAACTCCTCCATCTTTCTGTTTGTACCAGGCTAAATAGTGATAGTTGCTATAAACATAAACATCCTGACTGGTCCGACACTTGATGCTCACAGTTGCTCCCACAGCAGAGCTCACTGCTCCAGGCTGAGTCACTGTGATCTGTCCTCTGGACTCTGAGGACACAGAGACAAAAACATAAAGCAGCTTCATGGTTTTGTGGGCTTCATTTCAGAGGGACAGATGTTGATAGAGGAGAGGAGTTTGATTCTCTGGACTTTACCTGTGAAGCAGCAGCAGAGGAGAGTCCAGATGAGGACGCAGATCAAAGTCATGTTTTTGATGAGGAGGATTTCTGTGGCTTCTGTTGTGATGAAGGACAGCTGTCAGTCATCCAGTGTTCAACTCTCAGGACTATAAACTCTCCCAGAGCACTGGAGCATGGTGCTGCTGATGCAAAGTGCCTCTCTATGGAAATTTGTTGACTCAGTCCAGTGCATGTGTGACATAGACATAAGGTTCAAGTTAAATCCCGCTAAATGGGACATTGGCACCACCTACTGTTGCAAATGTCAACCTGCAGTAACCACCAAGTGCAAGGAATTCTGGGTAAACCTCAGAGTAATGGAGGATTCCCAAAGAGGTAACGAATGTGCAAATGTGGTGGACAGAAAAATCATGTTGCTAGCTGTAACAGTAATACAAGTTGACCCAGTTATTTTTGGTTAAACATTATTTATTTATTGGTTATTTCTTAAATCCTTATGTTGGGTTAAACGTTTGTTTATGTGAGACTTGTTTATCAGTAAAGAGACTGGAGTATAGCTAGCTAACTCTGATGCCGCATTTTCACACAGGGCCCACGCTGATTGTCCACAAGAATTAAAACCATTCTACTTGTTTCCCTTTGTAATGAATGCAGGTATGTGACTGTGCACTACTGTTTAGAGTATGATATACATTATTTTATGTACAGCTCTAAGGAAGCACCTTAATGTAGCTTAAATATGTTTTAGTATTTTTCTGTATTCCTTTTGTTCAGGAAATTTAAGTTGCAGATTATTTCTGTTAAGATTCTTCTATTTTATTTGCATAGATTTAACCACTATATGATCACACTGCCAGTGTAAATGCAATCCTCAGAGTAATGGAGGATTTCTGTAGAGGGCTCACGCTGATTGTCCGCAAGAGTTAAAACCATTCTACTTGTTGCCTGTTGTTGTGAATGCAGATGCTGAATAAAAAGGGCTGTTGCTGCAAAATCGACCTGACCCCGTTCATTCATTTAAAGGCCTGAGAAGACACAATACAGAGGTCACACATGGTGCAGTTCGTCAGTGATCTGTTTTCAAAAATATTTTTACAGAACTTTGCACTTGAAAATAGAAGCTGAAAAATCATGAATTTAAATGTGCACAGATATAACTGAATTTAGGTCAGCAAGGATGAAAATCAGACGACCACAGTAACTGAAAGCACCGTCAGCACACCTAGTTCTAATTCTGGGAACATTTAAAAGATCTGCATCTGTTGACCTGAGAGGCTGACGGGGTTGTAAACAGTGAGTATGTCAGAGATGTACTTAGAGGCCAAACTACTGAAAGCTTTGTGAAGTAATAAAACTATTTTTTTCTGAAATGTTTTCATTATTGTTTGCAAATAGAAATTATTTATGCATTTTTAAAAAAAAACTATTATATTTAGAAGTGACATTTTGAAACTCCCTTCTACTCCCTAGAAACAAAAAAGGCACTTTGGCTGAAAATGAGTCACCAAACAAATGTTATTTACAAAGCATTTGACCCATTTAAGCAAAACTGAACAAACCTCCATACTTCAACAAAAAAATTTCAACTGTTTAAAACATGACTTGATTGAAGGTTCCACAACAGCTTCTACTGTAGTGATTTCTTTATGTATTTAGTCTAATGTGCGGTGATCGTGGCTCAAGAGTTGGCAGTTCATCTTGCACTCGGAAGGTTGCCGGTTCGAGCCTGGCTTGGACAGTCTCGGTTGTTGTGTCCTTGGGTGAGACACTTCACCTGCCTCTTACTGGTGTTGGCCAGAGGGGCCGATGGTGCGATATGGCAGCCTCGCTTCTGTCAGTCTGCCCCAGGGTAGCTGTGGCTACAACTGTAGCTGCCTCCACCAGTGTGTGAATGTGAGAGTGTGAAGCGCTTTGAGGGTCTCGAAAAGCGCTATATAAATGCAATCCATTATTATTATTAATGCTGTTTCAAAGTAGAAGAAAAAATCTGAATTGATTATCATTGTTTTGATAATTTGATTTCTGGATTTCACAGCAGTTTCACATGCTGACTGTTGGAATTGATGTTTTTATATTGTCATTTATGCTTAGAAATATATATATATACATTTGTATGCTGATAAAAATCAGATCCTTGTTAGGTCTGATAAGATTCTGTGTGCGCTTGTGTACCATCAGATGAGAGGAAGCAGTCTCGATGTTATAATTCTATTATAGCTTTTGAAACCAGACGGTTCCATTTTCTTAAAGGTTCGAGAGGTCACACCTTTAAATATGTATTTGAGACATGACCTATTGCAGGTTCATGTTTTTATATTTTAGTAAGACGTTTACTTCCGCTTTTCTGCATACAGTTTAAGTTCATTCAAAGGTCGTATGACTGTGTATAGTTTGGCTGGAAACACACACACACACACATTCACCCACACACAGACACTGATGTTGTTCAGAGATGTTGCTTAAGAATGTCACGTGTATTTGTAATTGCATATTCATGAATGATTGCTTGCTGACAATAAAAAGGGCTGTAGCGAAGGAATCAGGCGAAGTTGGTTGAGTTCAGGTGAAGGAATCTTTTCCTCAGCTTTGACTGACTTCTCTCACGAGCCACAAAGACAAAGAGCTCTGTCTTGACTTGTTTTGTCGTGCAGTTAGTTGGTCTCGTGTTCCAGCGGGGTTTGTGCCTAGATAAACCCAACACTGACGTTGGACACACTAGTATGGAAGCCCGTTTCCGCCACTAAAAAAAAAAAAAAGGATCCATAACTCAAAATTTCAAGTTATTTTCTCAAAATTCTGAGTTACTTTCTCGAAATTTCGACATATTAACTCGAAATTTCGATTTATTAACTCAAAATTTTGAGAAAAGTAACTCTAAATTTCGAGTTAGCGCTGCCAATCAGTAATCTATGTGAATGATGTCATTTCCTCGTTACCCGGAAGCTGAAGCCCTCAGCTACAAATGCTACAGCTAAGCTAGGTATTACATCCAGTCGTGAATGCACAGATTGCTGAGTGTTTTCAGCCTGGCTTCACAAATGATGAAATCCCTGTGTTATTAGCTGAATCACATGGTGTTACTATCAGCAAACGTACTCGTGAAAGCGCCAATTTGTTGCGATCCGTTTTTGAGTGCGCGTTCCTCTGCGCCATATGCTTCCGGGTAACAAGAAAGGGACCTCATTCACGTATATTTTTGATTGGCAGAGCTAACTCGAAATTTTGAGAAAAGTAACTCGAAATTTTGAGAAAAGTAACTTGAAATTTTGAGTTATATTTCTTGAAATTTCGAGTTACTTTTCTCGAAATTTCGAGTTATGGATACTAGCTTTTTTGTTTTTATTTAGTGGCGGAAACGGGCTTCCATACACTGGAGACTGCAGATTCTGCTTCTTGTTTCACATGTAAGGACGTGATGGTCTCTAGCCTGAGCGGTAGGCACCGATCACTAACATCAACAGCAAGAACTTAAAGCATGCATCTCCAGCTCAGTACAGACCAAACATGATCCCAAAGTTAAACAAACATGAGATAAAACCATAGACAAAGATGGACTTGGTGAAATCTGGAAGTAGTAACTGCTGTTCGTTGCCATACTGCCACCTTGTGACGGAAGTTGGCAACATCAGGAAAGTGTGACTTACCTTAATCAAGAACATTCAACAAAACACAGATTCAAAAGTAAAAGACAAGAGAACATGTTTACGGTCAGCCTAACATCCTGAGAGGAAACTTAGTTCAGATGGAAAACTCCATTGTTGAATTAAGTTTATGATTTAACCACACGGGTGTACTGGTGAAGGTGAAGGATTTCTCAAGTTTTGCTTTGTACTGTGGTAGTTTTCTCCCTGAATATTAACAGTGATAGTTTGTCAGGTGTAACATAGTCAAGTAGTTGTAATGTGGCTATATTATCATGTTCACTGTGGATGTGATGGGATGTTCAGTTATGTTTTAGTCTCTAGTCCAGGTCGGCCGTAATCAGCACTAGGTTTTGAAGATGTCCAGTGCTTGTCAAGACTATTTAAACACAAGGACAATTCAGTTTCAAATTATAGGATGATCCAATATTCCAGTTTAAGACAAAGTAATCATTGAAGCTAGAATTTAACAGTGAAAAAAGACAGAAGGGGAAATTTAATTATTTTACTAATTCTAACTTCATGTTTTCATTGGAAGCTGAATTTGTTACTGTCAAAGAGATGTATTACAGTGACTCGCTGACTTTGAAGACTTAATTAAAATGAAATTTTTTTGAGTAATGTCATGTTTTCTTTTCAGTCAAACAAAATGTTATTTTTCATTATGATGCATTGTGAAATTTCCTTTGTGTTTTTTTTTTTATATCAGCTCATTTGACTGGAGTACCATCAATTACAGTTTCACTCTATGAGTGTGTGTGTGTGTGTGTGTGTGTGTGTGTGTGTGTGTGTGTGTGTGTGTGTGTGTGTGTGTGTGTGTGTGTGTCCTCAGTGAACTGTATCAGTCTCTGCAGTATCTTCCAGCTGCAGCAGTCACTTCAGTTTCTGTTCAGTCTGACTGAGGGAGGTTTTTGTACGACTGTTTTTCACTGTGTGAACACCCACTGACTGTTAGGATAGTGTTCACTCTGACAGTAATAAACTGCTGCATCTTCAGCCTGGACTCCACTGATGGTCAGAGTGAAGTCAGAGTTTGATCCACTGCCTGTAAAACGATCTGGAATCCCTGAATCTCGAGTGGTAGCAGAGTGAATGAGACGTTTGGGGGAGTTTCCATCTACCTGTTGGTACCAGGCTAAACGCTTAGAGTCATAAACATTCTGACTGGTCGTACACTTGATGCTCACAGTTGCTCCCACAGCAGAGCTCACTGCTCCAGGCTGAGTCACTGTGATCTGTCCTCTGGACTCTGAGGACACAGAGACAAAAACATAAAGCAGCTTCATGGTTTTGTGGGCTTCATTTCAGAGGGACAGATGTTGATAGAGGAGAGGAGTTTGATTCTCTGGACTTTACCTGTGAAGCAGCAGCAGAGGAGAGTCCAGATGAGGACGCAGATCAAAGTCATGTTTTTGATGAGGAGGATTTCTGTGGCTTCTGTTGTGATGAAGGACAGCTGTCAGTCATCCAGTGTTCAACTCTCAGGACTATAAACTCTCCCAGAGCACTGGAGCATGGTGCTGCTGATGCAAAGTGCCTCTCTATGGAAATGCCTTTTTTTGCACAGTAATCCATCCATATACAAAAATTTGCATGAAAAACGCAAAAATGTTAATACTTCACCAAGTGTAAATTTTTCAGATAGCAAGAAAATATCATTACTTATTAATTTTTCATTTCTGTAATTTAATAATTATAATTTGTGCACATTTGTCTATTTAAGAAAAAATTCTCCTATAATTGCTGATTATGCGTGGGGTAGAATAACACAATCTTTATATGTAAATATACTAATAGATTTGCTGCAGACTAAAAGTAAGTGAAGGTACAACCCACTGGACCATATTCAACAGGGACACACTTCACATAGGATTCATTACGTCTGACTAAAATTAATGCAAAGGATCACACTTAATGACCGTGGACTTATACTTTAGTATTCATAAATCAATGTAAAATGTGTTATTAGTTATTTATCTTAGGAGTCTGGAAATAAAGCGACTGGACCTCTGTAAGTTCTTGAGGATGTTTCATCCGAGAAGTTTCTTTGGTTCTAAAAGGCAAATGGTGGAAAGTCCCAGATTTTCCCTTAAGAGGGACATTGATCCACCATTGATTATGTGCCCCATCACACGAGCCAACCGAAATATGTTGAAGATCACAATGAATTAAATTTCCACTTTTTCCTGTAATCCTAATTTCTCTAAATGTCTAAACGTCTTTCTGTAAAGACTGTTAACATAGGACTGAGTAAGGAGGGACTCTGTGACTCATCTGCTGCTCTAGTTTCTAGTCAGACGTTGCCAGGACAGGACCCTTCATCCCTTAAAATGATGAAGCAAATCTGTCAGTTAAAACTCATTTTAAACTGAGCTAAGTCATAAATACAGTTATAGCATTTGTATAAAACTAAAATGCTTGAAAATCAGAAGAAAACTCAGCAACCTTTGATGATTTTAATTCAAATTAAGATAAATACCTCTGGCTGCGTAGACAATGCTCATGTTGCAGGAGTAATGTCCTTGGTTTGACTCTATGCTTTTTTCTTGAAGCTTCTTTATTGAGCTCGACTTCTGTGAAATGTGTCACATGTAAAGCATTTAATTTATTAATAAACGACAATAAACCTTTCAACTGATCAGCCGTGGACATGTCTGTAAAGCTGTATAACAGTGCTGCTCTCTGGTGGCCTGTGTGTGGTATTACACACACGTGCTGATCAGCTGTTACTGAAGCACTCACTATAATCAGTTATTCATCATATGGCTATAATGTAAATGCGTGAGGAATAATCTTTATTATATAGTTTTTATAAATTGTATTTTTCTTTGAATCAGATAGAAAAACAACATGCATTGTATTTTTTGCTTGCAAATATCTTTATGTTTTTATGCGATTTACAGGGTTTTTTGCATTATATGAAACATTTCTTCTCACCCACTCTCTCTCGCTCATCTTCTTTCTGTGTTTCTTTCTCATTTCTGGCACAAAGATGACAAAGATTTAAAAAAAAATAATACTAATAATAATCCTTTTTATTACTTGCATCTCACTGAGCGAGCTGTTAGCTTCCATTGGACATTATCTGTCACAATAAAACTAAATCTGTACTTTTGTTCTGGGGGATTATAATGACAGCAGTGTAATGACCTCAATGAAAGTTCTGACTCTTCTGAAGCATCGAGAACTCTGTGTTAGGTCCAGTATATCAGTCTGGGAGGCAGGGACTTACAGACATGATGGGAAAGATACTGTTCCTTGTTTACCCCTGAATAAGACAACATTATTAACCTGAGTGACATGAGACCACTCTCTTTCCCTTTGTTCTTTTCTCTCCTCGTTGGTTATTCAGCTCAAACAAATGGAAAGCAGCCCCAACGTTGTTTTGTACAGAAAGGCTGATTGGATCTGGTAATATTTGGTGGTTACCGTGTTTTGAATCAAAATATCCAAAAACTTGGAAAACTGGGGTATTCAAATAATTTCATATTTCCTGCTCATGGACGTATTACATCATGCGGCGCTCATGGATTAATAACCCTGTCATAATGTGGCAATGACAAAAACACATCTTGTATTTAGTCACAGGACTTGTTTGCAGTTGTGAATAAAACTTTTCTGTCTGCTCGTCTTCTCTCCATCCCTCCCTCTGTTCTCCCTCCTCACTGCTCCCTCTTCTCCTCCTGGGCTTCTTTGTTGATGACGTTTTTGAAGAGCGTGATCAGCGGCCTCTGGCTGCGCTCGTCCCAGCTCTTCATGAACCCGCCGTAACGCTTGCTTGCCGGCAGGCCGCCCCAGCGAAAGTGCTTCATCTTGTACATTTCATCTTTTTTCTCATGGCTGTCATCTGGCACCTCCTCCTGGCCCCCCTCTGCTAACTTCCCCTCGTTATCGTCCATCGTCATCATCTCACCAGCGAGCTCCCGCTTTTTCATCTCACCGGGGAAAAGCTCCGCCGACTCCTCCTCCAGACCGTTGGTGGTATAGATTTTAATCGGGCGGCGTTTTCGCCCAACAGGCTTCCCCCAGCGGAAATGCTCCATGGAGTAGGAGCGTTTGGCCTGAGGAGAGGAGAAGAAGGGCGGAGGGAAAGGTAAAAGAGAAAGAGGGCCCGATGGGGGAGGAGGCTGCAGGTGGGCATCACCAGGGATGATGGGCTTCTCGTTGTTTTCATAGTGGCAAAGCTGAATACACTCCTGCAGGACAAAACGTGCAAACCATCAAAGGCTATCATCTGACCAAATTTTAGATGATAACGTTTTCCCATAATTCCCTTTGCTCCAATCTCAAATGATGGGAGTTCAGGCGTCCCAGGCTGAAAACCCACCCATGCTGAGTCTACCAGTGAAACCCAGTAAATGACTTCACAGTGACTCATCTCATATATACAGTCCATCATGATGCTGCATCAAATTAATGATTTGTTTGTGGCCTTGAATTTATGTTCTGTCCCTCGTTTTCTGTCATTTCTATAACATTTTACATCAAGACGTCAGTTATCGATCAGAAACGCTGAATGGTGGAATCACCTCTGTAATTCTACTTCAGCAGCACTGACAAATCTGTCTGTATGCAACCTTGGGCCCTTAAAATCATCTGTGCACGGTAAACTTCTCACTTCTCACTATTTATCCTCAGCTCTTCTTGGCCTGCAGTTTCACAGCTTTGGTTCAGCCTCAGTGTGTGTGCGTTTACCATCATGCTCCTCTCTGAGTTGACCTCCTGACAGACGGGATGGTCCCAGCATTGACTTTCAGCTCCTCTGGCCACGTCCACTACTATTACAGCCACCAATAGCAACACAGGACACATTCTCTGTGCATCTGCTGTTGAAATACACAGTACAAGACAACCACAGTTACAGTCAGGTTAAGTTCATCCTGGCTTTAAATCAGTGTCTTCTTCCAAAATGCACTCTGATAAGATAAGATAAGATAAGATAAGATAAGATAATTGTAATTAAACAATAGGTTAGGTTAAGAGGTCAAAAGGTAAGACATTTATAGTGCAAAAATCAAATTATTCTCAAATTTCTTTCGATATATTCACCAATATTCTAGTTTCTAAACTCTACAGAGTTATATATATATATATATATATATATATATATATATATATATATATATATATATATATATATAGTCCCATATTTCCACAGGGAGACAGAATGAAAACACACATGAACAAAATTTCACATGACAGAAGTAAGAAGTAAATGTCAAAAAATGGAATGAAAATGTGAATCAGGCATAAAATAATTTTTTAAATGACACATTTTGTTCATGTTGTCTTCTATCAAAAGCTTGCGACATGTGTCATTGCATTGCTGTATTTATACGCAGTATGCATTCCTAAACATTACATTTATACCAATCAAACATCAGAGAAACCACTTTTTCACTTTTTTATGTTAAGTTAAAGCATTTTTTTAAAATAAAATACAAAATTAAGAATATACGCAACAGAGTAACAAAGTACAATTCTCTCAAACATTCACATCACTGTAAAATGCTGAAATTTTTAATATAAAATTATCTTCATTACATATAAACAATCTGTTCTGTTGCTTTTGCTTTAGCTGTTATATCTTAGAATATTAAAATAAATAAAAGACTATAAAGTAAATAAATAACAACACATAATGAAGACACTCACCACCTGCCCTCTGACTCTCTGTCTGATGCAGTTTGTTGTTTAGCAGTGAAACAGATTTCTGCTGTTCTGTTCCTCTGATGCACTGACTGATTTTATACTCTGTCACCAAAGCACAAACATACCAATGATGACGTTCTTACTTCCTCCCATCGCTCGACCCCTCCAAACAGGGACACTCATCGTTCTTTCGCTCAAGCTCGCAGGGCTAAACTTTCTTGGAAAAGCAGTCGGACATTATTTATATATTTTTTAAATGTCTGACAGGTCACATCTAAAATCCCACAGAAATATCTCTGAATCTCTCACAACTAACAGGTTTGTCTGTGATTGCTGAAAAAAATATATGTTTATTTAAAAGCCTGATTTATGGACTTTTAAAAGACTTGGGGACTTTTGTGGACATTTTTGTTTTCTTTTTTAATGAAGCTGTAAAACGTCCTTTTGTTGGGTTGTGTGCATATTAAAATAACTAGTTTTTAATATTTTAATTGTAACATCTTGCATCCTCTGTAAGAACTTCATAGTCAGCGTTTGGCTTTGTGGGTCAGTCATGTTTGACAAAAACAACCATCAGATGTACTGAAGTCCTGTGTTGACACTCGTGATGTTCAGACCACGAAGCCTGTCCTGACTCTGCTTCAAAGTTACTTCCCCACAGTAAACACGTTGCCATATTCACGCTTCATCCGCCTTCCACAATCTTTATATTCGCTCCTGCATGATGCAATATTGATCAGCATAGAGGTTAACTTAGTGGCGCACAGAACTGCACAGCAAAAACAGTCTACATCTCTCTCCCTCTGTGAAGCTGTGCATGAGGTGTCTCCAGTGTGATTGTGTGTTCATTTGCAAGTGTAGCTGCAGCTTGTGATGGATTGACCCAGAGCAGAGGATTCAGTCACACTGCTATTCCAACCAATCACACCGTCACCCCCCTGTAGGATTTGCAGTGAACTTGTTCGTTCTGAAGGAGTCTGAAGAGTGTGTCACGTTCCTGGTCTTTTGACCCAGCGTTTTGAGTTTTCGTTCATTTGGATGTTATGTTTTAGTTCTTTAGGGTAGCTAAGTTCATTTGTTTATTAGTTTCTCTTTGTGTTTTCTACCCCTGTATTTAAGTTTCCCTCTCCCTGTTTCATGCTGCGCGTCTTATGTTGTCAAGTTTATATTGTCTTATCTGCGTCTCATGTTTCCTGTTTTATTCTGAAGGTCTGTGTTCTATGTCAGTGTAGTCAGCTTTGCTTCCTTTGTCTCGTTATGTCAGAATAGTGTCAGCTGTTTCCCCATGTGTTTCCACTTCCCCTAATCACCCTTGTGTGTATTTAGTCTGTGTGTTTCTGTTCATTCTTTGTCAGGTCGTCTGTTGTTCCACGTCATGTCTCCAGGATTTTCCATGTTTAGGTTTTTTTTTGCACCGTTCAAGGTTTTGTTCTTTGCCTTTTGTGTTTATCATTTTGTTTTCCCAGTTTAGTTCTAGCTAAGTTGTTTCTTGTGTGCATCTGCCTTTTGTTTTTGTACTTTATCAGCCGTATTAAACGGCTCGTTTATTGTTAATACTCAAGCTTTGGTCCAAGTTCCTTCATGTCTGCACTTTGGGTCCACTCTTCACAATACATGCAGTCTGCCTCTGCCAGACTGTGACAGAGTGAGAAATGGTCTGATTGGCTAACGTTAGATGGAGGGACTCTTTCTTTTTTTCTTTTTTTTTTCTCCTTGTTTTGTTTTGTTTTGTTTACTTGTTTCTTGGAGTAATGTGGTTATTATTTTTGACACTGTTTGTTTGTGGGTTTCCTCTTACTGCTGTATTATTATTTATTTGTCACATTTATTTATTATTAAGGTCATATATATTTTTATCTGGGATACTTGTTTTGCAAGCTAGTCATAAGTCATATGCAGTTAAGCAGATGTGCTGTTGGACGGTTATTGTTTAGGTATTGTTGTATAAATCTCTTTATCATCACACCAGCTGGTTATTTTAATTACTTACTATATAATGTTGATATTAATATTTGCATCCAAAGTAGAAAGTAACATAGTTAAATTTAGTACAAATACATTGGACCTGTGAGCATACTCATCGTAGTATTAAAATGTGTTTATAATGTGTTCATGTTATGACATCAGACCAGCAGAAAACTGATAATGAGCTGTTTCCATCTGTGCCTGTTTGTACGTTTTCAATGGCACTTCTCTAATTATCAGTTTGTAAGACTACACAAAAATTACCAGGAAAATTTTAATGAAATTTGCTGCAGGAATGGAGCATCTGCAAAAGAAGAATCCATTAAATATCTTTCTTTATTTTAAAAAGCAACGAGCAATGGCCTCGGTAGACGATTCGCTCCCGAGTGGCCGTCTCCTTTTAGACTGTTATCGACAGATTTGTGTGCAGTGCCCATCAGACAAACAGACTTGATGTTCTCAGACTATAAAGTCAGAAAAATCAGTGAAGATAAATACACCGTGGCAAATCCCCACACTGCTGACGCTGATGTTGTTGTGTTGTAAATATCTGCAGCATATTAGCCGATTAGCACCGGACTGACATGTTCAAACAAAGAGGAAGAGGAGGGTCAAATGTGTGAGTAAGAGTTTGGACTTCTACACAAACATTCACATCTTTTTGTTGTCTGAGTCCACAATGTATGACTACAAAGGTAAAGTTTTGATTAAGTCTCAGGTGATTTAACTAATTCTATTGTAATGATGACCCTGATGGAGACGGGTGCTGGTAATACCATGGGAAAGGTGAAGGAACCATGGCTTTAACCTCCTTACCTTCCTCCGCTTCTCCCAAAAACTCACCAGGAACGTCTCTTTATGAATACTGAGCTCTGACATTTATCACCTTTACATTTTAACATCCATCAAGTCACCAGAGACTCATTTAAAGTTAGGGTTTGGCTTGCACCCACACCTTACTTTAAGTATTTAGATACATAAAACATTTCACTACAACTCTAAATAAATATGAGGGAGTTCATTTGAAAGATAACATCTATTTTCTGAAAACTAGACTAGTTAACTTGCAGCTAAGAATTCAGTTAGACAACACTTTGTCTTTATCTTTGATTTGAGTTGGACTCACGTGGTCTTAAGTCCTGAGAGCAAGCTACCTGCAGGGGGAACCGTAGGGGTTCTGGTTTTGGATCCAGATGTTTCATTTTGTGCCTGTTTAACATCCCGGTCTTCTATTTGGTTCTTAGTTTTGTTATTGTTGAAACGTATTTAGTTACGTTTCTGCTGTTAGTATCCTGTTTAAGGCTTAATCTGTTTACCATCTGAGTCTTCTCCTTGTGTCACATTGTGTCAAATCTGTATGTTAGTCTGTCATATCAGTTTACTCACTTCCTGCTTTATTTTGATAGTCATCTGTCTTTGCTTTCATGTTTTACTTTTCTTCTGTTGCTTGTTATTCTGATTTAGTTCAGTTCTGTCCCCGAGGTGTCTCCTTTCTGCTCCAATCACCCTTCTGTATATATTAGCTGAGTGTCCCCTTGTGCTTTGTGCCTCTTATTTCCCAGGAGGGTCCTTGAACTTGCATTTATTGTCCTGCCCTGTTTGATTTTGATTTTTAATTTTCATTTGTTTGTTTGTTTTTTGTTTTATCAAGTGAGTTCAACATTAGTCCACATCCTGCATTCCACACAAACACCATTTGACCACAGACCGTGGCAGTCTGATTCCTGGCTTCAAAAGCAGGTTTGTAGTCTAAACGACAGAAACTGAAATCATTAATAAATGTTTGTGTAAACAGCCTCTAGCATTGTGAGTGATGGTATCACTAATTCCAGGAAATGTTGCATGTTTCATTACAGTTTTTCTGAATTGCTAAAACACATTTCCTAAAATCTCATCTCTTTGTCCCAAAACACTAAACACAAACTGTAAAATTCAAGCTACACACACAAAACCTTCAACTTGTCTTGCAAAACCAAACATTTGACCCAAAACTACTTTAACTTTTATCAAAATCAACCACTACTGTCAAAAGCCACACAAAACCAGCCAATGTGCAAACAGAAATAAATACAAAACGCTGTGGGATAGCTGGAAAATAATCATCATCTATTCATTCATTTATTCTTGCACTCACATTTTAACAAAAAAAACTGCAATAAAAAAGTTACATATACATAAAAATATATATATTTTTACAGCATATTCAGATAATTTAATCTGCCTCAGCATCTCTGTGCTGGGTCAGGCCACACGACTTCATCCACATCATATGTTATGGTCTCCCTTGCGATGCAACAAGGAAAGCATCCTTTAGCATGCCCAATCCAGCCCTGGCAAGATTCCCATCTCACCATGCTCCATTCATTGCTTGAAGTAGATTTTCCTTTGTGTGAGGGTTTCGTCGTATACAGTGGGGCAAAAAAGTATTTAGTCAGCCACCGATTGTGCAAGTTCCCCCACCTAAAATGATGACAGAGGTCAGTAATTTGCACCAGAGGTACACTTCAACTGTGAGAGACAGAATGTGAAAAAAAAAATCCATGAATCCACATGGTAGGATTTGTAAAGAATTTATTGGTAAATCAGGGTGGAAAATAAGTATTTGGTCAATAACAAAAATACAACTCAATACTTTGTAACATAACCTTTGTTGGCAATAACAGAGGTCAAACGTTTACTATAGGTCTTTACCAGGTTTGCACACACAGTAGCTGGTATTTTGGCCCATTCCTCCATGCAGATCTTCTCGAGAGCAGTGATGTTTTGGGGCTGTCGCCGAGCAACACGGACTTTCAACTCCCGCCACAGATTTTCTATGGGGTTGAGGTCTGGAGACTGGCTAGGCCACTCCAGGACTTTCAAATGCTTCTTACGGAGCCACTCCTTTGTTGCCCGGGCGGTGTGTTTTGGATCATTGTCATGTTGGAAGACCCAGCCTCGTTTCATCTTCAAAGTTCTCACTGATGGAAGGAGGTTTTGGCTCAAAATCTCACGATACATGGCCCCATTCATTCTGTCCTTAACACGGATCAGTCGTCCTGTCCCCTTGGCAGAAAAACAGCCCCATAGCATGATGTTTCCACCCCCATGCTTCACAGTAGGTATGGTGTTCTTGGGATGCAACTCAGTATTCTTCTTCCTCCAAACACGACGAGTTGAGTTTATACCAAAAAGTTCTACTTTGGTTTCATCTGACCACATGACATTCTCCCAATCCTCTGCTGTATCATCCATGTGCTCTCTGGCAAACTTCAGACGGGCCTGGACATGCACTGGCTTCAGCAGCGGAACACGTCTGGCACTGCGGGATTTGATTCCCTGCCGTTGTAGTGTGTTACTGATGGTGACCTTTGTTACTTTGGTCCCAGCTCTCTGCAGGTCATTCACCAGGTCCCCCCGTGTGGTTCTGGGATCTTTGCTCACCGTTCTCATGATCATTTTGACCCCACGGGATGAGATCTTGCGTGGAGCCCCAGATCGAGGGAGATTATCAGTGGTCTTGTATGTCTTCCATTTTCTGATGATTGCTCCCACAGTTGATTTTTTCACACCAAGCTGCTTGCCTATTGTAGATTCACTCTTCCCAGTCTGGTGCAGGTCTACAATACTTTTCCTGGTGTCCTTCGAAAGCTCTTTGGTCTTGGCCATGGCGGAGTTTGGAGTCTGACTGTTTGAGGCTGTGGACAGGTGTCTTTTATACAGATGATGAGTTCAAACAGGTGCCATTCATACAGGTAACGAGTGGGGGACAGAAAAGCTTCTTACAGAAGACGTTACAGGTCTGTGAGAGCCAGAGATTTTCCTTGTTTGAGGTGACCAAATACTTATTTTCCACCCTGATTTACCAATAAATTCTTTACAAATCCTACCATGTGGATTCATGGATTTTTTTTTCACATTCTGTCTCTCACAGTTGAAGTGTACCTCTGGTGCAAATTACTGACCTCTGTCATCATTTTAAGTGGGGGAACTTGCACAATCGGTGGCTGACTAAATACTTTTTTGCCCCACTGTACTTTCCATCTCCATGCTGAGAAAAACTCCTTGATAGGGTTCAAAAGGGAGAGTATGGTGGAAGAAACAGATTGATAAAAATGCTCATTGTGAAACCAGTTGCATATTCTTGGACCTCGGTGAAAGCTCACGTTGTCTCAAATGATATGGGAAGCTCTGCCTGCTCGCGATCTCTCTACTCGAGCAAAGCATCCCGTAGACCCTCCAGGGATGTTGCTATAAGTTCGGTGTTGTACGGCCCAACAGTAACAGACTGTGGAGAACCCCATAGCTGCTGATGGCACCACAGATAGGTACGTTTCCACCACGCTGACCAGGCAGTTCAATAATGGCACGCTGACCTATGACATTGCAACCTTTTCTTCTCCTTTTTGCTAGATTCAACATGTATGTTGTCTTCTGTAATCCACTGCTGTATTTCATGCAGTCGAACTGCATTATTCTGACGGACCATATCCACAATAAGTGTCTCCTGGTGTTGTGAGCGCGTGCGTGTTCTTCCACCCTCATGTGGCCGTCTTTCAGTTCTAAACAAAATACTATTTAGTTACAAGTATATTTGTATGCATAGCACATGTATACATCATATTATTCATTTACAGAACTAAAGTTAGTTTGTTGTGTACAGAGAATCTTTGAGCTTGACTCAATGGTTAGGCCTCATGAATACATCTCCGTGGATGAAGCTGTATTCAATCGAGCAAAAAGCAGAAGAGGTTGCAACATGTGTTTTCAATTTTGAGTGGTAGTGTGTTAATGATGAAAACAGTGTTAGTTGTGTTTAACTTCTGTTGCCTGTGTGCACCATTCTGGGTACAAGTGCACCACACCGCTGAATGTGTTTTGTGTTTGAGAATGTGTTTAGAGTTTTGGTAAACGGGAGATTCAGATTTGCAAATGGTGTCCTCACCAGATGAATAGTGTTTAAGATTTTGGCAACTGTGAGGTTGATTTGACGAAAGAGTTTTCATAGTTGACAGATTAGTTTTTACAATGGGATTTAGTGTTTTAGCAATTCAGAAAAACTGTAAATCACACCACCCTCTAGTGGTTGCATGAATCATCCCAGAGGGAACGCCAGTCGTTTAGTGTGGGGAGGATGTCCAGGTGGATGAAGGGTAAAAAAGAAAAAGAAAAGAAAAAACCTCAACACTAAACATCCAAAAGCAACTGTTGGTACTAATTAAATGTATACATTTTTTGTGTTTTTACTCACCATACTGCACTCTAACTCAGCACTTCAGCTGCTGTCATGACAGACGGAATAGCGTCACATTTATCAAAAATCATACAATATTTTGCTCATCTCTTCCTGTGCTAACCAAGTAGTTTCTGTATCTCTATGCAGCAATTAACAGTTAGTGAAAGCAAAGGAAGCACCACCCACACACCAACACCACCTGTTCTGAAGTGTTTGCTTATGGTTTGCTTAAGGCATCAACATCAAAGGAGCTTTTGTTCTCCCGTGATAACCCCTTACTCACAGTATTATCATAATACAACAGAGTTTTTCATCTTATCACTTGCAGCATGTCACATTATTTCAAATAACTTTTGTGTTGAAAGCAATTTAAGCATAAATCAAAGCTCTGAAAGTCAAACATAAATCTAAAGTCCGTTTTGAGAGCACCGTGACACCGGTACTTTTTTCCAGTTCTTTCAGTTTCTCTAATGGAACAAACGGAGCAGCTTGTGGAGGTAAACGGTAAACAGAAACCCATTAAAGGCGGAAACAGCCTTGAACATTCAGTCCATTAAAAACTCTCAAGTATTCTTGGGGATAAAACGAAGAGCTAATGGTCTGATGGAAAAAGTAGTCAGTTGGACTCAAATTGAAGATAGTGACAGTATTAAAAAAGCCGGAAACTTCCAGTTGTTATATTCTGCGTGTGTGTGTGTGTGTGTGTGTGTGTGTGTGTGTGTGTGTGTGTGTGTGTGTGTGTGTGTGTGTGTGTGTGTGTGTGAGAGAGAGAGACGACACTCAACAAAGACAATAAATATACTGAAATTGGACAGTTTTAGAGATCTGGAATTAATATTCACAGTAAGAGCATTAGCAGAAAGACAGTCTTATAAATTATCAGGTAGTTTTATCATAATGTTAACATTTAAAAATGAAGCACAGCTGAATCTGACAGCTGAGTGAGTTTTAGAGGTATTTCAGATTGCTGTTACAATTACATCCGTCTGTAGCCTGTAGCAGCAACTCATTTGTGTCTCCATAGTGTGGTGATGTTTGCTTAACAACTGAAAGATCCCTTGTCCTGTCGCAGGAGGAAACACGAATCACTTTGAGGTGCCCAGAGTACAAAAAAATTCCAGTTGGTCAAAATCCCACAAGGTTTCAGATTTGTTTGATATTTAAACACATCAGTTCTTTAAATTATAAATTTTCTCAATAATATTTGTCACGTTTGCGTTATCCGTGGTCGAAAAAGCTTCACCTAAAATCAAAGATTTATACTGAATAGGGGACAAAATAAGTTCCTTATCGGTAAAAACACAAAAAAATTAATACACTTAAAGCAAAGAGTTAAAACACACAAAGTCCTCTTTAGTTTACTGTAATGCAATTACTGTAACTTGTTGTCACATTACTCTAATCCCATTATATGTAATCTATTACTTTCCAGGCCACTGGCTGCCAATCTCATTAGAGGATTATAAGGATACGATGTCATACCCGGTGCTGAACAAACAGACACACATGCTGCTTCCTGGCTGTCCTGACACTTTTCCATTCAGCTGAATTCAGCACTGCGACATGGCAGCAGGTAGGAGAGTAGTTTTCATCTTAAATATAAAATGATCTGTAGTCAGCTCAGCAGGTTTAATCGTTTGGTGTACTGCTGTTACACTTTTATTACACATTATCTCAAACTTATCAGGTTTTCTTAGGAGGATTAGTTTTACCTGATTTAAATCTAAGAAAATCACTGCAAAAACCTGTTGAGGACAGACACTCAGAGTCGGCACTCATTCAGTTTTATTGTCAAAGCTACAAGATTCATTGTTCAGCGCAGTATGTTAATGAGTTTTCATCAACTTTTACTCCTCCTTTACAGTTTGACCATCTTCGGCACTGCAGCACTAATACAAGTTTTTTGTCTCTGATCGTTATAATTCCTACTTTATAAATAAAGCTAAACTTGTTTCTTATGCTACATAATTCAGTTTAGTATTTCTCTCATCTAGCTGACAACAGCTAACAGAAGTACCTGGTTTAGGTAAAGGGTGGAGCCTGGGTGAAGCATACAGACTGCATACATGAGGCCCACTTGACCACTTGTGCATTATCTGCACTATTCCTATAGGAGGTCATTATATAGGTTATATTTAAAAAGTTTGCAGATTGAGGCTATTTAACGTCTGCTCTGTTTGTGTTGGGGAATAACAACAAAAGGTCAGATTGTAGTTGTTGTGTGGAAAAGGCAACACTCTCAACTTGCCCCAAGACGTGTGCTTACATATACCTGGTACATTAAATGATATATGAGAATGTTTTTAGGCCAAAGTCCACCCATGTTTTAGGTGTAAAGGCTGCAGGAAGAGGCCTGCTGAAGGTAAAACATTCAAAATTAAAAAAGCATCGTCATCTAGATGGAAAAAGCCTTTTTAAATTCTGAATATCCACCAAGCCTTCTCTCCGTTGTCCCACACACCATCAAACCATTTAACTCCTCGCTGGAGGGAAGAGGGAGGGGACACGGGGGGGAAAGAGGGCGGGAACAACTGAGCTGTAGTGCCTTTTTCACTGTGCAATATTTATGAGATTTTAAAATATCCAACAGTGCAATAGACACACAATAGTTGAAATGTGTAATTGCCTTGTATTCTTATTCCTGTTTATTCTATTTATCCCTATTATATACTCTGTATTTATATATATGTGTATATATGATTATTCCTGCTCACATTCTGCAACTTCTGTTGGTGCTGTGCTATTGGAAACTGAATTTCCTGGAGGAACCCACCCGAGGAATAAATAAAGTTTCATCTAATCTAAGATGCCTGTGAAATGTTATTTTGGCACAACAAAACAGAAATCTTAACAGACGAGCTGTAAGACTGATGTGAAGAAGTTCATTTGTTCCTGGATGGCTTTTGATTATGCACTGATTCAGTTCAAAACAGTGGCTCCACTCTAAACCACATTCATTGTTTTGGATCGGGTTCGCACATTCACAGAGACCTGGCTGGTGTGGCTCTGAGTTTAAAGGTCACAATACACCTTATTTTACTTTTTCTTTCAGATCTCCCACAGTTTTGGACCTAATGCCTACGTTTGGGTGAAATCTGGACCGCATCTTTCTGCGATGATGTCAGAGTCTGATCCTGACTCAGTAACTGAAACTGATTTTACCAGTAAACTGAATTTGTTTCGGATACAAGTGAACAGCCAGGAAGGAGGAGTCATTTGTTCAGAATGAAGCGGGTTGAAGTGTTAATATTTTATTTCTTACTGATTGTTTGGTGCGTTCGGCCTGTCGACAGTGACTTTCTGGTCTCAGATGTTACCCATGATGATGATGCCCACCCCAACACCCTCACAGAAACCGACGCCGATGCACCGGGCAGGAATATCCAAACAAACAGGGACATACGGGACACGAGCATGGAGACAAACTGGGACGAGCCAGATATGAGAAAGGACCACTATGAGGACGCTGACTGGCATCCTTTTACCTCCTTTACGGAAACGCTTACCGACCTGACCCCTGACGCCCCACTGGTGATACGCAATGACAACACTGGCGCTGAAGATAGCACCAACCAAACCTTCAACCAGACTATCAGCAATTCATCAGCGTCAGAGTGCGGTGAGTTCAGCAGTCAGCTGATGTCTAACGGACAATGCCGACTGACTGCAACACTTCCTCCTGTAGGAAATTCTCAAAAACGCTGCCCAGACATGTTCCGGTGTACAGACGACGTCTCCCATTGGCTCCATGAGAACGAAAACAGAAAGGAGCAGCTGGAAGAGCTGAAAGAGACGATGTCAGGGCTCCAGGAGGAGCTGAGGAACCACCGGCATCGAGTCAAGGCCCTGGAGATGCAGGTAGACTTCCTGCTGTCTACTCCACGTTCATGAGATGTCGTGTTGAACTTTGTAAAGAACAGATTTGTATTTTGAGACACGTGGGCTTAAAAAAAGAGTGTGATGTCATATCTCCAAAGCAAAGAAATAAATCCTGATTCAAGAAATTAGTTTGAGTGAAAAAAGTACAGTTAGTCTCTAGTAGTGTGATTACTTATAATTAGTGCTGAAGAAAAGAGAAAAATAAATCCTCCAAACACAGAGAAGAACAACATATGCACGATTAAAGTGAACAAAGTGAAACAGGAAACACATGTTTTAATCTTTGGAGTTTCAAAAATAAAATAAATTAAATAAAGTGAAATAAAAAAGATTTTTATCTAAATGGGTGGAGAACATTACTCATGCAGGGAAATACAACGCTCTCCTTTATCTCGCTATATCTCTCTGTCTTGACACTCACTAAGTCCTCATTAACCCTGAACGCTAACAGGATTAGCTGCATTATTCTCAGTCTGCCCAACCCACAATGGATCCTTGCAGGCTTCTAAAACTAATAAATAATTAATTAGAACAAATAATATTATGTACCTATAAAACCAAGTTTCAACATTAAGTTCGGTCACAGAGGCATTTGGACATTACGTTTCTGCCAAACCTTCCTCCTCAGTCTAGAGCTCAGTAGCAGCTGAAGTGGTTAACTTTTTGTCTAAGGAAACATGTAGATATTAAACAGCAGTGGTCTGAGCACCGAGCCCTGTGGAACACCTGGTAGAATGAATTACTCTTTAAATTGTGTTACTGTTTATCTTAGAGATCAGCTGACCCCACTTTTATTAAGCAGAGGGCTATATTTAGTTACTGTTGTTCCCATTATAAAAACATTCACAATAAAATGATGGTACGTTGGCTTTTTATAACACACAAATGAAGCAAGCTGAAGTTGACTAAAAGGTAACTAGCTTCCTCCATCTCAGCTTCTTTTTACTTTCTATTTGCTTTTTTCAGGGATTTATTTGACTAACCTCACTATGACCACACAATAAGGTGAATCTTCTCTCATTGCACTGCTCAGGGTGAAGAAAGTGTTAACTTAAACTCAACCTTTCACCAGCGGTTGCGTTCTCTGGAGCGCCGTCACGCCGAGGCCGACACGCTGCTCCACGTGCACGCGGCGCTGCTGTACGAGCTGCAGGTGCAGCTCCGAAACCTGTCGGCAACCGCGCGCCACATGAGTCACAACACGGGCTGCAAGGTCAACGTGATCAGGACTGCGCCACCACTCGGCATGCGAGACACACTGCCGCCAGGTGCACCAGCAGCAAACACAGTGATGAATTGTGGGATATTTGATGTTTCACAGTACATTTTAACTTTGTCCGTCTCCCTTCAGATGTACAGCCCCTGTCTTTCTGTCCATCAGACTGTGCGTCTCTGTATCACAACGGTGTCCGTCGTTCTGGTGTTTACACCATTGTCCTGTCACCAGGCACCGCCCGGCCGGTCTACTGCGACATGGAGACCGAGGGTGAGACAGCTGGTGTGTTAGTTCCTGCAATACTAGTGCCAGTAATGGAAACACTCAGATACTACACACACTTTACACAATTCTATGTGTGTGTGTGTGCACTAGGTGGAGGCTGGACAGTGTTGCAGCGGCGCCGTGATGGGTCAGTGAGCTTCAACCGTGGATGGTCTGAGTACCGTGATGGCTTTGGCGAGCCGCGAGGTGAACACTGGCTGGGGAACCAGCACCTGCACCGGCTGTCTAACCAGGGCCACTACAGCCTCCGCATTGACCTGCAGGACTGGAGCCACGCCCACAAACATGCTCTGTACCACACTTTCAGGTAAACAGACACAATAGAAGAATGAAAGGTGGTAAATGCACAGGAACTGGACAGTTACTTACTCAGTAAGAGAGATGCTCTTAACGATGGTTAATGAAGACCTGTGGTGAAGTCTGTCTGATTTTCACTGTCTTGTTGTTTTTAAACAGGAAGTGATGAAAACTGAAGAACTGAGGGATGCTCCATGCTCAAATAATAGGGACTTGCTGATGTCACTGCAGGCTCGCCCTAAAGCAAACCTGCCTTATACTCCTTTTCGGCACTAACGAGGAGCATCACTTACAAAAAAAAGATCCTACTGTATTCAATAAGAGCGGTTTATGATTTATGGTTTGGAGTCAGCGGCACTAACAAATAGGCAGGAGGCCGAGCTGGACGTAGGAGATATGAAGATCTTAAGATTTTCACTGGGAGTGACTTGGATGGACGGGATTAGAAATAAGTTCATCAGAGGGACAGGTCATGCTGAAGGGTTGGAGAAAAAGGTTGGAGTGGTGAGACTGAGATGGTTTGAGCCTGTGCAGAGGAGGAATAGAGAATATACTGGATGTTGAATATGGAGCTGCCAGGCAGGAGGAAAGGGGAAGCGCACAGAGGAGATGCACGAGTGTAGTGTTGGAGGATACTGGGGACAGGGTGAGATGGAGGCAGGTAGTCCGCTGTGGTTACCCCTAAAGAGAGCAGCTGAAAGAAGATTAAACAATACATAAAACCTCAAACTGAAAGTGCATGGTAGATCTGTTCTGTTATAGATTTCTACACACCCAGACACCTTTGTGCTGCCAGAAGAGACTGCCCCCTGCTGGTTAAAGAATGAAGGTGTACGTCCGCACTGGCTTCTCTTTGCAGACCCAGAACTATATTCAGATTTACAGACTATATTCAGAGCTGCATTTAACGAAAACTGTCACATGCAATAAAAACTGAAAAGGCACTAACGTTTCCACCTTGTGGTTTTCATCTACCTTATTATAAACAGTAGTAGCTGTTTGGCACAGTACAACAGGAGTAAATCATCAGCCAACCTTGAATAGTTTTGATTTGATCATTTTCCTCTCGTTGCAGAATCGAGGATGAGGACAACCAGTACCGCCTGCATGTGTCCGGTTTCAGCGGGACAGCGGAGGATTCGTTCGGCTGGTATCATGACCTGCAGGGTTTCAGCACACCAGACACGGGCAACATCTGTGCTGAGATCAGCCACGCTGGCTGGTGGTTCCACCAGTGTTTCTATGCTAACCTCAACGGTGTCTACTACAAGGTAAGTTCTAGTCTTACAAAGTTGTTTTTCTGCCAGAAATTGTGAGAATAACAGTAAATTTGTATGAAATAAAAGAAACAATGGTTTGATGGTAAAATTAGACTGATGCTTCCACGTGTCTCCATCAGGGGGGGCACTACTCTCTGAAAGCTCAGAACTTGCTGGGGCCAGATGGCATTGTTTGGTTCTCCTGGAAGGATTCAGACTTCTACTCTCTGAAGGCGGTCACCATGATGGCACGACCACATAACTTCAGGCCACGCCTGTCACCATAGAAACACTCTCAATGACACTCAAGAATTCTGCAGCAGCAGATTTTTGAAAACATTTTTCTAGAAAGTGACTGGTGATTCTGCACAGGCTGTTTTAAAAGTCATTGGCCACTGAAATGTAAGCTAATTCAGATATTTCTTCCAAACTAACTTCACAAATAATTGCCCAATGAGCAGCACTTGAGCTGAGCAACTAAGAGCTTCCAGAAGTAACTGTACCAGAATCAATTACGTACTGGAAATATTCCCCCAAAAATGCATCATTTCCTTCTGTATAACTTTTTGCTTTTTTTTTTTTTTTTTAAACATAAATGATGAATAAAACTGATTATTTTTGAGCTGTTTGCAGGGATTTCTATCAATCATAAAATGCTTGCTTAAAGATTTTCTTAACCACACCAAGTGCCCTGAAATCACTTTAAATTCAAACTGACACACCACTGGACTTGAACCTGAGACGCACAGTCAACTCAGAAAGTAGTGAAAGTTCCACGTTGTTGGTTTGGGGGAATTTAAAGGATGAAGATTTCCTGAAACACGAGCAGCAGCTGGTACAGAAACCAACTGGTAACACTTGATTTCACAGCTAACATCAGTAACCCACAGGTCCACATGTTAATGAGCGTGTTCACAGGGTTCCTACAGCTTCGGGAATTTTTTCTCAAGGCCAGTTTAACAAGATCCAAGGACACGTGTGTGTGGCCATCAACGGTAACACCACAGATTTGTGGTCAGTGCGGTCACTCTCAGAGTTTGAGAACAGCTTAGGATTCAGTTTGGTTTTTTAAACATTAATGACATTTAAGGTCATACTCTCCCGATAACGACTAGAATGCCTTTCAATGCTTTAATGATCTACAAAAACTCTGCTTGTCTCAACATGTAAAAGCGAACTGTGAGCCTTTTCTATTTCGTTAAATTAAATGTTAAGCAACATTTATTTTAAGGCACTGCTCTGACTGTCACTTTGTTTACTCCTGAAACATGTAAAATGATCTGGTCGATCAGACCTTCAGGTACACCTAATAAACGTCTGACAAACCAAAACGTTTCAGCTGCAGTAAAACACACAGTCAGTTTTAATACACACATTTATTAGAACAGGAATTAACTGGTACATCTACAGGACTTCTGAGTCACTCTGAATTCACAAAGGCTGTTTTTCTTAATTAATGCAACCTGCACCGGTGAACTCCTTTAGAAACGACTCTGTACAGACAGATGGTAATGACGGGTCAGCCTGTCTTCATGCTGTTGTTGTGAGATTTTCTTCAGGTTGCAGGAACGAGCAGGCCCACGTGAAAAAGATCCTTTATGTGGGGCGCTCCCTGGGACGGGTGACGAACTGCCACCACAGAGGGGGGAGGTCGCCCTCTTTGCGGGCAGGAGGGAGAGCTTCGGACTTCGGTCCAACAGCAGGGGTCTCAGCCTCTAGCTGGGCAACCTGGAAGTAAAAGGAAGGAAATGGTGACCTGAAGTTTCCAGTCCAACAAAAGCACTCTGGTGCCACCTACTGGAGTTTGTCATCAACAGGGACCCTTACATTCAGTTCCAGCTCCATGTTCTCAGCATTGGGCTCTGCTTGTATAGCTTTGCATGACTTACAGTTCAAAATAATTCCTATTTATCTTATACAGGCCTTAGATCCTCCTGTCTAAAACAAGCCTTTTATCTCCAGCCATCAAGTTTCTTAACCATTTATCCAATCAGGTTTGCAGAGGGGCTGGAACTTATCCCAGATGTCATAGGGTGAGAGACAAGCCTATCACAGGGCTAACACCCAGAGACAGACTCATATTCACACCTACAGCCAATTTAAAATCACCAATTAACCTAGTTAACCAATCAACTCAGCTCTCGTTAAGCTGTGACCAAGTCTAGGATTATTTGCTCTCAATGACGTCATACGAATCCAAGAGTAGAAAACCAAGAAGAGTCTAAAAGCTGAGCTATATGGAACAGTAAACAAGAAGTAGCACCTTTCTTGTCATTGGCAAAGGAGACCAGGTTAAACAAGGAGGTCAAAAGTAATGCTGGCATGTAAATGTTTGCTGCCCACCTCTTTCTCCCAGCTCTGATTCCTCAGTTTCTTCCACTGCTCTCTCTTGGAGAAATAATCAGGATACATGGCCTTCTCCGAGGGGTGCCAGTGGTCCAGCACCCACTCTGGGACCTACAGAGACAAAGCAGAGCTCACAGACACGTCTCTATCCAACATTAGGACAGCCAGCGTTTTCACTTCAAGTTTCTAACATCAAATGTTTTCCTGTACTTGTTCCCAGTTAGTTCAAACAGACCAGAAGTTAGGTCCAGAAAAAAGAAAGTTAGATACAGAACGAAATAATTTCATGGTTGCTCTGTTTTACCTTGTAGCACTCGTATCTCTCATATGAGGTCCCCCCAGGAGAGTCGGGGAAGATGTAGGGCTGAGGATGTTGGTTGGTCCAGAATTCCTCCTCTCCTGCCTTTAGCATCATGGTGGCCTTCACCATGTCCTTCTCAGTCTTGTTTTCATCAAAGCGAGCCCGCAGTAAGCAGGCATAGAAACGGTACTTGTCTCTATAATGACAAAACAACAGTCAGACCTCAAGAGAGACCACCAACATGTTTGAAGCAACTACATGACATCAAGAGAAAAAAAGTGTTAAAATATAAACATGTGGATATTTTATACTAACAGAAACATTACATATGAATTTTATCTATAAAACAGACAATAAGACTTTTCTTAAAACTTAATATCATCAGTGCAAAACATTTTAAAAACAAACTAAAGAAGGAAAATGAACAATTTTCTTTACTTTTTCTAAAATGAAAATATATATTATTGTTCTTGCAATCAACATAAATAACATCTCAAGCCTTCAATCCTCATTAGAAAGACTATGCTGACGTGGGTAACATGGTGATTCACATTAAAACCCTGATACTGATTCTTCTGTCCATCTCTTTTCATAATGTGAAGCTCCTGCAGGCAGGTTATATTTCTAAACAAGCACAAAACTCTAATAATAATTTAAATACTGGCTGACTACTAGTGTAATATTAAATCTGTAATGTGGAGCACGAGTTTGACCAATGGATTGGTGTGGCGTCAGCAGTAATGTGTGTGTTGTATGAGGCTGGGATGGTAAAGAGAGCAGAAAGGACAACTTTTGAATTTACCAGTCTGAGCCCCAGACCTCACCGATGGTAATGAAATCTGACAGACAAGGTATGCTCTCAAATGCATGAGGCTGAAACTAGTTTCCTCCATACGGTGTCTGAGCTCAGCATAACAGATTTTGGAGCAGAGACGCTGCTCCCGTGTGGTAAAAGGAGATGGTCAAAGTCGCTCGGGCATCATGTTAGGATGCTTCCTGATAAACCAGAAAGAAACCCTGGGGTGGACTCAGAACTCGTTGGAGATCTCATGTGATCTAGGAACACCTCAGGAGGTACTGGAAAGTATGGGTGTGGGGAAGGATATCTGGAATACTTAGCCTGCTGACACCACAACCTAACTCCATATAAATAGAAGATGACGGATGGATGGATAAATGTCCAAAATCTTACTGACCTAACTGTATGTATTGATCTTTCACCAATGAAAGCCTTTCATTTATTCACATGGACCAGAACTGACACAAATAACGCTACATCCGAGTGACTGAATGAATACTAGTTATCCTAAATATTAAACATCATGGCAACCAACTTTGGAGTATTTTCCACATAAAGTTTAGACTAGTGCCTCTGATGATTAAGTAGAGTAATGTGTTTAATAACCTGTCTGCAGCTGAGCCAAGTGGGAGCTCAGCTAGAACTTTATTATTAGCTGCTTTTGACGCTAGCTGGCGCCATGTAAATACAAGTAACATATACTGACTCCTGCTCAAAAAGATTAAAATGAAACTATTGCAACTTCGCGATCTCTTACGCACATTCCCATCTGAATGACAAGTGGAGAAACAAAGATAACACTTTGGAGGTGTAACTGTCAGACTTGAGGAATGAGTGACCTGGCTTAGCAGCGGCTAGCTTCGCTGTTAGCTTAGCAGGACAGTGAACTTACTGCATGTAAAACACCGATATTCTATATTTTTCCACAGTCCTACACTAACTAAGAAGCCCTTCTTACCTAAATATGCACCACGACTCGAGGTGTCTCAAGGACTTCTTGTAAAGCCGCAGCACTTTCTGCTGGTGAGTGAGATAGGCAGAGGCCATGTTAGCCGTCCCCTGTCACCTTCTCGCCGAGCAGCGCGAAGGATTCTGGGATTTTGTGGCATCTGGAAGCTAAACCCGTAAATATAAAAAAAAAGCAGCGCGAATATATTACATTTCTTTTTGGTCACGCATTAAGTGTAAGTTATACAAGTGTAAATTATCTTCACGCGTCGAAATGTTTTCGATATTGTCTAAAATGTTTGGATAAGATGAGAAGAGTAGCCGAAAATCTTTTTCAGTAACAGTGATCCGGTCTGTTACAGTTATTACGGTATTGCGGCATTATGGGATTGGTGAGAGCTGCATGTGTAGTTCTTTCTGGGAGAATTTCAACCATGACACAAAACAAATTCATTGGTAAGTCGCCCCTGCTTTATCGCCTGTTAAACCCTACCAGAAAAGGTAGAAGAGAGCGAGTGTCACTGGCTGCCGCTGACGGTTATTAAACGGAGCAGCCTGCATGTTTTGTTAGCATCAGTGCTAATAAGTTAGCTTCTTGAAAATGACAACACAGCAGGAACAGACTGAGTGACAGGCTCACAGCTGTGCAGGAATACAGTATACCGGGCACTTTATTTCAGGTTTACAGTAGTTCAGCTGCCACGATGGCAGCTCACAGTAGACTGATCAGCTGATCAGCAGTTGGTGCTGTTGTGCTGGCAATGAAGAAGCTATAGCACAGCATGAGCTCTGTGCTGGTCCATATATTAGATTTAACCAAGTCAAACCCTTTACCTGTCCGTGAAGCTCCTCTGCATACAGCCTGTGGTTGCTCTTCATTAAGGACAGCTGTAAGCTGTGTAGGGTTGTAGTCCTAACTACACAAAGTTAAAATCAACTGAGATAAAATGATGCAAATCAGTACACCCAGCAGCCCATCTCTCATTTAAATATTAACGACTACAAAATGGAAATGTCTAAAAAGCAGAGCAGTTCTCAGTGTACTTAGATGTGTCCAAGCAATTTAGTAACTTAGCTGACAGAAAATTGTTAATTGGTAATATTTCTGAAAGAATCATCTAGTAATTGCTTAATGAAAACCTACCTCTGCTTCAAAGTATGTCAAAGAAGTATTTAAAGTATGCGGCACCTCGCAGTGAGTCACTATAAAGATTACCAATGGAGAGAAATAAATTCTTTAAAACTAATAATTGTTATTAAACTCAGTACATGATTGTTGTAGAATTTAGGTGTTTATTATAGTTTTTTATGTTGTAGGCTAAAGACAGATAATCTGTAATCTGTAATTACTCGTTTTGTTATATGACTGTATTTCCAGTGTGTTTCTATTGTCTGTAAGTAAAGTATCCATTACTGCTAAATGTGTTCAGTGTTATTGTATAACGTGACCTCAGAGCGTCTCTCACATGATGCTGTTACCAATACTGTGATGCTTTAATTCCAAAGATACAATCAGTAACACTCTGTGAGTCAGTACATGTAGATAAATCCTGACCTCTTGCTGTTCAGACATCGGGGTGAATCTGACAGATCCCATGTTCAGAGGACTCTACAGAGGGAAGCAGAAACATGACGGTGAGCTACTGCTTCACTCTTATTTTCACTGTGGGGCTGTTCACATGATGTTTTTCTGAGTCTCACGTTTTCCTGACAGATGACTTCAATGAGATCATTGACCGAGCTCTCAAAGTAGGAGTTGAAAAGGTATGCTGTGTCCATCACTTTGATGAAGCCTCATGTATTTTAATCATAGCCATGACTTCAGGGATCGCTGCAGTGTTGATTTGTTTTAAAAAGGTCATCGTGAAATTCTGGGATGATAGAGATTTTTACAGCAACAGTTTGGCTAATAGCTGTTGGAGATGTTTATGAGTGTTAATATCCCGGACAAAACCCTCATTTATTTCACTCCCTGATATGGACTGGGCGATGAGGGAAAGAAGAGAAGAACAAGAACAAAAAAAAGCCTCACCTACATTTTAAGTACACTCAACATATAAGCCGGTATACTCTATCATGCTGAGCCTTATTATATATGCTAAAGAATTGTGGTGCAAGTAGTCAGGATGCCAATGCAGATATAAAACATAATATAAACTCATAGTTACTCTTTTTTGTGTATGTTGGAAATGTGTAATTTGAAAGTTATTTGTTCTCAGTTGTAATGATTGCGTGTTTTATCTGTTGCTTCACTGCAGTTTATGATCACAGGGGGGAGCCTTGACGACAGCAGGGAAGCTCTTAAACTAGCTGAGACCAGAGGTAATAATGACAGCACGTTTAGTGCAACCAAATGATTTGTGGTCTTAAAGAATCAGCCAAACCTACCTAATGTTTCCCTCCGTGCTGGAGCGTCTCACCTTTAACAAGCCCCCTCCTTCATCACAGATGAGTTCTACTGCACGGTCGGCTGCCATCCCACCCGGTGCGGCGAGTTTGAGCAGAATGGAGAATCCCAGTATTTAACTGGGCTGAGGGAGCTGGCAGCAGCACACAGAGGAAAGGTGGTGGCCATCGGAGAGTGTGGACTGGGTGTGTGTACACGAGCACGTGTATGAATGTACATGACAGAAATAAGTCTTCATTTACACCTTATTTATTTTTCACTCTGTGGGTTACCCACTCTTAGCGTTCAACTATGAATATGTTTCTTTTCTCCTCGTTTCAGATTTTGACAGGCTGGAATTTTGCTCAAAAGAAACTCAGCTCAAGTAAGTTTGTGTGATTTTCACAAGTTTTGAAAAACGGCCTTCTAGAAGCAAAACTTGCCACTCAGCGGCCATTTTTTAAGGCCACATTGGGAATTTTAATAGTGACTGCATCCTTTAAGTTACCAGTGAAACCTGATAGATGTGCCAAAAAGTCTAAAAGCTTTTTTTCCCCTGAAGATTTCCTTCTAATTTCCTTCTAATAAACATTATGGTTCATTTATGACTCCACAGACTTGCAGATTGTTTCCGAGTCTGAAAAGTGAAAGTACCTTTAACCTGCTTTCTTTAGAAGTCTATAAGAAAATGGCCTTTAGCTTAAATGGCCCTCGTGGACTTTTGTTTCCTGTGCCTCAATTTGCTCCTGGTGTGTTGCAGATACTTTGAGAAGCAGTTTGACCTGGCGGAGGAGACCAAGCTGCCCATGTTCCTCCACTGCAGAAACTCCCATCAGGAGTTCATTGGTAGGTTTGTGAAGCAGACACCTGATCTGGTTCAGGAATTTGATTTTTATGCGAAACATTCAACTGTTTTTGTTTCCACAGACATCATGAAGAGAAATCGAGACCGATGTGTTGGAGGAGTGGTAAGGATGATATCTAAATATCATAGACAGAGGAGGATATGCTTTCCAAATCCTGGAGATGCAAAAACAACCTGTGTAAAAGTGAATTATTTCTGTGACAGGTTACAATACTCGATGTAAACTGAACAGATTAAGGACCTAAAATGTAAAATTCTGTGAAGTTAATACTTTTGTTGGGATAAATTCACAAACAAACCTGATTTCATTCAATAAAACTAGTTTGCATATTTAAAAAGCCACTGAGTCACTTTATGAATGAATCTGATCAAAATTCTTCTGCGTCATTGCTCATTTGAATTTCAGGTCCACTCGTTTGATGGAACTGCAGAAGATGCTGCTGCTCTCATTGACCTGGACCTCTATATTGGAATAAATGGATGGTGGGATAATCTGAGAAATGTTATTCGGTTTCCTTGAACGTGACCTGAATCACACTGAGTCTCACTTCCATATCTTTCAGTTCCTTGAAAACAGAGGCCAATATTGAAGCTATGAAGTCGATCCCCACAGAGAGGCTCATGATAGAAACAGGTGAGTCACACCGTCTGTTTATTTTAAAGCTTTTGGCAGAATGTGGCCTGAGTTTGATCACACAGTGAACCTTTAATATAAAGTTTTCTTAAAGCTCTGGAGTCATTGGTTTTATATTCTTGTTGAAGCTGTATCACCAATAAGAGGGAATATATTAGATTAAATAGGTTTGTGCTCACTTTATAGAAATATTTTGCTGATGTTACAGTTCTTTAAATGCTACATTCATGTTATTTATGGATTTCCACCTTCCTGCTCATTTCCAGACGCCCCGTGGTGTGGTGTGAAGAACACTCATGCCGGGTCCAAATGTGTTAAAACTACATTTCCCACAAAGAAGAAGTGGGAGGCAGGACACTGCCTGAAGGACCGGAATGAGCCCTGTCATATCATGTGAGTCACTAAAGGGAAACGCTTTATAAATCAATGGATACAATCAGACGTCGCACTGAAGCATGAATATTGTTAAACACAATAGACCTTTAATTTTAAGATTTCACTATTTGTCTCTTGCAGACAAGTCCTGGAGGTGATGGCAGCAGCGAGGGAGGAGGATCCACTGGAGCTGGGCAACACAATCTATAACAACACTGTCAAAGTCTTCTTCAGCTCAAGCTGATAATAAATGACATCATCAGACTCACCGATGTGTCATTAATATTCTTTTATGAATCTGTTTGTGCGCCTCAGGACAAACCACTTATACTGTTATATTATTTGTGTTTACAGTCCTCTGTTAGTGCACAATAAACATATTTTTTTCATAAGGAACACATCAGTTGTCGTGTTTAGAAAAACATAAATGTTAATGAGTTTATTCAAACCACACAAAAAGCTTTGATGTTTGTGATTGTTCAAGTACCCCTACAGTGCTTTTGCTTCAGATCATCAAACAAGTTTTAATATTATACAAAAGTAACCCAAGCAAATGCAGTTTTCAAATGTTAATTTATTAATATAAAAAGTTATACAAAACCTAATAAACTGGCTGTGCCAACATTTGCAACAAGAGCTAAAATCAGCTGTTTTCAGTACCTGGCCATGAGTCTTTGGCCAAATGTTCTTTGCAAAATGATTTTAATTCAGTCAGCTTGTTTTCGAGTCATGCTGAAGTCCATCAAAAGCATTCTCAGAGGTTTGTTTTTTTAAGCCATGCAGGGGTGGACTTGCTGGTGTGTCACTATCATTGTGCTGCTGCATAACTTGAGCGCTCTTGAGCTTGAAAGACTTTCTGGAAGACAACAGAATTTATGATTCTATCAGTTACGGGAGTCATCCAGGTCCAGAAGCAGCAAAGCAGCCCCCGACCATCACATTACCGCCACCGTGTTTGACTGTTTATATGACCTTCTTTTTATGAAAAGCTGCCTTAGTTTAATGCCAGATGTAACAGTATTTGTATTTGTACCTTTCAAAAAGTTCAAGTTTTTAACTTTTGTCTTCAGTTTTCTCCGTCCATAGAATATTTTCCCACAACTTTTGTGGATCCTCGAGATGTTCGGAAATCCCAAAGTCTTTGAAATGTGTTTGTTTTTAGCTCAATAAATCAAATACGATAAGACACAACAAATATCTCAATAAGGTATAAAAACTAATCTGAAATCTAAATATAGTAAACTGAAATATATTTAATATACTTCTATAATGGTCTATTATATTAAGTCTGTGTTATATTTTATTTATGGATGTCTGTACTAGCAAACCATCCTCTGAAAGCAAAATAACGTCTACATTAAAACATGTAGCAAACAGGACACAGAAAAAAATGACGCTGTGTAATTTTATAGTTTGTAGAAATGTTACGTCAGCTGCCACGCCCACTGACGCGATACGTCGTAACAGCCTAGCAACTTCTTTGGTTTTTTTTTTTAAAAAAGAAGTCAAGTGGCACTTTCACAGCACTGACAAACTGACATTTAGAGATGCCTTCACTGGTTTTGTGACAGCGGACAGCGCCGGGTCTGATGGGGGCGTGAAGTTTACCGGCTGCCGGCTGTAACCCGGAGAAGCAACAGGAGGTTGAGGTGGACGAACATGGCGGACAGATGCAGGCTTCCAGCTGCCAAGTAAACGTTGGGCAAAGCGAAACTGAAGACGAAGGACTGCTGCCGGGTGACTCGTCACGTATTTCAGCGTTACATGGATAGCTGGGTCCCAACAGGACTGTAAAAAGCCCTCCGCTAAAGCCGTATGGCGTCCACCCAAGCCCGGATAGGCCAGCAGGCCTTGGTGGTGCTGGATGTGGCTCTGCGAGTTCCATGTATTTTTATTATCGACGCCATTTTTAACTCTTACTACGACCCTGGCTCGGGCTGGGCCGGGGCGATGGGGAAGGTGTTTGTCAGAGTCATGGGTAAGTATTTTTAACATGAAGGAGCGCTTAAGTTTCCCTCAACAGCAACGAGCTAGCAGCTTTAGTATGGCGTTATTTTTGTGCCACTATTCTGAGCGCACGTAAAGAAAAGTTTGCAGGTGCAAGTGTTGTATTTTGAGGAGAAATTTATTTTGAGCGAAGAAAAGCTGAATTTGAGTGAACAAAATTCATTTCTGCGTGCAAAAAATGTATTTCAGTGTTTGCTATTATCCACACACACAACAGCTGCCCCTCTCGCTCAGTTTTTGCATTTGCGCTCGCTCGCAATGTGTTGCTCGCGCGCTTAACATTTCTGCCCGTGCGCGCTCAACTTCACCGTTATATTTGTGCCACACAACCAGCCAATCACAGACTTGGATGCAAAAAAATCTGATTGGCTGTTCTGGTCTCCAATCAGCTCGAAATGACGAAATGCAACATCCCAGAATCCATTTCGTCCAAAACTCAAACGAGGCAGTGGCGGAGGAGCACCGAGTGGCGGAGTTTGAAATATTACTCTTTCTGAGTTACAAAATAAACTTTACACAGCACCATTCTCGCATGAAAATATCTTTAAACTTTAAATACCTGCTCGATTCATCAAGACATCAGATATTTGCACAAGTGCTTTAACGTTTTCGGAGATACCTGTTACCCACCATAAGAAGATCATTTGTAACCTTCACTAAAGCTGTTTCTGTGCTGTGATGAGCTCTGAAACCTGACTGAAACTCTTCAAATAAGCCATTCCTCTGCAGATGATCTGTTAGCTGTTTGACAACTACTCTTTCAAGAATGTTTGATATGAAAGGAAGGTTGGAGATTGGCCTATAATTAGCTAAGACTGCTGGGTCTAGAGATGCTTTTTGAGTAAAGGTTTAACTACTGCCATTTAAAGGCCTGTGGTACATAGCTGGTTATTAGAGATTGAAGCATTAATTATTGGCAGAACTTCTTTGAGCAGTTTTGTAGGAATGGGGTCTAAAAGACACGTTGATGGTTTGGAGGAAGTAATTATTGAAGTTAACTCAATCAATCAATGGGAGAAAAAGAGTAAATGAATATCAATGGTACTGAAAGTAGCTGTAGATAATATTACATCTGTGGGATGATTATTGGTAATTTTTTTTTCTCTAATGATTAAAATTTTATTTGTGAAGAAGTTCATGAAGTCATTACTAGTTAACGTTAAAGGGATGGTTGGCTCAACAGAGCTCTGACTTTTTGTCAGCCTGGCTACAGAGCTGAAGAGAAACCTGGGGTTGTTCTTATTTTCTTCAATCAGTGATGAATAGTAAGATGTTCTGGCTTTGCGGAGAGCTTTCTTATAAAGTAACAAACTATTTCTCCAGACTAAATGATGATCCTCTAAATTTGTAACACGCCATTTCCTCTCCAGATTACGAGTCATCTGCTTTAGGGTACGTGTTTGAGAATTATACCACGGAGTCAGGTACTTCTGATTAGAGACCTTAGTTTTCACAGGAGCTACAGTATCCAGAGTCGTACGTAGTGAGGAGGTGAAATTATTAACAAGATAATCGACCTCTGTTGGGGTAGCGTTCAGATAGCTGCTCTGCTCTATGTTGGTACAGTGCATTGAAGATGATAACAGTGGGTGGATTATATTCTTAAACTTAGTTACAGCGCTTTCAGAAAGACATCTACTGTGATAAAGTCTACTCTCCACTGCTGTGTAATCAATTATTGTAAATGTGAATGTTATCAGGAAATGATCAGACAGGAGAGGGTTTTCAGGAAACACCGTTAAATGTTCAGTTTCTATGCCATATGTTAAAACAAGATCTAGAGTGTGATTAAAGTGGTGGGTGGGTTCTTTTACATTTTGAGAGAAGCCAATTGAGTCTAATAACAGATTAAATGCCATGTTGAGGCTGTCATTTTTAGCATCTACATGGATGTTAAAATCACCCACAATAATTATTTTATCTGAGCTGAGAACTAAATCAGATAAAAAGTCTGAGAAATCAGACAGAAACTCTGTGTAAGGCCCAGGTGGACGATAGATGATAACAAGTAAGACTGGTTTCTGAGTTTTACAGCTGGGGTGGACGATGTTAAGCATCAGGCTTTCAAATGAATTAAAAGTCTGTCTGGGTCTTTGGTTGATTAATAGGCTGGTGTGAAAAATTGCTGCCACACCTCCCCCTCGGCCTGTGCTTCGAGGTTTCTGGTAGTTAGAATGACTCGGGGGTGTTGATTCATTTAAACTAACATTTCAAATTCAAATTTTATTTGTCACGTACACAGTCATACACAGTACGATATGTAGTGAAATGCTTGGACAACTGCTCGTGACCTAAAGAAAACAAAAAAAGGAAAGGCTATGAATAAGATAGGAAATAAATATGAAAAATTAAAAAGGGTAAATTTAACTAGGAAGGAATAAAATATAAATTAAGGTTAAAAATGAAATAACTGTACAACACAAATTAGAATGAAGGGTAAATTTAACTGGGAAGAATAAGATAAAATATATAAATTAAAGTTGAAAATAAAATAACTGTACAACAAAATACACAATACACAATATAGAACTATATAAGAATGTATGAAGAAATCTAAATATAAATAAATATATACACAATAACAGCAGCTGTACAAGTATTAACTGGAAATGAAGAATATAGTGACCAGTGTTGTGCAAAAACAATGTCCAGAAAGTCCAGTGTGTGTGTAAGAACCATATGTGTGGGTCAGTACTGTGTGGTGGTGTGATTGAGAGACCGTATCGCCTGCGGGAAGAAGCTCCTCCTCAGTCTCTCTGTGTTGGTCTTCAGGGAGCGGAATCGCTTTCCTGACCTCAGCAGAGAGAACAGTCTGTTGTTGGGATGGCTGAGGTCCTTCACGATCTTCCTGGCCTTGGTCCAGCACCGCCTGCTGTAGATTGAGTGCAGGTCAGGGAGCTCGGAGCGGATGGTGCGCTCAGCTGATCGCACAACCCTCTGTAGAGCTCGTCTGTCCTGCATGGTGCTGTTCCCGAACCAGGTTAAGATGTTTCCCGCCAGGATGCTCTCTATGGTGCACGAGTAAAAGTTCCTGAGCACCTTGGAGGGCAGTTGGAAGTCTCTCAAGCGTCTGAGGTGGTAGAGACGCTGTCGGGCCTTTTTCACCACGGTGTTGATGTGACAGGACCATGACAGGTCCTGCGTGATGTGAACTCCGAGGTATTTGAAGCTGTCCACTCTCTCCACTGGGCACTCGTTGATGACGGGGGTCTGGTAGTTCCTCTCCTGCTTAGTGCTGAAGTCCACTATCAGCTCCTTTGTCTTACTGACGTTTAGAAGGAGGTTGTTCCTCTGGCACCAGTTCTCCAGATTCCTAATCTCCTTCAGGTAGGCCGTCTCGTTGTTATCAGAGATCAGGCCCACCACGACGGTGTCGTCAGCATAATCATCCTGCTGCAACCAGGTTTCTGTAAGGCAGAGTAAATCAATTTGTTGATCAATTATTAAGTCATGTACTAACAGAGACTTGGAGGAGAGAGACCTAATATTTAATAATCCACATTTCACTGTTTTACTCTTTGCTTCAGATGTGGATGCTGTATTGTTCTTTCTTTGTGATTTTTTTTTTTTTTTTTTTTTTTTTTTTTTTTTAATGTTTAAGTTGTTTATCGCTGGTTTTTAGTTTGTTTTTGTCTATTTGGGAACTGACACGGTCTAGCCTTCAGAATTACATGACAAGCTCATTCGGTGGAGTGAAACTCTGGCATCTGCTCCTTCCTATCTAAAATATAACCGAACGCTGGCATAAATTTTCGACCATCTCACACTTCTATTTAATCAGTTTTCTTTTTGATGTTTATTCAGCTGTGTGAAAACCCCGGAGGAACCCTCCCGAGGGATTAATACGTTTTATTTAATCGAATCTAATAACTTTAATGTCAGCCAAACCGATTAACTCAGGAAAAAAAAAAACACTGAAAAAGGCCAAACAAAAAGATGTTTAAGTTATTTAAGTGACTTATATGTCATGTTTAACCTGAGAGGCAAAAGACTGCGGGGGTTTGAAAACGATGTGCCGGGAGTTCTCCCCGGCTCAGATATTTGAAGTTTACTCAGCTACATTCTCGCCTGAAAATATGTTAAAAGTTAATTTTGCGACCACAAAAGACTAATAAGAGTAATATTTAAACTAAGTAAATGGTAAATGGTAAATGGCCTGTATTTATATAGCGCTTTACTTGTCCCTAAGGACCCCAAAGCGCTTTACATATCCAGTCATCCACCCATTCACACACACATTCACACACTGGTGATGGCAGCTACATTGTAACCACAGCACCCTGGGGCGCACTGACAGAGGCTCCAGTAGTAGTAGCCATTGTTGGAAATTGGAATTGGCTGGGCCAATCTGGGATATGGTTTTTCAATTTTGTACCCGGAAGGAAAATTGGGAGAAATTCGGGAGAATGGTGGCTCCGAGAGATTTTTGGGAGTGGCACTGAAATTCGGGATTCTCACAGAAAAATCGGGAGGGTTGGCATGTATGCCTGTCAGACAGGCTAAAGCCGATTAAGCGACCAGCAATAACATTTACACAGGGCAGATCCATCTGACATGCTGCTTAACTGCTTCACCTCGACCCTAATTTACTCTGCTTTGGCGCCATCAGCTCGCAAGCTAGCTAGCTGGCTAACGTCAAGGTGTGTTGTCACAAGTGTGATTTGTGGTGTCACGGATGGCCTCAGAGGCACCTTGGACCCAGATGGATCATATTCAGGTCCTTCTTCCTGACAAAGCTCGCTTCTTCTCCTCTAACTGTACCCAGAGAGCTGCTCTCTGGTCTGAACTCTGTACCTGTGACTTTATATCGACGTGTGTTGACCTGGTGTCCCACTTTATGCACATCATTTGTATGTCTTGGCACTTGTCATATTTTCGGACAGGGGAATTACATTCTGGACTAGTGCTGTGTAATAACCAGAGCTGCTACTAACAAAAATCTGTTTCACTTTTTATTTATTGATAGAATAAGTCTGTAGCCTGACTAACTTTGAGTTTCCTCTACACCCCGTAATTCATAACAGCTCCTCGTTTTCATCACTGTGACAGAGTAAAGCTTCTCTGTGTTGAGTCAACAAACAGGTTATGTACCTCAGTTTTCCAGTTTGCAGACCTTTGAGCAGCTCGGGCCATCTGAAAGTGTTAGCCAAGAGCTCTGGGTTTGGATGGACAGGAAGTGAGATTAGCTGTTGGGTTTGCTTCTGTACTCGTGTTTCTTTATGTTTAGTACAGGAACAGAGACTCCATAGTGCCAGATGTTTGAACAACTTTATATTAAAGCAGTAAGGCTCAGGTTGGTTGAGGTCCTCTACAGTATGTACGATCAGTTTATCATAGTGTTATCAAATGCACACGTAGCATTACGTGGACTGTGAAAGGCATTTCTTTGTTTGTTTTTGTTCTTATTTGTTTTTCTATTTATGTTATATTATGTATGTTGCTTGTTCATCCTTTGACTTATCAGGATTACTCAACTCTATGCTGATTATTTTGCTCAAATTCTTTAATGTGCAGCATCTGTTGTTTTCTCACAAAGATTGATCTAAATACTCACTATAATCAGACAAACTTGGAAGCTACAGTTAGCTGACATTTGTTCAGTTTGCAGTGAGAAATATTTGCCTTTCCTGTCTTTCTGACTGCTTCTCCGGTGTGTTCCAGGTGTCCTCATCTCCACTGTGGTGCTGCTGCTTTCTCAGAAAGCCTTGTTTAAGTTCTACACTCTATTCTTTGCTGTCCTCCTTGGCATGGCAGCAGTCCTCATAAACTACTACGCCACCTCCCACATGGACTTCTACAACGCCTACTACAAAGCAGCGTTGGGCTTCAGGTTGCTGCCTAGAAACGGGCCGACGCTGTGGCTGGGCATGGCCGCCGTCCAGCTCGTCTTTGGGATTGGCTATGTGTTCTTGCTTAACCTCCAGTCGGTGTTTGCTGCGCTGGTGGTCCTGGACATCATGATTCCTCTGTGGGGGCTGATGATTGAACTTCCTGCAGATGTCAGGCATCTGGTGGCAATGTTCTCGGGCCTGGTGCTGGCTCTCAGCACAGCCGTTTGCCTCGCCACGAGGCTCAAATGGTTCTACTATTCATGCCGGTACGTCTACCTGCTCGTACGGCACATGTACAGGATCTACGGACTCCAGCTGCTGCTGGAAGACACGTGGAAGAGGATCAGGTTCCCTGATGTGCTTCGAGTGTTCTGGCTGACCCGGGTAACAGCCCAGGCACTGATACTGGTTTACGTGGTGCAGGCGGTGGGGAGAGAGAGCGGAGATGCCACAGGTGGAGCTGCAGATGGGAGCTCTGATGCACAGGTAAATGCTTTTAGATAAAAAAAACTTCACTTCTAGGACATGTTTGCTATATGATGGTCACTTCATAAGCAAGGTAAGCTAACAAGATGTTAGCCACAGTGAATTGATATTTGGTTAATGACCTTATTCAGAGTCTTTGACATATCATAACGTTTACAAAAGTCATATATTTGTTTGGGGAAAGAAGTTTTCCTTTTGCAGCCCCAGGCGCCCCTGTTGGATTTCTGTAATTATATCTAAAAATTAGTTATATATAAATAATTATATCTAAAAATTAGTTCCTGTGTGTTTAAAAATATCTCTGAAAGCCTAAAATGTATGTAGGTGACCTCTACAGGTTTACTGTGTTCTGTAGCCAAGTAAAGTCCAGCTGGCACATTAGCTCTTTGCAGTGTTTTACAGGTATATTAATGCACGAATTTCAATGTGAAATATTCTTTTAATAATTTATAAACAGTGTCTGATGTCTGAAGAGCAGTTAAAAATGATGCACACTACATAACAAGGTCATAATTCTTTAACAACCTCATTTCTACTGAAGCTGCTTCTTCATGTTCTGTGTTGCTGTTAATAATAAAGTCTCACCTAAAAAGACTGCAGAGTCTGAACTGAAGCTAAACGGGATTATGAGTAAAGGTGACGCATGTACCTGTGTGACTGCACCGTTTTCAGGGTTACCTGCTGAGCTGGGATGTGTTCTGGGATCTCACGAGTAACCTGATCATCTCCGGCTGCGACTCCACGCTCACTGTGCTGGGGATGAGTGCTGTTATCTCCTCTGTTGCACATTACCTGGGTCTCAGCATCCTGGCTTTCATAGGTATGACTGAGATTGTTAGTTGGAGTGGTAGCAGGTGTAAAAGCCTTCCTGATTTGCCCTTCACGTAATTGTTTGGATGCTCCTGGAGTTGAGCACTTTCTTAATTTGAACCTTCAGGTTCGACTGAGGAGGAGGACGACAAGCGGTTGGGCTTCAAGGCTCCTGTCCTGTTTTTCATCCTGGCTCTTCAGACTGGCCTCAGCAGCCTGGAACCTGAGGAACGTCTGGTACGTCTCAGATTTGGGCTTCCAGTTTACGCCATCAAAGCAGCCGGCAAACTGTTTTTCTCTCATTTTTCTGTTGTTTTAACCTCTGTGTGAATTGTTATGTTGCCCTATAAACTAACAAAACATGTTTAATGATTTATACTGTAAATGACATTTGCACACAGTAGCAGAGTTCACTGTTCTTTTTGTAATCCTGTATTCCTGTGGTTATAACGTAATAACTTCGTACACGTAACTTAGTCTTGGTTTTGATCCACAGGTCCGCCTAAGCCGGTACATGTGCCTTCTGCTGACCGCCATCCTGCACTTCATTCACGGCATGACTGACCCCGTCCTCATGTCTCTCAGCGCTTCCCATGTCTCCTCTTTTCGGCGGCATTTCCCCGTCCTGCTGGTGTCCCTGGCGCTCTTTGTACTCCCTGCGGTGCTCAGCTACGCCCTCTGGCATCACTACGTCCTCAACACCTGGCTCTTTGCCGTCACCGCCTTCTGTGTTGAGCTCTGCCTCAAGGTGAGCGCAAACAATTTATCTTTGACTGGAATGGATGACGTCCAATGTCTCCCAAAGTTTTCACAGTCTGTGAGATTTTTGTGTGTTATGTTAGTCATTCAGTTTCACGTATGTGAGGTTTTTTGGACTCAGCATTACTCAAACTAATGAAAAAAATTAATGAATTAACATCCTTGCGGCCCGGCCGGGCACAGCCCGAAAACGGGACACCACCCGCACAAGGCACCTTAGGGGTCGGGTGCGATGCGAGCCGGGCGGCAGCCAGGAGCGGAGGCCCTGGCTGACCCGATCCCCGGCTACCAAGACTGGCAATTGGGACATGGAATGTCACCTCTCTGGTGGGGAAGGAGCCTGAGCCAGTGCGTGAGGCTGAGAGGTACTGGCTAGATATAGTCAGGCTCACTTATGGCCGGGGCTCTGGAACCAGTCTCCTCAGTCTGGGGCAACTCCAGACCTCAGTCTGGAGTTGCCCCTGGTGAGAGGCGTCAGGCTAGGGTGGGTATCTTTGTATCCCCTTGGCTTGCTGCTGGTATGTTGGGGTGTTTCCCATTGGACAAGAGGGTTTGTTCCCTTCGCCTTCGGGTCAGGGAACGGGTCCTGACTGTCGTCTGTGCTTATGCACCGAGCAGCAGTTCAGAGTACCCAGCCTTCTTGGAGTCCCTGAGTGCCCCTCCTAGGGACTCTGTTGTCCTACTGAGAGACTTCAATGCTCACGTGGGCAACGGAAGTGAGACCTGGAAGGACGTGATTGGGAGGAACGGCCTCCCGGATCTGAACCCGAGCGGTGTTTTGTTATTGGACTTCTGTGCAAACCACAGTTTGGCCATAACGAACACCATGTTCGAACATAAGAGTGTCCATAAGTGCACGTGGCACTAGGACACTCTAGGCCAAAGGTCAATGATCAATTTTGTAATCGTATCACCAGACCTGAGGCCATAAGTTTTGGACACTCGGATAAAGAGAGGGGCTGAGCTGTCAACTGATCACCTCCTGGTAGTGAGTTGAATCAGGTGGCGAGGGAGGACGCTGGACAGACGTGGCGCACCCAAACGTGCAGTGAGGGTGTGCTGGGATGGTGGTCCCCATCTTTAAGAATGGGAACCGGAGGGTGTATTCCAACTACAGGGGAATCACACTCCTCAGCCTCCCTGGGAAAGTATATGCCAGGGTGCTGGAGAGGAGAGTTCGTCTGTTAGTCGAACCTCGGATACAGGAGGAACAATGCGGTTTTCGTCCTGGTCGCGGAACACTGGACCAGCTCTTTATCCTCTCGAGGATACTTGAGGGTGCATGGGAGTTTGCCCAACCAGTCTATATGTGTTTTGTGGACTTGGAGAAGGCATTTGCCCGTGTCCCTCGGGGGGTTCTGTGGGGGGTGCTCTGGGAGTATGTGGTGTCTGGCCCATTGCTACGGGCCATTCAGTCCTTATACGACCGTTGCAAGAGCTTGTTCCGCATAGCCGGCAAGAAGTCAGACTTGTTCCTGGTAGGTGATGGGCTCCACCAGGGCAGCCCTTTGTCACAGATTCTGTTCATAATTTTTATGGACAGAATTTCTAGGCGCAGCCAAGTGGCGGAAGGCTTTCAATTCGGTGGTCTCAGGATCTCATCTCTGCTTTTCGCAGATGATGTGGTTCTGTTGGCTTCATCGGGTGAGGGCCTCCAGCTTGCCTTGAAACGGTTCGCAGCCGAGTGTGAAGCGGTGGGAATGAGTATCAGCACCTCCAAATCTGAGGCCATGGTCCTCAGCCAGAAAAGGGTGGAGTGCCCACTCCGGGTCAGGGACGAGACCCTGCCCCAAGTGGAGGAGTTTAAGTATTTCGGGGTCTTGTTCGCGAGTGATGGGAGAAGGGAGCGGGAAATCGACAGACGGATTGGTGCAGCGGCTGGAGTGATGCGGACGCTGTACCGGTCTGTTGTGGTGAAGAGAGAGCTGAGTGTAAAAGCGAAGCTCTCAATTTACCAGTCGATCTACGTCCCTACCCTCACCTGTGGCCACGAGCTGTGAGTAGTGACCGAAGGAACGAGATCGCGAATACAAGCGCCGGAAATGAGCTTCCTCCGAAGGGTGGCTGGCCTCTCCCTTAGAGATAGGGTGAGAAGTTCGGCCATTCGAGAGGGGATCAGAGTAGAGCCGCTGCTCCTCCACATCGAAAGGAGCCAGCTGAAGTGGTTCAGGCATCTGACAAGGATGCCCCATGGGCGCCTCTTGGGTGAGGTTATCCGGGCATGTCCCACCGGGAGGAGGCCCCGGGGCAAGACCCAGGACACGCTGTAGAGATTATATCTCTCGGTTGGCCTGGGAACGCCTTGGTATTCCCCCGGATAAGCTGGAGGAGATGGCTGGGGAGAGGGAGGCCTAGGCTTCTCTGCTTGGGCTGCTTGCCCCGCGACCCGGCCCCGGATAAGCGGAAGAAGACGGACGGATGGATGGATGGATGGATGGATGGATGAAATTAACATCCTATGGTCAAGAAGAGATCAAGAGATCCGGAATAGTAAAACTTGTTACTTAAATAATCAAATGTGTAACAATAATGACCGGATTGATGTGCATATAAGAGCATGATTTAGCCCTACAAAAACAAGAAATAATCAGGATTAAATGATTACTTGTCTGGATTCCTTTTCACAGTTATGCTCTCGCTTTGTGTTTTGTGCTAAATCCAACGCACCACTTTTCCTTTGCAGCACGTCTCTAAAAACCCAAACTCACTCCTCGACAGGCGAGGGGAGAGCCGAGGTGAGGGCCAGGCTTTGTCAGCAACAACAGTAAAACTGATTCAGAGAGGTGGACAAGGAACCACAGATACTGTTTGTAAATTCTTAAGTGTTGTGAGTTTGCATATAAAATGTTTCTACTGCTTAGAGACAAATGTAACTATAAGAACATGGAACCAGGCTCCTACATTCGATATTCTGGGCATGCTCACTTGACTAAAATTAGCCTGGGGACCCGCTGAGGAATGGCGAGTTTGTGGGTGTCGAATCGAAACTGTTCTGAAGGAGAGCGGCGACACATTTTTAGACTGTTTACTTCAAGCTTAGGGTCCAAAAACATTCCAGCTGTCACCAGAGGTCAGCTTCAGCTCCGTGTCACAGAGGATGTGTGGCTGTTGCATTTTTACGTTTGTGAATGTTCATTATTCAGGGAGTAAACTTTAAGGAACAACAATTTAAGTAACGATGTACAAACTTCAACTAAAACATGAATTGTGAGTTCAGGCGATCAACAGCATGCAGGATATTTTTGTTCTTTCTCAAATTAACTTGGAGCATGCAGTGAAGCATGAACACACACACACACACACACACACACACACACACACACACACACAGAGCAGAATTTAAAGGAGAGTGTGGGTCAGAGTACCACTTGTCCATATTCTTAGTTAACATTCTTGTTTTGATTTAACCATATTTCATATGTATTCTGTAGTAGGCAAACATCTACTATCCTGGGTTTGTTTGTATTTTGCACTTTTACAGATTATATAATTTAACACTTAAATCAATTCCTACAAGTTTGTTAAGTTAACATGTTATTTATTTCAACTGTTAATTGGTTTAGTTAGAACTCACCTTACCTACCTGTCTTCCAGAAACAAAAGGAGGAAATTTAGTTTTACTTCTTGCTTTATAGCTTCTGGGTTCATCTGAGGTCACAGGAAGAGACCAAGTGCGGAAGGGGAAGAATTCTTGTAATTTAAAAAAAGTTGATTTTAGAGTGTTTATGGCGAAATAGATTTATTGTTGTAATGTATGGATTACACCAGAGTTTATGTTGCTAGTAAAGAATCGCAGTAGAGGTCAATAATATTCATCTTACCTACTGAATGCAATAGTCCAGAGGAGAAATTGTTTGGTTAAGTGGACGATTTAAGCAGAAGAACTCAGGTGTTTGGGGAAAAAGGTCAGTGTAGCTGTGTGCAGTTATGTTTATTTGAACGGAGTTAACTATGGAGTTGAGTTTCTTATTTATTTTTTGTAGATATTGTTTGGGTCACAAATGGTGAATAAACCACTTGCTACACTGGACAGCATCAGTCTCCTGCACTTCTTTGGCCGCTTAAGTCAAGTCCTACCACAGAGAGTTTGTCAAACTTCCCGTTGGCGTGCTCACTCCCTGTCAGGAGCTGAAACCGTTCACTAGTCTGCTTTGCTCTCTGCAGATTAAATTCAGCTCACGTTTCTGCTTCCTGCTCTCCAGGTGGTTGTGTCTTTGACCGTCTACGGCCTCTTCATGGCTGACGGATTCTCCAATGTCCTGTGGGAGAAGCTGGATGACTACGTCTACTACGTGCGCTCCACGGGCAACATCATCGAGTTCCTGTTCGGCGTCATCATGTTCGGAAATGGCGTCTACACCATGATGTTCGAGGCGGGCAGCAAGATCCGCGCCTGCACGATGTGCCTGCACGCTTACTTTAACATGTACCTGCAGGCCAAGAACGGCTGGAAAACGTTCATCAACCGCCGCACTGCCGTCAAGAAGATCAACTCCCTGCCGGAGGTGCGCGGTGACCAGCTGAGGAACATTGAGGACTTTGATTTCAACCATGGCACAAAACAAATTCATTGGTAAGTCGCCCCTGCTTTATCACCTGTTAAACACTACCAGAAAAGGTAGAAGAGAGCGAGTGTCACTGGCTGCCGCTGACGGTTATAAAACGGAGCAGCCTGCATGTTTTGTTAGCATCAGTGCTAATAAGTTAGCTTCTTGAAAATGACAACACAGCAGGAACAGACTGAGTGACAGGCTCACAGCTGTGCAGGAATACAGTATACCGGGCACTTTATTTCAGGTTTACAGTAGTTCAGCTGCCATGATAGCAGCTCACAGTAGACTGATCAGCAGTTGGTGCTGTTGTGCTGGCAATGAAGAAGATATAGCACAGCATGAGCTCTGTGCTGGTCCATATATTAGATTTAACCAAGTCAAACCCTTTACCTGTCCGTGAAGCTCCTCTGCATACAGCCTGTGGTTGCTCTTCATTAAGGACAGCTGTAAGCTGTGTAGGGTTGTAGTCCTAGCTACACAAAGTTAAAATCAACTGAGATAAAATGATGCAAATCAGTACACCCAGCAGCTCATCTCTCATTTAAATATTAACGACTACAAAATGGAAATGTCTAAAAAGCAGAGCAGTTCTCAGTGTACTTAGATGTGTCCAAGCAATTTAGTAACTTAGCTGACAGAAAATTGTTAATTGGTAATATTTCTGAAAGAATCATCTAGTAATTGCTTAATGAAAACCTACCTCTGCTTCAAAGTATGTCAAAGAAGTATTTAAAGTATGCGGCACCTCGCAGTGAGTCACTATAAAGATTACCAATGGAGAGAAATAAATTCTTTAAAACTAATAATTGTTATTAAACTCAGTTCATGACTGTTGTAGAATTTAGGTGTTTATTATAGTTTTTTATGTTGTAGGCTAAAGACAGATAATCTGTTTTGAAAATAATCAGCACGATAATGAAGCTGTTGTAATTACTCGTTTTGTTATATGACTGTATTTCTAGTGTGTTTCTATTGTCTGTAAGTAAAGTATCCATTACTGCTAAATGTGTTCAGTGTTATTGTATAACGTGACCTCAGAGCGTCTCTCACATGATGCTGGTACCAATACTGTGATGCTTTAATTCCAAAGATACAATCAGTAACACTCTGTGAGTCAGTACATGTAGATAAATCCTGACCTCTTGCTGTTCAGACATCGGGGTGAATCTGACAGATCCCATGTTCAGAGGACTCTACAGAGGGAAGCAGAAACATGACGTCGAGCTACTGCTTCACTCTTATTTTCGATCCCCACAGAGAGGCTCATGATAGAAACAGGTGAGTCACACCGTCTGTTTATTTTAAAGCTTTTGGCAGAATGTGGCCTGAGTTTGATCACACAGTGAACCTTTAATATAAAGTTTTCTTAAAGCTCTGGAGTCATTGGTTTTATATTCTTGTTGAAGCTGTATCACCAATAAGAGGGAATATATTAGATTAAATAGGTTTGTGCTCACTTTATAGAAATATTTTGCTGATGTTACAGTTCTTTAAATGCTACATTCATGTTATTTATGGATTTCCACCTTCCTGCTCATTTCCAGACGCCCCGTGGTGTGGTGTGAAGAACACTCATGCCGGGTCCAAATGTGTTAAAACTACATTTCCCACAAAGAAGAAGTGGGAGGCAGGACACTGCCTGAAGGACCGGAATGAGCCCTGTCATATCATGTGAGTCACTAAAGGGAAACGCTTTATAAATCAATGGATACAATCAGACGTCGCACTGAAGCATGAATATTGTTAAACACAATAGACCTTTAATTTTAAGATTTCACTATTTGTCTCTTGCAGACAAGTCCTGGAGGTGATGGCAGCAGCGAGGGAGGAGGATCCACTGGAGCTGGGCAACACAATCTATAACAACACTGTCAAAGTCTTCTTCAGCTCAAGCTGATAATAAATGACATCATCAGACTCACCGATGTGTCATTAATATTCTTTTATGAATCTGTTTGTGCGCCTCAGGACAAACCACTTATACTGTTATATTATTTGTGTTTACAGTCCTCTGTTAGTGCACAATAAACATATTTTTTTCATAAGGAACACATCAGTTGTCGTGTTTAGAAAAACATAAATGTTAATGAGTTTATTCAAACCACACAAAAAGCTTTGATGTTTGTGATTGTTCAAGTACCCCTACAGTGCTTTTGCTTCAGATCATCAAACAAGTTTTAATATTATACAAAAGTAACCCAAGCAAATGCAGTTTTCAAATGTTAATTTATTAATATAAAAAGTTATACAAAACCTAATAAACTGGCTGTGCCAACATTTGCAACAAGAGCTAAAATCAGCTGTTTTCAGTACCTGGCCATGAGTCTTTGGCCAAATGTTCTTTGCAAAATGATTTTAATTCAGTCAGCTTGTTTTCGAGTCATGCTGAAGTCCATCAAAAGCATTCTCAGAGGTTTGTTTTTTTAAGCCATGCAGGGGTGGACTTGCTGGTGTGTCACTATCATTGTGCTGCTGCATAACTTGAGCGCTCTTGAGCTTGAAAGACTTTCTGGAAGACAACAGAATTTATGATTCTATCAGTTACGGGAGTCATCCAGGTCCAGAAGCAGCAAAGCAGCCCCCGACCATCACATTACCGCCACCGTGTTTGACTGTTTATATGACCTTCTTTTTATGAAAAGCTGCCTTAGTTTAATGCCAGATGTAACAGTATTTGTATTTGTACCTTTCAAAAAGTTCAAGTTTTTAACTTTTGTCTTCAGTTTTCTCCGTCCATAGAATATTTTCCCACAACTTTTGTGGATCCTCGAGATGTTCGGAAATCCCAAAGTCTTTGAAATGTGTTTGTTTTTAGCTCAATAAATCAAATACGATAAGACACAACAAATATCTCAATAAGGTATAAAAACTAATCTGAAATCTAAATATAGTAAACTGAAATATATTTAATATACTTCTATAATGGTCTATTATATTAAGTCTGTGTTATATTTTATTTATGGATGTCTGTACTAGCAAACCATCCTCTGAAAGCAAAATAACGTCTACATTAAAACATGTAGCAAACAGGACACAGAAAAAAATGACGCTGTGTAATTTTATAGTTTGTAGAAATGTTACGTCAGCTGCCACGCCCACTGACGCGATACGTCGTAACAGCCTAGCAACTTCTTTGGTTTTTTTTTTTAAAAAAGAAGTCAAGTGGCACTTTCACAGCACTGACAAACTGACATTTAGAGATGCCTTCACTGGTTTTGTGACAGCGGACAGCGCCGGGTCTGATGGGGGCGTGAAGTTTACCGGCTGCCGGCTGTAACCCGGAGAAGCAACAGGAGGTTGAGGTGGACGAACATGGCGGACAGATGCAGGCTTCCAGCTGCCAAGTAAACGTTGGGCAAAGCGAAACTGAAGACGAAGGACTGCTGCCGGGTGACTCGTCACGTATTTCAGCGTTACATGGATAGCTGGGTCCCAACAGGACTGTAAAAAGCCCTCCGCTAAAGCCGTATGGCGTCCACCCAAGCCCGGATAGGCCAGCAGGCCTTGGTGGTGCTGGATGTGGCTCTGCGAGTTCCATGTATTTTTATTATCGACGCCATTTTTAACTCTTACTACGACCCTGGCTCGGGCTGGGCCGGGGCGATGGGGAAGGTGTTTGTCAGAGTCATGGGTAAGTATTTTTAACATGAAGGAGCGCTTAAGTTTCCCTCAACAGCAACGAGCTAGCCGCGTTAGCCGTGACATTAGTCGGCTGTGTGGAGCTGTGTCACCTGTCAGACAGGCTAAAGCCGATTAAGCGACCAGCAATAACATTTACACAGGGCAGATCCATCTGACATGCTGCTTAACTGCTTCACCTCGACCCTAATTTACTCTGCTTTGGCGCCATCAGCTCGCAAGCTAGCTAGCTGGCTAACGTCAAGGTGTGTTGTCACAAGTGTGATTTGTGGTGTCACGGATGGCCTCAGAGGCACCTTGGACCCAGATGGGTCATATTCAGGTCCTTCTTCCTGACAAAGCTCGCTTCTTCTCCTCTAACTGTACCCAGAGAGCTGCTCTCTGGTCTGAACTCTGTACCTGTGACTTTATATCGACGTGTGTTGACCTGGTGTCCCACTTTATGCACATCATTTGTATGTCTTGGCACTTGTCATATTTTCGGACAGGGGAATTACATTCTGGACTAGTGTTGTGTAATAACCAGAGCTGCTACTAACAAAAATCTGTTTCACTTTTTATTTATTGATAGAATAAGTCTGTAGCCTGACTAACTTTGAGTTTCCTCTACACCCCGTAATTCATAACAGCTCCTCGTTTTCATCACTGTGACAGAGTAAAGCTTCTCTGTGTTGAGTCAACAAACAGGTTATGTACCTCAGTTTTCCAGTTTGCAGACCTTTGAGCAGCTCGGGCCATCTGAAAGTGTTAGCCAAGAGCTCTGGGTTTGGATGGACAGGAAGTGAGATTAGCTGTTGGGTTTGCTTCTGTACCCGTGTTTCTTTATGTTTAGTACAGGAACAGAGACTCCATAGTGCCAGATGTTTGAACAACTTTATATTAAAGCAGTAAGGCTCAGGTTGGTTGAGGTCCTCTACAGTATGTACGATCAGTTTATCATAGTGTTATCAAATGCACACGTAGCATTACGTGGACTGTGAAAGGCATTTCTTTGTTTGTTTTTGTTCTTATTTGTTTTTCTATTTATGTTATATTATGTATGTTGCTTGTTCATCCTTTGACTTATCAGGATTACTCAACTCTATGCTGATTATTTTGCTCCAAAATTCTTTAATGTGCAGCATCTGTTGTTTTCTCACAAAGATTGATCTAAATACTCACTATAATCAGACAAACTTGGAAGCTACAGTTAGCTGACATTTGTTCAGTTTGCAGTGAGAAATATTTGCCTTTCCTGTCTTTCTGACTGCTTCTCCGGTGTGTTCCAGGTGTCCTCATCTCCACTGTGGTGCTGCTGCTTTCTCAGAAAGCCTTGTTTAAGTTCTACACTCTATTCTTTGCTGTCCTCCTTGGCATGGCAGCAGTCCTCATAAACTACTACGCCACCTCCCACATGGACTTCTACAACGCCTACTACAAAGCAGCGTTGGGCTTCAGGTTGCTGCCTAGAAACGGGCCGACGCTGTGGCTGGGCATGGCCGCCGTCCAGCTCGTCTTTGGGATTGGCTATGTGTTCTTGCTTAACCTCCAGTCGGTGTTTGCTGCGCTGGTGGTCCTGGACATCATGATTCCTCTGTGGGGGCTGATGATTGAACTTCCTGCAGATGTCAGGCATCTGGTGGCAATGTTCTCGGGCCTGGTGCTGGCTCTCAGCACAGCCGTTTGCCTCGCCACGAGGCTCAAATGGTTCTACTATTCATGCCGGTACGTCTACCTGCTCGTACGGCACATGTACAGGATCTACGGACTCCAGCTGCTGCTGGAAGACACGTGGAAGAGGATCAGGTTCCCTGATGTGCTTCGAGTGTTCTGGCTGACCCGGGTAACAGCCCAGGCACTGATACTGGTTTACGTGGTGCAGGCGGTGGGGAGAGAGAGCGGAGATGCCACAGGTGGAGCTGCAGATGGGAGCTCTGATGCACAGGTAAATGCTTTTAGATAAAAAAAACTTCACTTCTAGGACATGTTTGCTATATGATGGTCACTTCATAAGCAAGGTAAGCTAACAAGATGTTAGCCACAGTGAATTGATATTTGGTTAATGACCTTATTCAGAGTCTTTGACATATCATAACGTTTACAAAAGTCATATATTTGTTTGGGGAAAGAAGTTTTCCTTTTGCAGCCCCAGGCGCCCCTGTTGGATTTCTGTAATTATATCTAAAAATTAGTTATATATAAATAATTATATCTAAAAATTAGTTCCTGTGTGTTTAAAAATATCTCTGAAAGCCTAAAATGTATGTAGGTGACCTCTACAGGTTTCCTGTGTTCTGTAGCCAAGTAAAGTCCAGCTGGCACATTAGCTCTTTGCAGTGTTTTACAGATATATTAATGCACGAATTTCAATGTGAAATATTCTTTTAATAATTTATAAACAGTGTCTGATGTCTGAAGAGCAGTTAAAAATGATGCACACTACATAACAAGTAGGGGTGCAACGATACACAAAATTCACGGTTCGGTTCGATACGTTGGTGTCACGGTTCAATATTTTTTCGATACAAAAACAATGTTCATGCCTTTTTTAATTTGTCATTTATTAAAATTATAAATATATATTTTAACTCAAAAGTACAGTTTTTAAATTTAATGTTGCTGAAACAACAAAGTAATAAAAAAATTAATCTATCTGATGGAGAAATCACTCATCTTTGGAAAATAGAGTTTATTACAGAAAAATGGCTCTTTCCAAAATAAAAGCTCTACTATACGCTTCTTCTGGGCTATATTCTCAGCAGCATATTAAACATATCATAAGGAGAATCATGTGCTAACGGCTGTCTAAATGACTCGGGTAAAGTTTGTAGCATGCGTGCTTGTTCTTTTTTTTTTTTTCTGCTTCCACTTGTCTTTGCACTAGGATGATGTCGGAGTAAATGTGCAGTCATATTCGTTGTGTTCCCACTCGTGCTGTCAGCGTTAATCTGAAAAGACGTTAACGCCACAACACGGCAAATCTCTGTTAACGAGCTACTGCGGATTGCCCCGTGCGTGGGGCTGGACGACGTCAACACGTTCATGAGCTAACTGCGCTAACACACTAGTTCCCCCCCATGTAACTGAGCATTGCGTGGCACATCCATACTGTTTTACTTTTGTCCATGACGCGCTTACCTTCAAAGTCATGCTTCACATGAAAATCAAAATAGTTCCAAAGGCCAGATCTGAATGAGGGTGGGGGAGGTTCAATTTGCCATGTTGCAAGGAGAGCTTAACTTCTATCTTGCTTGTAGGGGTGGGCGATATAAACGATTTACGATAGAAACGATATAAATTTGGCCAACAATAGAGATTTTCACTATATCGCTCTATCGCGATAGCGCATGTTGATGATGTCATCAAGCTGCGCCTGTTTTGGTCGAAAGCATCGCAGCGGCTAAAACGATTATCATCTGCAAATTATTCCGGGCGACAGTCATAGCAAAAGGTTGAAGCACTTTTCAAATAAGGGGAAAGCCAAAAACTGCGCTTCCTCCACTTCTGTACCATTGATTCATTGATGCTGTATTCTATCACAGCTGCTCTGTTCCCATGTTGTTGCAGTATATTAATAACTAACCTTGTATTGTGGATGAATAATCTCAGTTGTTCCCCTGACTGATGTTTGGCCCGTGTATAGCATCCTGCTATGCGATTGCATTTGTCCCTGACCACCAGAATCCCTGAAGTTAACTTTTAATGAGTGGAAAAAAGTTGGCGTTCATCCTCCAGCTTCACTGTCCTAATGTTATGCTAACATAGCTGTTTCGCTAGCAATCACGTAGCACAACATGTTTAGGTGGAATCTAGCGAGCTAACGAGCTAACTTCCTGTTAACTTCTAACTCCGTTAAATGTAATAAATTTTGTTTTCATGGATGCATGGATGTTAAACTTAATTGTTACACCTGGTAAAGCAACAAAGCTGATGATTAAAGATGAAAGAATTTAGACAGTTTTTAACTCTCAGTATTCGTTTGACTTTGGGAGCTGAAGAGACGGAGTTTTGGACCCAGATTACCCCGCAAAGCTCCTGACTACGGCAGCCGTAATGCTCTGACAATCCATCAAGCAGTGCGGCTTACCAAAGTTGTACTAAAACATTTTTTAACAGATTTTTTAACAGAACAGTGCTTACTGTTCGAGGTCAGTAAGCACAACCAGAATTCATACATAAGGCGCACTCTCGATTTTTGAGAAAATTAAAGGATTTTAAGTGTGCCTTATAGTGTGGAAAATACGTTATACAGAAGAAAAGAATATATCGTGATCGCACATGCATCAAATTATATCGCGATATGAATTTTAGGCCATATCGCCCAGCCCTACTAGCTTGCCCTGCGCTCAGTGAATCTGCGTTCGACTATTCCACCTAGGCTGCACTGTCGAGCGCAGATCCACTGACACAGACAGCATCGTCAGAAGAAAAGTTGATAAAATAAATTGAAAATTTTGTATTGTTCGATGCATATACATACCGAACCGAAAGCACTGTATCGAACGGTTCAATATCGATACGAGTATCGTTGCACCCCTAATAACAAGGTCATAATTCTTTAACAACCTCATTTCTACTGAAGCTGCTTCTTCATGTTCTGTGTTGCTGTTAATAATAAAGTCTCACCTAAAAAGACTGCAGAGTCTGAACTGAAGCTAAACGGGATTATGAGTAAAGGTGACGCATGTACCTGTGTGACTGCACCGTTTTCAGGGTTACCTGCTGAGCTGGGATGTGTTCTGGGATCTCACGAGTAACCTGATCATCTCCGGCTGCGACTCCACGCTCACTGTGCTGGGGATGAGTGCTGTTATCTCCTCTGTTGCACATTACCTGGGTCTCAGCATCCTGGCTTTCATAGGTATGACTGAGATTGTTAGTTGGAGTGGTAGCAGGTGTAAAAGCCTTCCTGATTTGCCCTTCACGTAATTGTTTGGATGCTCCTGGAGTTGAGCACTTTCTTAATTTGAACCTTCAGGTTCGACTGAGGAGGAGGACAAGCGGTTGGGCTTTGTGGCTCCTGTCCTGTTTTTCATCCTGGCTCTTCAGACTGGCCTCAGCAGCCTGGAACCTGAGGAACGTCTGGTACGTCTCGGATTCGTGCTTCCAATTTACACCGTCAAAGCAGCCGGCAAACTGTTTTTCTCTCATTTTTTTTTGGTGTTTTAGCCCGGGGGTGGGCAACACCAGGCCTCGAGGACCGGTGTCCTGCAGGTTTTAGATCTCACCCTGGGTCAACATACCTGAATCACATGATTTGTTCGTTACCAAGCCTCTGGAGAACTTCAGGACATGTTGAGTAGAGCAGGGCGATATGGCCAAAAATATTTATCACGATATACATTTGAAAATTTGCGATAACGATATAACTGACGATATAATTGATGCGAGACAAAATACTCCACAACATTACTAGCGCAAAAAGACAACCTTCCATTAATTTTCACTTAAACAAGAAGCTGGTTTTTATGTACATTAAAGCTTTATAAAAATGTAACAGTGCAAATGCAAATTCCTTGCTGAAAGTTTAACCAAAAGGCATTTCCAGTAGAAATGGGCTGACATATCCTGAGCATAACCATATATAATATCCACTGAAGTTAAAAAGAGGTGCTTTGCAACATTAAACTGTAGTGTGCAGTACGTATTTTTTGGACCATAAGGCACATTGAGCTAAACAAAGCAGTTAGATAAATCAAACTTTATTAAACTCATTCTTCTTGCTTCCTCCACTTCTGTACCATTGATTCATTGATGTTGAATTCTCTGGCAGCTGTTCTATTCCCATGTTGTTGCAGTATATTAATGACTAGCCTTGTATTGTGGATGGATTATCTCAGTTGTTCTCCTGACTGAAGTTTGGTCCGTTTACAGTATCCTGCCATGCGATTGCATTTGTCTCTAACCATGAGGAACCTTAACGTTAACTTTTATAAGTGGAAAAGTGTTAGTGTTCATCCTCCAGCTTCACCGTTTATGTTATGCTAACATAGCTGTGTCGCTAGCGATCACGTAGCACATCATTATATACCAGCTAGCCCAACTTCAGTAACCCTACAAACGTCACTGCTGTTTAGTTTCCTGCCTTCATTTATGTTGGAAGTGATAGCAGAGCTGTACGTTTGAATTTTTTCAGAAATCTCTCAGTCAGAACATGCTATATCATGCTTAGGTAACTAGCGAAACTAGCGAGCTAACTTCCGCTAGCTTCCTGCTAACTTCTAACTCCGTTAAATGTAATAAAAATTTTTTTTCATGGATGCCTGGAAGTTAAACTGAATTGTTACACCTGGTAAAGCAGCAATGCTGATCGTTTTATTAAAGATGAAAGAATTTAGACAGTTAACTCTCAGTGATGCTGCAGTGTTTGTTTGACCTGAAGTGTACTGAGTTTAGGACCCAGATTACTCCCAGATTTAAGAGCATCTTAGTCCGACAAATACGACAATAACGACGGCCGCTTGCATGTTCTGCAAAAAAATGTGCTTTGTTGTGTATCTGACGGACAAACACCAAACCAGTTCCACATCACTGAAGTTGCACCATTTTTACAAACCAATTCTGGTTCATCTGTTTCACTCAACAATCATGTGCGTATGAAAACAAAGGCACTGCGCATGCGCGTTTTACTCATATTCTATCGCGATATTTCATTTTCCTATCGTTGCCTAACATTATACCGGTATTACCGTGAACGGTATAATATGGCCCAGCCCTAATGTTGAGGTCATTTAACCATTTGAATCAGCTGTGTCGGATCAAGGACGCATCTAAAACCTGCAGGATACCGGCCCCTGAGGCCTGGAGTTTCCCACCCCTGTTTTAACCTCTGTGTGAATTGTTATGTTGCCCTCTAAACTACCAAAACATGTTTAATCATTTATACTATAAATGACATTTGCACACAGTAGCAGAGTTCACTGTTCCTTTTGTAATCCTGTATTCCTGTGTTTATAACGTAATAACTTCGTACACGTAACTTAGTCTTGGTTTTGATCCACAGGTCCGCCTAAGCCGGAACATGTGCCTTCTGCTGACCGCCATCCTGCACTTCATTCATGGCATGACTGACCCCGTCCTCATGTCTCTCAGCGCTTCCCATGTCTCCTCTTTTCGGCGGCATTTCCCCGTCCTGCTGGTGTCCCTGGCGCTCTTTGTACTCCCCGTGGTGCTCAGCTACGCCCTCTGGCATCACTACGTCCTCAACACCTGGCTCTTTGCCGTCACCGCCTTCTGTGTTGAGCTCTGCCTCAAGGTGAGCGCAAACAATTTATCTTTGACTGGAATGGATGACGTCCAACGTCTCCCACCGTTTTCAGTCTGAGATTTTTGTGTGTTATGTTAGTCAAGAGATCAAGAGTAATCAAACTTGTGACTTAAATAATCAAATGTGTAACAATAATGACCTGATTGATGTGCATATAAGAGCATGATTTAGCCCTACAAAGGAGTCAGTAAGGATTCTGTTGTCTGTTTGTCAGCGTGGGATTGAGTGGAGACTGATAGTATTCTGCCTATTGAGTTTATAGTCTGTGCCTACAGTTAATTAGTATTTATGTTCAATTACACTTATGGCTTCCAGCATTTATGAAAACAAGAAATAATCAGGATTAAATGATTACTTGTCTGGATTCCTTTTCACAGTTATGCTCTCGCTTTGTGTTTTGTGCTAAATCCAACGCACCACTTTTCCTTTGCAGCACGTCTCTAAAAACCCAAACTCACTCCTCGACAGGCGAGGGGAGAGCCGAGGTGAGGGCCAGGCTTTGTCAGCAACAACAGTAAAACTGATTCAGAGAGGTGGACAAGGAACCACAGATACTGTTTGTAAATTCTTAAGTGTTGTGAGTTTGCATATAAAATGTTTCTACTGCTTAGAGACAAATGTAACTATAAGAACATGGAACCAGGCTCCTACATTCGATATTCTGGGCATGCTCACTTGACTAAAATTAGCCTGGGGACCCGCTGAGGAATGGCGAGTTTGTGGGTGTCGAATCGAAACTGTTCTGAAGGAGAGCGGCGACACATTTTTAGACTGTTTACTTCAAGCTTAGGGTCCAAAAACATTCCAGCTGTCACCAGAGATCAGCTTCAGCTCCGTGTCACAGAGGATGTGTGGCTGTTGCATTTTTACGTTTGTGAATGTTCATTATTCAGGGAGTAAACTTTAAGGAACAACAATTTAAGTAACGATGTACAAACTTCAACTAAAACATGAATTGTGAGTTCAGGCGATCAACAGCATGCAGGATATTTTTGTTCTTTCTCAAATTAACTTGGAGCATGCAGTGAAGCATGAACACACACACACACACAGAGCAGAATTTAAAGGAGATTTTATCAAACTTCCCGTTGGCGTGCTCACTCCCTGTCAGGAGCTGAAACCGTTCACTCGTCTGCTTTGCTCTCTGCAGATTAAATTCAGCTCACGTTTCTGCTTCCTGCTCTCCAGGTGGTTGTGTCTTTGACCGTCTACGGCCTCTTCATGGCTGACGGATTCTCCAATGTCCTGTGGGAGAAGCTGGATGACTACGTCTACTACGTGCGCTCCACGGGCAACATCATCGAGTTCCTGTTCGGCGTCATCATGTTCGGAAATGGCGCCTACACCATGATGTTCGAGACGGGCAGCAAGATCCGCGCCTGCATGATGTGCCTGCACGCTTACTTTAACATCTACCTGCAGGCCAAGAACGGCTGGAAAACGTTCATCAACCGCCGCACTGCCGTCAAGAAGATCAACTCCCTGCCGGAGGTGCGCGGTGACCAGCTGAGGAACATCGAGGACGTGTGCGCCATCTGTTATCAGGAGTTCGCCACCTCAGCCCGCCTCACGCCCTGCCACCACTACTTCCATGCACTGTGCCTGAGGAAGTGGCTCTACATCCAGGACACGTGCCCCATGTGCCACCAGAAAGTTTACGTTGAGGAGGAGAGTAGAGACAGAGCCGCCTTTTCCAATAACAACGGGGGCTACGCTCCGCAGCAGGATGCCGCCGCTGCGGGCCCGCCGGCACCGGGGGATAACCAGCGAGGACAGCCGGCTGCAGAGATGCAGGCCAATGGAGTGGCAGTTGGCGCGCAGGCCGCAGGAGGAGCGGCGGCGCTGGACCACGATCTGCTGGAGGACAATGACAGCATAGAGTATGACGAAGACGAGTGGGGGACTCAGAACGGCAGCGCGCTGATAGAAGAAGACTATATCAATGATGACACAGACTCCACAGAGGACTGACGACAGAAGAGCTATAGATAAATAAACATCTATCTTTATTATATTTAAGTTAAGAAATGATAAAAGACATCTTAAGCATCTTAATTTGCTCTTGAAAAATGTCAGGGATGTCTTTCTTGTTAGTTTCTTTACGTTTTTGAGTTTTACTCTACAAGGGCTCGTGGAAAGAGTAACTGCTGCTCTTGGTGTGTGTGTGTGTGTGTGTGTGTGTGTGTGTGTGTGTGTGTGTGTGTGTGTGTGTGTGTGTGTGTGTGTGTGTGTGTGTGTGTGTGTGTGTGTGTGTGTGTGTGTGTGTGTGTGTGTGTGTGTGTGTGCGTGCATGTTGAAGCTGTATGACAGACCAAAAAACTCCCAACTACTCTGTTTATTCGACAGTATCTCCGGAGTATCGAGATCCTGATAGAAATCTTGCTATGTGGGCACAGCTGACTTTGCACAGTTTATTCCCTGATGCCAATCAGAACGTTTATAATACAAATAAACCTGAGACTATCTGCAGCAGCAGATTCTGCCTTGTTGGAGATGGTGGTAGAAGTGTTTTGTTCCAAATGGAGAAAAGACACAAAGCTGCACATTATTTTCTTTCTTTAGACTTTGTCACTTATGAGCATAAAAACTTATCTGGTTTGAAATTTAGCTAAGCTCCTCCTTCGGGATCCTTGTTTTGTGCACCTCTAGAAAGCTTTCAGATTGTCTGTTTTTTGTTTTTCATTGTGATCTGGTCTCTCCTGTTCTGACCACTCTGGGTTGCCTGTTGCATTTCCTCCAGTTTGTCAAAACCATGACTTAAATTTCATTTTAAGGAAGGGAGGGGAGAGCTGAGCTGGAGGCTTTTAGATTTACCAGTCCATGATGCTACAACCCTCACCCTGTGGCCATGACCAAAACAGGAAGGTCAAGAATACACGTGCCTCTCTTACATTTGTAGTGGGTAGGCTGGCTGGGCTTAGCCTTATGTGTGATTCATGTATTCTGTTGGCAGCAGAAGCAGTCACAGATAGGAGGAAATGGCAGTGCTGAGCAGCCAGTCCCTGTCATTGTGAGCTGCGTTGATGCATTTCTAGGGAGGTGCATGTCAGGTTATGGCACAGGGTCTCAAAACCTTTTGCAGTTACAAATTAGATTAAATACAGATGCATGCGCTTCACTTAAGATAAGAAGCTCAGAGTAAAGCCGCTGCTCGTTCATCTCAGGCTGAGGCAGCTGAGGTGGTTCAGGCGTCTGGTCAGAATGCCTCCTGGACTCCTCCCTTCAGAGGTTTTTCAGACACGCCCAGGTACGAGGACCCATTACAGCAGACCTATAAACAGAATTGTAAAGTGTTTCTGGTGAGGAGGATGTCTGCTTAGCCGGCTCCTACCACAACCCTCCTTCAGATAACGGTTGGACTGATGTCATGGAAAAAGTTACAGGGAGGCAAATCTGGCTAGTAGGGTGGGCGGTGGATGATGACGTTTTAGTGAAGGTGGTTTGTGCCACGGACTCTCACGGCATTACAGGAGAGCTTTGCATAGACAGGCGGTTTGACCTTGGTGGACAAATCCACCACCAGCACCGATCAGTAGTCCAAAACAATGAGGCTACTGGATCTGATGTGCTGCTTCAGAGACCTCATCCACACTGATGATTCATAGTGTGAAAGTTGTCCGTTTGAAAATTGAGTTTTCTCTCTGCACTAGTTAAAGGTTCGTGGTTAAAATAGAGAAACTGTAAAAGGTCTGAAAGTACAAACCATGCTGAGTGGATCAGAGGTGCACGGGGGGGCTTAAGTGGGGAGCCTGGTGAAATTTAAGTTATGGTGGGAGTCTCTGAACATAAATGCACTTAATATGCAGCCCTGATGTGTGTGTGTGTGTGTGTGTGTGTGTGTGTGTGTGTGTGTGTGTGTGTGTAAAGGTGAGCGTGGTCGTGTGTGTGTGCCTGCCGACTTGTAATGTGATAAGATGGTGTCTTAATAATTTGGTTCATGTTCCCTCGTGGTGTGCTGCAGGGAAAGATGCTGGAGTGTTCATTAACGACAACTGAGGAGCGATTTCAACAGATTTTGAGCTCTAGTCATTCTGCTGGATTTGAGTTTTTAGAAAAGCTGTGAGCACAAACGGTCACGACTGATTCAGCTGTTTTTATTTGAATAGACGATGGATCCCCATCAAAGTTAGCATCTTTCACCTCGGTGACGTTAAATGTTTGATTAGTTTCCTGTGTGTTAAAATCTCCGACTTGCAGACTGATCACAGCTCAGGTTTGTGGTGAACTCGCTCAGCTTTTGTTTTTGTCCTTAAATGCAAACCGAGGATTTGTGAATGAAGCAGGAGAGCGAAGCAGTTCCCCATCAGCTCTGCACTGACCAGAGAAAACTGAGAGGTGTCTCTTTTTTTTTCTTTTTTTTTTTTGTAAAGGTGACATCCTACTGTAATCACTGATATACCTCTGTCATTACTTACTACTGGTCTCTTGTGTGACCTTGCTTAGATTTGTGTACGTTATTGTACATTTAATGAAACAAACACGTGCACACGTTTCCCCTTGACGCTACTTTCTACATCATTCTTTTAAGAAATCAGTATTGACGTTGGCTAAAAGCTTGTTTCAGACCTGGGAGCGGTTAATAAGAGTGTGAAGGTGTGGTGGAAAGCACATCTGAAGAGCTAGAGTCCAAAAATGTATTTGGTGAAATGATTGCTATGTTCAGTAACGGTCATAAAAATATAGGTGGTGCCAGTTGTTTTGCATTTCTTAAGGGAAAAATTTAAAAGAGTTGGATGGAATTTCTGTTCCCACACTGGTGGTTTTATCATTCACTAAATGCACATTTTCTTTCTAATCACTGGTACAGATTCCTTGTTGTGTCCGAGCTGCGAGGACGGCACTTTTTTAAAGGCTAAAACTGTGTTAGCAGCCACAGGCTGCAAGGCTGGAAGAAAGAAACTGGAAAAGATCCAGACGTGCAACCTCTGAAGGCAGTGTGCGATCATGTTGTTAAAAATTTGTTTAAAATAAGAAAATGTTTTTATTTTCCTGAGGTTTATACCTGCTGATCTAAAAATTTTAAACTACTGGTCCAAAACGAAGCCCCGGCTGACTCGGCTCCCTCAGCGACTACAGAGATCTTTAATGTGAAACTGTATTAAAACTGGCTTTCAAGCACAACTCCACGAGTATTATGATGTGTAGACTTCCACAGCCCAAACGTTTTGAAGGCTTTGACTACAAACTTGTGCTCTGTGCTGTTTTAAAAAAAAAAAAAAAAAAAAAGCTGCAAGGAATCCATTTAATTCTTGCTCGATAAGAGGATATGACATATGAGGAAGTGTTGGGTCTAATTTGATTGGAAAGCTGTGCTTTTTGTTTCAGTAATGAAGGACTTTGATTATTAGTTTGATTGTTCTGAAAGCTTTTTAAAAGGTGGAAGCTGTTCATTTTGCCTTTCGTTTTAAAAAAGAGATTTATGTAAATAAAATCATCTTTGATATTGCATCTGGACTCATGACGCCTTTAAGTGACTTCTTCATAAACACAGTAGAGCATAATCTAATTTTTTTATTATTATTATTATTTTATTGAAAGAAGGACTTGTTACAATAAAGTGCATTGATATTATTTAGTCGGAAAAAAAAAGACTTTTTCTTAGTCCTTTTGTTTTACATTCAGGTAACGAAAAGTGATCTCGAATTTTTAAAAAGAATGTCAACTTTTCCATTTTAAATATTTCAAAAACCACCTTAAACCAATCAAGTGTTGGTGGAGTTGGATTTGACACTTCCTGGTTATTAATTTTTTGCTGGCTGCTAATAGCTCTTGTAAGAGCTTTGTGTCCCCTCCCCGGACCGAGCCAGCAACCAGGCCCAAGTACAAATTTACAAAATTAATATCAAATTTTATCTTAAAGACCTCACACAGAGTTTTATGAATTCCCAGCCAGTGATTATTTAAGTTAGGGCAGTCCCAAAAGATATGGGAATGATGTGCCTCTTCTGATCCACATCTTCTCCAGCATTCTGCTGTCCCATTTTTATATTTAGTTTGATGAGGGCTTTAGAAAAATCGAATAATGATTTCAGATCTTGCTGCAGATTCTCGATTGGATTTAGACACCAGACAGAACCCGGAGTCTTGCCTACGTTGCCTAATAGAGCATAACTTCATTAAATGAAGGACTGTAGAAGTTTAGGTGCAGACAAGTGTGCCCACATGCAGTTGAGTCATTGGACCACAAGGTGGTGCTGTTATACTATGTCCTGAAAACGTTTTTCTTGCACAAATCACGAGTGTGAGACCACGCAGGTTGGTGGGGTCACAACATGAACCACGAACGTTCCCACCAGTGGATAACGTTTTTGTTTCCACTCACTGAGCAGCCACCCCAAAAATTATTCTTGGCAGCGGTGGGATTCGAACCCACGCCCCCGAAGAGACTGGAGCCTTAATCCAGCGCCTTAGACCGCTCGGCCACGCTACCGATGTGCACACGCAAACACGAGCCCCATCTGAACTGACAGGCTGATGAACCGAAGTATTTATAGATGACTTTGAGGTGAGAAGGTGAGGAACTGGTTTCGTTTTATTATTGTTTTATATGCAATATACTAAGAAATCTGTTATATGACGCTGTATTATTTCTGATAAAGCTACGCGTCGTCATATAACTAAGTAAGATCACCTCCAGCAGCAACATGAAAGTTATTCATGGTTCAATAATTCTTCTACTTTCAGCTGCTTTAGGACATCATAGGTGGCCCTCCTCTTGTGGCCACCACCTCCAAACCCTGCATCATACACGTCTTACTGTCATCCTGTAAACATCCTCTCCAGGTCGTTTGCAAACATCTCAGTCCGCAGAGACTCCTGCCTGAATAGTTGACATTGTTCGTCCGTAAAGACTACCTTCACCTGTCCGCTTCCTCGATATTTTCGCTGATAACCAACTTAGAAACACTCCTGGCTGCTGCACACGTTTTAATATTACGACAAAAAAAAAAGTTTTGACCGGATGCCATTATTTTATTTTGAAAGCCACCAGCGGAAGTGTGACTGCGGCTGTCTTGTTCGCCTTTTAGCTTGAACTTCATGTGCCAAACTCCTGACCACCGAGTCATAAAAGATCATGAGACTGCTGTCTCGGCAGACAGCGGGGAAAGAGGACATGTACGGCCGTTTGAAATTTGACCAAAGTTTTACAGAAACTGCTCTTAAAAGCACATTTTATCACCATTAAACACGAGCGAGCGACAAGGACCGACGGACGGCCAACTTCTCCCCGAGAGACGTGAAAGCGAAGCGAAGAAGGACCCTTCAGAGAAGTACTTTGTGTCTTAAAGACTGGAGGAGTCGCTCTTTTTGGCACCATGTTAAGGATTTGCCTGCAGAGAGCTTTCCGCCCGGCTCTCCGTAAGTTACCGAAGGCGGCGGGGACTGCGCGACACGCTCCGAGCTGCTGGATGGGAACACACGGGAGAAACGAGCCCCTGGAGCCTCTCAACTCCCCCACCAGAGCCAAAGAGTTTATTTACCGCCTTCACCCCAAGGAGAGGACGTGTTTACTACAGGAGCTGCAGATCTTCGAGTCCAAAGCACTCGCACAAGGTAAAGCAACGAGCAGCGTGGGTTAAACGTGGCACATTGAATGAGAGGTCACAGGTTGTCGGTGCAGGCGAGCCCACATTTCCCTCCTGCAGTGTAGACCAGCAATGATATACTTCTGTACCTCCCCAGGGTCAAACCCAGGTGTAGAACACTGTTGGGTGTTCGGTCAGGGGCCGATTGATTTCACGATGGGCGGGCTCTTCTATGTTTGAACGCTCCTGGTCATTGGGTGGAGTCTTTGACAGCTTACCCTTAAAGGCACACGCGGACTCACTGTTTCAATACAGTTGAATACACCAGGTGTTGCTAATTAGACGCCTAATTGACGTTTAAAGGCGTAATTAGAAAGAAAACAGTAGTAGTGACACCAGTTGGTCGCTGTGGGAAGTGCAGCAGTGTGCCAGCATCCATAGCTACTGAACCCTGCTGGGATTTGATGGTTTAAAGGTGGTTAAGACTTGAGACCGTTACATGTACACGTTGCATGTCATTGTGGCAGTTTGAATCTGTGACTGACATCATCAGGGTGTGACGAGACCTGCCAGCTCTGTCCCAGTCTGGGTCAACTGTTTGAGGCAGATAAAAACTGTCATTTCAGGTCTTCAGCTCCAGCCACTCAGTCATTTCTGACTGAAATACTGTAAACAGCCTCATTACCAGCCCCCTCTGTGAGCTCTGCAGTCAGCCTCGCTCATACTCAGGATCTCAGCCAGGCTTTCTGCCTCTTCAGCACAAATGGCTTTACATATAAACAGTGCGAGCTGCTGGTTGTCTTCCCTGTTTGTTTTGGTACAAAGACATGTTCTGTCTTTCAGTGTGTTGTCTGGTGCATTGGCTCAGTCACACAGCATATTTTCTTTGTCGCCTGCCAGACTGCAGGTTGCTGGAAATCTCCTCACTGGCTGGTCTGTCCAGGCTTTGTAGCCACCTTAAGCTTGAAGACGAGCTGGTTTGGGTGCTCGAGCCAGATGTTGACTGTGTTGATCCAGCACAGAAAGTGGGATTATATCCAAGTCTGAATTATAAGGAATAAAATCTTTTAAAGACTTTGTAGCCCTGATATTTAAATTTTACCAAAGCCCAATAACAGAGGTTTTTTGTGTGGTTTTATTTCTGTTTTCCGATGATATGAAAGTGTTTTCTATTTTCTATTCTCCAGATTAAAAAAAAAACGAACCACTGTAAAGCAATTTAAAGGCCCACATAAATGCTTAAATAATACCAATATTGATAATAATCCAGGGAAACTGGCAGAATCTTTAAAAGAAAAAAAGATGAACATTTTTTATGATGTCGCTCTTCAGCTGTCGTGTGTTTTGGATGTTTTCCCACCAATGCTGTGTGCAGAAAATGACTCGCATCTTTACAAGGACTCAGAAACGTGAAGCGCAGAGAATCAGACTTACATCCGATGGAGGATGTTACTGATCTCATTACCACACTTGGAGTAATAAGTTTAAAGGAAACTATAACATGAATATAATGTCTGTCACATCCTGTCCGCCTGTATTTTCTCTTCCTGCTGGAGAGTTGATCCCCTGCAGCTCCCGACTGTATTAAGACTTAATGTACCTGAAGTCAAATTATTCCTCAGCAAACTGAGGACCGAAATAATAAAGTGAATTATGCTAACCTAAAACTCACTTTGATCCTTTGTATATAGCTCACACTCTTAACTTAAGCTCAAATTCCAAGCCAACTGCCTCAGAAGATCACAGCGGTGTTCAGAGTTCTCCTGTGGGTTTAACGAGACCTGTGATTGAAGGTTTGAGACATATGGGCAGGTTGTGCCATTAAATGCAAAATGCTTGCTAACTTTTACACAGTGTGTGCTGCAGTCATTGTGATGGTTTGTTTACATGAATGGTGGGATGACGTGTCGTACGGTTCTGTGTAAGAAGGAAGCAGCAAAGTGCCTTTGCTTTAGTGCAGCCATGCAGATGCTTTCTGTTGCTTCACTCAGTCGGAAACTTTCCGACTGATCCCAAATGCTGTTCCCTCAGCATTTGGGATTTTTGTGTACATTTGGTTTGTATTGAGGTGCTTGGTTTATGTGTCTGCACTTCACTGGTTTTTACTTTTGTGGGCGTGTCCTCCAGGGTTAAAGGCAGTTGCATTCACCTGGAGATGAGCGTGCAGGTGGGGTGAGGGTTAAACGCTGTCTCTTTCAGAGTTTTTGTTTGTGTGGTAGCCCAGAAGTGCACGTGATAGCGTTGTGCGTGTCATCAGTGTCTCCACGCTTCGCCCACTGTGCTTCCCCACTCATGAGTGAGGAGTGAGGACACGTTCAGGATTTGTCAGGTGATGCTGGGTAGTAGGGCTGGGCCATATTATACTGTTCACGGTAATACCGGTATAATGTTAGGCAACGATAGGAAAATGAAATATCGCGATAGAATATGAGTAAAACGCGCATGCGCAGTGCCTTTGTTTTCATACGCACATGATTGTTGAGTGAAACAGATGAACCAGAATTGGTTTGTAAAAATGGTGCAACTTCAGTGATGTGGAACTGGTTTGGTGTTTGTCCGTCAGATACACAACAAAACACATTTTTTTGCAGAACATGCAAGCGGCCGTCGTTATTTGTCGGACTAAGATGCTCTTAAATCTGGGAGTAATCTGGGTCCTAAACTCAGTACACTTCAGGTCAAACAACACTGCAGCATCACTTAGAGTTAAAAACTGTCTAAATTCTTTCATCTTTAATAAAACGATCAGCATTGCTGCTTTACCAGGTGTAACTATAAAGTTTAACTTCCAGGCATCCATGAAAACAAAAGTTATTACATTTAACGGAGTTAGAAGTTAGCAGGAAGCTAGCGGAAGTTAGCTCGCTAGTTTCGCTAGTTACCTAAGCATGATATAGCATGTTCTGACGGAGAGATTTCTGAAAAAAATCAAACGTACAGCTCTGCTATCACTTCCAACATAAATGAAGACAGGAAACTAAACAGCAGTGACGTTTGTAGGGTTACTGAAGTTGGGCTAGCTGGTATATAATGATGTGCTACGTGATCGCTAGCGACACAGCTATGTTAGCATAACATAAACAGTGAAGCTGGAGGACGAACACTAACACTTTTCCACTTATAAAAGTTAACGTGAAGGTTCTTCATGGTTAGAGACAAATGCAATCGCATGGCAGGATACTGTAAACGGACCAAACTTCAGTCAGGAGAACAACTGAGATAATCCATCCACAATACGAGGTTAGTCATTAATATACTGCAACAACATGGGAATAGAGCAGCTGCCAGAGAATTCAACATTAATGAATCAATGGTACAGAAGTGGAGGAAGCAAGAAGAATGAGTTTAATAAAGTTTGATTTATCTGACTGCTTTGTTTCGCTTAATGTGCCTTATAATCCCGTGCACCTTATGGTCCAAAAAATACGTACTGCACACTACAGTTTAATGTTACAAAGCATCTCTTTTTAACTTCAGTGGATACTAGAAAGTGCATTTTCTGAAGAAACTGCAGTGTGAATGCTTGAATCTGAATGTATGCACTGAAATGAATTAATTGCTGAATTTTGAGTTAAAACTTTTTTAATGAGATAAAAAAAAAAAACAAATTTAACCTGAAAACAAAAGTGCTGAACTGCTAAAAGCTGAAGGTTACACAGAAGAAGAAGTTGGAAAAAAGCTGAAAATGTTTCAATTGTAAATTAGAAAAACCTAAGAAATGAGAAAAGAACATTTAGAGTCAGAAAACATCTGAATGAATATTAAAAGGTCATATTCTTTGAATCACTGAATGACTCAAATGTGATCCCTCCACTTTGATCCACACAGTTTAAAAAGTTTAAATGCCTGAGCTTTGAAAGATACGGTGTTGGAAAGAGAACAATAATGGCGACAATTTGAGGGTAAAATGATGGCTGTAACACTGTGGACACAGCAGCAGTTGAAAGAGAAGTGCTTAAGATGAATCTTGGTACAGTGGCAGGCAGAGCTCGTTAAGCAGGCAGGTGTGAGCCTGGTTGCTATAGTGACCGCACCCAATGGCTCCATACACACGTACACAGACATGCGCCTCACTTTTGCTGCTTAAAATGAACAGAAAAGTCAGGCCGAAACAAATCGTTCCCAAATGAAAAGTAAAAGTCGTATTGACAAAATTCTTTCACCGTGAGTGACAGCAATGTCTAGTCTACTGAATTCTCAGTTTTCATGCCTGTGGAGTTTATTATATGGACGTGGTGACAGTGGAAAGACACCATGCTCTTCTGATTTTCAAACGAACCTTCTGAGCCATTTTAACATTAGAGTCTATGGAAGAGTTGGAGGGAGGAGGCTGTGCATTGGTGACATTTACGAAAGAACCATAACACCTAGGACAATAGTAAACACATTGGATGAAAGAGGACAGCCATGGCTACGTTTTGAGGGTAAAATCATACCTGTAGAGCAAACGCTGCGGACACAGCAGCAGTTTTAAAAAAGATTTTAAGATTAATTTTTTTGCTCCTCTCACTCTAGCAGTTGAGCTGCCTCACTCTAGCCCCAACATTCCGTCCCATACACACCCATTATAAACTCTGAAACGGGTGAAAAAACATCATGAAACTTAAACTGGAACTGAAGAAAAAGTATAATAGATATTGAAAAGATAAATACAAGTTGAATAGTTGAATGTCTTGTCTTCGTTTTAAAGTTTGAATGGTGGCTCTATGTCAATGTATGTGGAAGTAGTAAGAGTTTAAAAATGAGTAAGTTGAATGAGAATTTGAAGGGTCTCCCCATTGAAATACATTATAAATTTTTGTTGAATAAAGTTGAATAAAATTAAAAATATAAATGTTAAAAATGAGAAAAATAGAAGCAGTCATGTCCAAAAGAATAGGAATCTAACGGTGTTTGAATGGTTTTTCTAAGTTGAACGGTTTTGAAGGAGTTAGATGCCAAAAAACGTACGGAATATATAATAATAACTAGAAAGTGCATTTTCTGAAGAAACTGCAGTGTGAATGCTTGAATCTGAATGTATGCACTGAAATGAATTAATTGCTGAATGTTAAGTTAAAAATTCCGAATGAGCTGGAAAATACAGAAATTTTCACCTGAAAACAAAAGTGCAGAACTTTTGAAAGCTGATGTTCACACAGAAGAAGTTGGAAAAAAGCTAAACATGTTTAAAATGTAAATAATAAAAAGATGAGTAATGACAAAAGAAAATTTAGAGTTGAACAAAAATTCTGGAGAAAATACAAACTTTAATATACAGCATAATGTTTTTCAGACATATACACATGTGTATATCATGTTTAATAGTATTACATACATCAATTTATTTTGTATGTCATAGAAAATAACATAAAAATCTTAAGTCATATTTTACAGCTTCTTTCTGAAAAGGACTAGTAGAATAAATAAAAATAACTAAATTAAATAACTAAATAAAAAATAATAAGCAAGATATGAAATACATGAAAATTCAACTTTTAAAACCACAATCCTGAACCTTTAAATTGTGTTGGTTTCTTAGAACATGGCTAAACAGCTGTTTCTATCGTCCTACTTAATCTGTCTACACATCTTTTTATTACTCATTCTTCTTTATGTTTTAATGTAAACAGAGTCCACACAGTGGTAAAAGAGAACTGTATAGAGATTTTTGAGTAAAGTCAAATGAAAGCGTAAGGTGGTGACACAGTTTAACACATGCAAATAATCAAATAAACACATTAGTCCTTTTTGTGAACATGGATAAATAAGTATCAATACAGCATTGTTCAGCCATGCCACTAAATGCTTTTTTACACATTGTTTTAACCTGGGCTCAGACACAAAGTCCCAAAATTAGTTAGTCCCTGACTTTGAGTTGTGATTATGACTAATTATTATACACAAGGCTTTATCTATCTGAACTCTAAGGACACAAATATGAAAAAAAAAACCTATACTTACCAGCTGATACCCCACACTACACACTAGGTGTGCCATGTGACCTGAAACTTTGGTACAAAATCATCATAATCATTCTGTTAACACTGTTTTTTAACGCTGTTTGTGTTGCTGTTCAGCAGTTTAAAATGTTTTAGATTGGATTACATGGAATGAATTTGAATTTTCTTGGGGGGTTTTGTGTGTGTTTTGTTCTTAGCAGATTTTTTCTTCCATACTGTTGAATTCCAGTTACCACATTTCTGGTCATATGACATCCCGAGTGCCCACTTAAAAAAAATCCCCACAGTTAATTCAACATTAGAACAAAATAAAAATATCCATCCATCCATCCATTCGCTTCCGCTTATCCTTTCCAGGGTCGCGGGGGGCGCTGGAGCCTATCCCAGCTGTCATAGGGCGAAAGGCAGGGTACACCCTGGACAGGTCGCCAGTCTGTCACAGGGCCAACACACAGGGACAGACAACCATTCACACTCACATTCACTCGCACATTCACACCTAGTGACAATTTGGATTAATCAATTAACCTATCCCCACAAATAAAAAAATAAAAATATGTTAAAGAAAAAAAGGTTTGCTCTGTGATGAAATACTAAATAAGCATACATTGTACAGAGCACTAACAATGACAACAATCCTTTAGCCTGTTGATCAGAGAGAGGCAGTCATTATGTCCATTTAAAACCTGTAATCACAAAGCACAACGTTTCTGTGAAACTATGAAGTCCCATATGATCCTCATCATGTCCAGTGACTTCAGAGTGGATCCTCCCTGTCATCCGGCCAGTGTTTGATGTGTGGCAAGCAGCACAGAAGCAGGATAGCTGAGGACTTTAAAAGAAGAGCAGAAAACAGGAATATGTAGTTGTAAATGTAAATATCAGTGATACTTGTCTTGTCAAAGGGAATAAAATAATGAAAATGTTAACTTACACACTCATTTAGGGAGGATCTTGACACTGCACAGAGGAGGCACAGTCAGTCTGACAATGATGGTGATCTCCAGGGATGTTTTCCTGCAGCAACATTCCTGCCAACTGGCCGTATGATCCAGAGTAGTTGGTTTGTAATAAACAGAAAGGTGTATATATTAGGTAGTGTGCACTCAGAGCTGGTCCTAAGAAACAAACACATCCTGTAATAAACTGAATACCTGTAGTAGTGCTGCTGCAAATATGAAGCCCTTCTATCATGAGTGGTTTCAAAGAAGGTGTTTTGGAGGCTCAGTCACAGAAACTGTGCAGTCTGTTCAGTCCTGAGTGTCTCGGCTCTGAAGGGGATGGATCACAGAGGGAAACACCTGAGTACAGACATTACAATACACTCTAACACTCCTAAGGTCAAGTGAAAACACAATTTAAACACTTCACAAAGAATGAATACATGTTTTCATGGAAATAATGTCATTAACCCTTTTTGTTGTTAGTAAATCTCACCGACTGCTTGTGGGACAAGCTAGAAGGAAGACTTATCACAGAATCTCTCCTGTGCTCCAGATGTGAAGTCTCACGCTCTGATCGTATGGCGATGAAGATGGTGATGATGAAGTTTCTCTGATCTGTGGCATTACAGTTTCTGGCTGCTATGTGCTTCACATTGTTGGATTTTACATGTGAAGCTTGGAGAAGACACAGGAGGACTGTGTCTCTCTTAAAAAGAAAAAAAAAGAAAAACAAAGGAAACCTAACAGGAAAGGAAACCCCCCCCCCTCGACTCCCACCGTACCCTCCCCCCCCCCCCCTCCCACTCAACTCCCCAACCTCACACCATCAAATGTCTATACAAATGTAGGGTATCAGCTGGTAACAGAAAGCAAGTGTAACATATGCACTACATATGTAACACTGCTGAAACATTTCTGGCCAGAAATGTGCAGTTATCAACCCAGACCCACCCTGATGATTGCACTGGCCAGAAACATGATAAAAGCTCATAAAAATTTATGTTTCATAGAAAAATTTGTCCAAAAATATAATTGTGTACTTTTGAAAAAGTTTAAAGTTTATAACAAACCAAAATAATAATATTTTTGTAAATATTATTTCAAAATAGAGGCACACATAAAGTGGCTTAACTGTCATTATTGCTGTAATTAGGTTTGTTTGTTTGTTTGTTTGTTTTTTTAAAAAGCAACCTTTAGTCATTATTGTTCTCTCAGAAACAATGAAGAAGCTGTTGAACATTTATGTGTTGTGTAGGCAATCCTCTGGTCCACCCTCCCTCCCTCCCAGCCACAGTGAGACTGGGGCAGCCTGGCAGGATGTTGAAGCCTGGCTGCAGAGAGGATATGCCTACACTATTCATTTTAAACTGCTATATTTGATTTTTCTGACATTTATAGGTTACTGTTAGTGAATTTTAGATTTTCTGTGATAAATAAAATTGTCATCTTTTACTGATATCATTACTTAATTCATGTAATTGTATTTTATGTAAACAATTCAAACATTATACTGCAATGCAGGGCGTCAACTTTTAAATATCGCTCTACTTTCTTAAGTCATTCAAAAATATAGATATTACTTACTGTATTCAAAGATCTAGATCATGAATCATCACAGGACAATACACAGTATACTGGGTCATGGTAACTATGGTATGTCTTCATGACTCCAGAATGGAGACATCGATCTGACTGAGAAATGAAAATTAGGTCAAGCAGTGTGTTCTTCTCTGTGGTAGGGGCAGTGATGACCTGTGCGTATCCCCTAGACTCAAACAGCTCCAGGATTAGTTTGTTTGCACTGGATAAAACATTCTCATTAAAATCACCACAAACTATGATGGGATGACAGTCCATGATCTCCAATGAGTCTAATAGGCTTACCAGGTTTTTCAGGAATGGCCTCAGAGTGTAGTCTGGAGGTCTGTATACAACTGCAATCAGAGCACTGACTGGTGCTTCAACCTTTAAAGCCAGAAATTCAAGGTCAGTTACATTATGGATGTACTGTTTTTCATGCACTTGAATGTCACTTTTCACATAAACAGCAACTCCACCACCACTTCTGTTTGCCATCTGGGGAAAGTTTGTGTAGGACAGGTGTCTGTTGCGTTTGAACAAATTGTAATTTTCCAAGTGGAGACTCTCTGCGACAAAAGAGCCCCGCAGGTGTGTTTCTGTTAGGCACAAAACATCTGCTAGACACAATTCATGGTGACTTTTGATGTCATTAATGTGAGCTGGCAGTCCCTCTGTATTATGATGAACAATGGTGAAAACCTCTGACCTGCTCAGTGTTTGCCTCACGTGTAGAAGAGGCATCATGTCATCAAGGTTGGCTTGTCTCATGTTCTCAAGCGCTGCAGTGATTTCTGGGTTGGTGAATATTTTTTTCTCCTCCATATCAAGAAGATACAGTCCACTGAGAGACGTCACTCTACTGACAGCTACGTAGGCCATGCCGGGCTCAAAAATGCTCTTAAGAGAGACAACAGCTGATGTAGTTGTCATACCCTGTACCTTATGTATTGTACATGCAAAGGCCAGCTTCACTGGGAACTGTCTTCGTACCACTCCTTTCTGCTTCAGATTCTCCTCTGCTCTCTCAATGTACACCATATCGTCTGCTGGTGTGCGGTTATTCTTTCCAGATGTCTCATTATCCATTTTAAGTCCAAGCTTGATGATGTGTTGGTCATTTTCAGAGTAAACTACTCTAAGTAGTATTCCAAAAGCTCCATTAACCAAACCATTTTGTATGTCAATGTTTCTGGTGAGCATGACACGAGCTCCTTCTGCAACTTTCAGTGTGTCTGGTAACTCGTTTTTACCTCCTTTCAATGGTCTGTCTTGAAGTGCCATTCTGCCAGTTCTAGGATCTTTTCTATAATCATCTGCATGGATGTCAATGATATGAGTGTGGAGCAGAGCCAGTGTTGAAGAGTTGTGTGCATCCACTTCTTTATTAGTTGCAAAAATGTGCAATGCATCAGTCGGACAATGGGCTGGTTCAGTTATGGCCTGTAACAACAAATTTCTATCTGCTTCGCAAAGCTCATCCAACTTTCCTTTTACACGAATTCTGTTCAGCATCTCAGCAAAGACAACATCATCTTTCTGACGCATAATCTCAGTCAGAGTGATCATCTGAAAATGCTCCCGCCACAGGTCGATCTCAGACGGGTCGTGCACACAGAGAGGTTTAGACTGTCGCACTGGGGGTAGCTGATAGAAGTCTCCGACAGCAATGACTGACATGCCTCCAAAGGGTCTCCGAGTCCCTTTGATCTGTTTGAGTCTTGCATCTACATATGCAAACAGATGTCTTGACACCATAGACACTTCGTCAATGACGATTATTTCAGCATTCAAAAGTTCTGATCTGACTTCATCCAGCTGATTGCCAAGTCCCTGAATGGGAGGTTTTAAGCTTCTAGGCAGCTTGAGAAGAGAATGCAGTGTTGTTCCAGAAATGTTAAAAGCTGCAGTCCCAGTGAAAGCAGTTAACAGGACGGTGGGTTTTGATATGTCAACGTCGTCTGCATATCTGGGCACTTTGCTCAGTATCTTAGATGCTTCTGAGTAGATGCATTTGATAAGATGTGATTTTCCTGTTCCAGCACCACCATTAATATAAAAGAAAAACTGCTCTGGATTTAGAGCACAGACTCTTTTAATGCACCAGTCTCTAACTGCATAAAATATGCAGGCTTGCTTCTTGTTCAGATTCTGAAACATCTGACGTAACAATGTGGGATCAATAGCAGGGGGTTCCCTGATGGCTCTGACTTCTGTTGAAGCATCAGCCTGACGGCTGTAGTCGGGCACATCTTCCTGTTCATTTTCATTGTCTCGCTCTCTTTCTTGTTCGACAAGTGGCAACCTTACGAGATCTGATTCAGGTGCCAGATTACACCATTCGTCAGTCACACCTCTGTTCTGCTCATATTCCTCAACAGCGCTCTCGATCTCCTCACTGTTTTTCTCATATTTTTCTCTGTTTCTTTTGACAATGTGTTGCACGTACTCAAGATGGTCAGTACCTGGTAGCTGTACACAGCCAGCACCATAGAAAGCCTGATAGGTTGGCAACGATGGTGTTTTCAGTTCGTGGTCTGAACGATGAGGAAGGTACAGTTTAAGCAGTCTTCCGTAATATTGCTCTGGATGTTTTTCTTGTGAGCAGCGGTGAAATCTGATGATAGCAGGCTTATTGTTTTTGCGCCTTTGCACAAACCCCATCTCATTGAGAAGGGGCAAAACATCTTTACCTTTTTTCTGTTGGCCATAGACAATCCTGCAAGTAGCAGCAAAGTCTGCCATGCACATCTCCTCATACTCTGGTGTTTCAGGTCTGGCTTTGTATTTGTCATTCAAAGATGTCATCCAAACATTGGAAGACTCAGGTGTTGTGTTGTCCAGAACTGACAGGGGACGACTCATTTTCACAGGATTATCATCAGTTGGAATGAATATTACAGCACGTGAGCATTGCTTCATGTGAAGACCACATGCACGAGCAACACACTCCTGTGCACTGATCTCTCGCTTCTTTGAATATGCCTGCATGACGGCTCTCATTTCATCGCACTCATTTACACTGTCCTTATGGGAGTTCTCAATGACAGTTTTCAGGTACTCAGATAGCCCGCCCTCTTTTTTTGATATATATTTCATTAAATAATTTGCAGCGCCGAAAGCATCTAAAACAAAGCTTATGTCGATATTACTGTTCCAGGCTTCAAGCAGATGTGGATTATAGCCGTTTATCCAAGAGTCTTTTGGATCACGCTTTAGTATGATCGTACTCCTCATGTTCATTTTATTCAGGTATCTCTCATATTCTGCATGTGTCAACTTGCATCTTTCCAAGAGCTGCTCTAAACTCATGGAAGCAGTTTCAGGTTCATTCAGCAGCTGGTTCAGTGGTCTGAGCTTGTTCTTTGCCGTTTCTACTTCCAGTGCATCATCCTCACTGGGTCTTGTGATCATTGTCTCATTGCAGGGTGGTTTGGGAAAACCAAAACGGCACCCGGAGCTTAAACTCCTAAAGCACGTCTTTGTGTGGTTCTTACTGTGTTTTTGCACTTCTGTTACTTTTTTGTACAGTTCAGGTTGTTTATGTGGATCAGGCAGCTGAGCTGTGATGTATTTGTTTATAAAATCAAGAACAGTTTGCTCATCATCCTCCTCAAACACAGGAGCACCTTCTACCCACAGGAGGCAGTGTATGTGTGGGCTTCCTCTGTGCTGAAACTCAACTCTGTAAAAGTAGTCAATGACTTTGCCAAGTGGCTCTGCAGGAGATAAGAGTAAATCTCTGAATAATGCTTCAACTCTCTTGTCAAACATGCGCATTGTTGTGACAGGATTGCTTCTCAGGATGTCACACTTTGCTGACCAGTCGAGTCCTTCAAAATTCACTTGTTCACCTTGCTGCCTTGTTATTGCCTCGATCACTTCAGGCCAGCGCATTTCAGCAGCTGAAAATGTGCAAAAGAACGTGGGAGTTCCCAACTGTCTGATCATGGCAAAAAGATCTCTTGTTGTTTTCTCCCAATAGGCTGGGGTTCCTCTCAGAGGCTGCATGAATCTCACTGCATCTTTATTTCGCACCAGTTTCTCCACCTCATGTTTATCTTGTAACATGCCTGAGGTTATTTTTCTACCATCTCTGGTCAGAGGCTTTGCCTTCCTTAACTGTACTGTCATGCTGGATGTAGCCAAGTGTATTTCAGTCACAAACTGTGCAAAGAATAAATAGTTTGTGTCTTTGGCAAAACGATCATCAATGCAGAAAAGTCTTGATTTGAAATACCCACTGGGGGATACTTTGATCAGCCTTCTTTCATCAAGTGTGTTTTGGCCTGTAGGAAACTGCACAGGGAAGGCCATGGCCTCCAGTTTAGGTGTTTTGAAAAAACTTATTGGATTGTTTCTCTCTGCAGGAGCAACAGAGTAGATTCCTTCACTGAAACATAATATCTCCTCAGCCACATCAGGGGGCTGCAAACAGGACTCGAGTGCAAAACCACCATTAGTCAGTCCATCTGCTTGCTCTGAATCATCTCTCATCTGTTCATGCGATTGTTCACCATCACAGGGTAACATGTCAATGTCCTGTTCATTTATATTTTGTGCTTCACTCAGTGCATTTTTCTCACAGCTGTCAATTTCCATTAAATCAGCCTCATCATAATCGTCCTCATTCATGTTTTCATCATCATCATCCTCATCATCTTCATCAGGAAGAGTTGGATCACACAGCTCAGCATCATCTCTGATGCTCACATCCTTATACTGTGGATGAATCTGCTTGAGTTTATGCAGTGCTTGCACAAGTTTAGACCAGCTTACAGTCTGAAACAGCTGATGACCTTTGTAAGACAAGCGTCTCTTCAATTTTACTCTGATCACCTGAGAATTAATTCTCAGTCGAGGTAGTGTTTCAACAGTTTCCTGTACCTCTGATGGGACACAGACCACATTTCCTCTAATTGCTCTTTGTCTGCCTTTGGGAAGAGGAATGATCTTGGCAAATGGTATGCACTTGGCTATGAGATGTCTCTCCAGTATGTTGAGATCAGAAAGTTCAGCTGGAATATCAGCAAGATCCAACTTATTGGCAACAGCAAGTGCTGGCATGGATCCATTTTTAAGATGATCGTGGCAGGTGTGACATATCCACTCTCTCTTTCTCTCATCAGGCACTTTGCACTGCTCATTTCTGCAGTTTTCATCACAAACATGAACAAACTTTCCTGTCAAACATGTTGCAACTACATGTGGGTTTTTGACATACTTTGACCTTGTGCAGGGTCGCACTTGGTTTGGAAATGAAGCCTTGAAGCATACAGTACATGGGTATGATGGTCCAGCTTTGATTTGTGATTTGAACACAGATATGGCCTCGTTGATCACACTGTTGTCACTCTCTTGGGTTTGTCTGTTCACCCATCTGTATTTCCTTTTTATTTTCATTGCACATCTCATGTTGTGCATAATCCTGAATGCAAGATTACTTTGATACCTGTCTCGCATTAGTTGTTTCATTAGTTGTCTGTGTCTTACTCTGAATGCATTGTCACGTGCATAACGCTGAGTCACTCGAGATCTCTGTCTCTCTCTGAATTCAGGGTTTTCTTGATACCTTTTAGTTATATAGTTTTTTTGTTTTTGTCTAAAGTCAGCATTGTCACAGTAGCGTCTTTTAATATATTGTTGTTGTTTCTTTCTGAATTCATCGTTCTCACAGTAGCGTCTTTTAATATATTGTTGTTGTTTCTTTCTGAATTCATCGTTCTCACAGTAGCGTCTTTTAATATATTGTTGTTGTTTCTTTCTGAATTCATCGTTCTCACAGTAGCGTCTTTTAATATATTGTTGTTGTTTCTTTCTGAATTCATCGTTCTCACAGTAGCGTCTTTTAATATATTGTTGTTGTTTCTTTCTAACTGTAGCATTCTCAGAAAAACGTTTTTTAACATATTGTTTTTGTTTCTTTCTGAATTCATCATTTTCACAGTAACGTCTTTTCATATACTGTTGTTGTTTTTGTTTAACTTCAGGATTGTTTTTATATGTCTCGCTTGCGCAAGATTTTTTCTTTTCTTTGTAATCTTTATTTGAAGCATACTTTTGTTGTTCTCTCCTTTTTTGGTTTTCTTTTCTCTGATTTCTGGGTTTCTCTGATGCCATTAATCTTCTTTTCATTTTGTGCCTTTGTTGTTTATTAACTTTTTTCAGTTTTTGTAAAACTATATCAGAAAGGTCACAGGCAGCAACATTTGTTATGGCAGCATTTGATTGACATGAAAAAGCATCACTTGATGGAAGGAAACTTAATTCACTGCATAGTTCTTCAGTTGGTATATTAGGAGGTTCATTCTGATCTTCATATGATGTGAACTGAGTCACGTGAACTTCTTTTTGTTTCACCGGTGGCGTACAAATGGACATTTGACAAAAGATGTTCTCAGTCAGATCAGTCGTTGTGTTTCTCCTTGGAGTAGAGGAGTTTGCTTCATCAACAGTTGTATCAGAGTGAGTAGATGCCACAGCAGTGGCAGCTGTTGGTCTGCAGACTGTGTCTGTGATAGTATCACTCAGGTTGACTGTGCTCATACTGTAGAACTGCACAGGCTTCAGTTCATAGTTACAAGAGGGTGATATCTCCATCATTTCATAAGAATCTTGGATCCTCTTAATCATGTCACTGAGGAGTGTGAATTTCAGCATCACAGCTGTACCACGATTACGTGACTGTAGTAATAGAGGAAGACCACTGGGTGTTCTGGAGTGTGGATCAAAGAAACCATATTTGCCTGATGTGGATCTGAACACTGCGATACACAATCCACTCATAATCAATAAGGCATACTGCACATCTGACAACAGGCAGCTCAGTCCTGCTTCTAAGCTGAGAAAGGTATCTACTGCTTCCTCTGGAGGTTCTTCAAATGTCCCATACCGGGAAGGCTGTGTCATGTCGACATCATACATAGACCAGCGAGCATCAACTTTGTCTGGCAGCTCATCGGTTGCCAAATGAATATTTTTAGGAAATCTTTTCTTGGCCTCTTTGTACATCACATCACCTTTATCCAAGACCAGATTAAGGTCAGCTGTAGTCATGTTTTCATTCTCATGAAGGAAAGCAAGAAATGTGAGTGAGTTACATGTGCACTGCTTGTTTCTGGAGTCTCCATATTTAGGATGAGCCTGGCTGCGAGATGCACAGACATGTATAACAGAGGGCTGGTTTTCAAGGTTCACTCTTTCTGCATGAGATGGTCCTGCCACATCACTGTGACAGCCTCTTTTCAAAAAGTCAGCATAACCCACCTGTGGGGCACTTGACACCTCATGTTGTTCATTAACTTTATGCTGCAGTCCACTCTTTACAGCATCAGCATAAGATACCTGTTGTACATGTGCAGGAACATGTTGACCTGCCTGTTTGACACTGTCAGAATTGGTCTTTGTAGACACACTGTCTTCTGCAGAGCTCTGAGGAAAATCAAACTCAGCTTGTTCACATGTTGGTACTTTGTGAAACTCATGAAACTTTTTCCAGCGTTGTTTTGCAGCTTGTGACTTTTTCTGCTTCCTTGGCATTTTCACACACCTGCAAGTGTTTCTTAGTCTTTAGAAAATATGTTCACAAGATAAGAGTGGCACACACCAGGAGATGTTGTCTTTGTTTTTATATTTCAGTTTTTATTTGTCTTAAACAGTTGTCTTTCGTTTGACAGTTTGTTCTTCAGTTGAGAGAATATTATGCACTCTCTTTATTGGCTTGGCATTTTTCAGCAGCAAGCCAAGAGTGAAAAACAGGTAGAGAGAAAATTTAGAAGAGAGAACAGGCAGAGCAGGAGAGACACGGCTGGGAAATCACAATCAAACCGTGAATTAGTTTTCTTTGTTCAGTTTGTTCTCAGGTAGAGGCAATATATGCACTCTTTATTGCTTTAATGGCTTGGCGTTTTTCAGCAGCAAGCCAAGAGTGAAAAACAGGTAGAGAGAAAATTTAGCAGTGAGAACAGACAGAGCAGGAGAGACACGGCTTTAAATCAAACCGCAGATTTTTCTTTGTTTGTTCAGTTTGTTCATAGGTTGAGGCAAAATATGCACTCTTTATTGCTTTGTTGGCTTGGCGTTTTTCAGCAGCAAGCCAAGAGTGAAAAACAGGTAGAGAGAAAATTTAGCAGAGAGAACAGACAGAGCAGGAGAGACACGGCTTTAAATCAAACCGCAAAAGGATTGTTGGTTTGGCAAAATTTCTCACAAACCACAGAGTGAAATACAGATGGAAAGAAGGCAGAGACAATAGGTGGAGCAGGACAGAGGATAGAGGGGTTGGGGGGTTGGGATGTGAGAGAGAAGACTGGAGATCTGGTCCTTGTTCTTCTTCTTCTACACACTCTGAACAAAAAACAAGAAAAAAAAATAATTTTATTAAAATTATATCACATGGTAATTGTATGAACTAAATGTGACTACTGCAAAAGGACAAAACAAATATTCAAGCTAAACTGTTGTCGGCTGCCATGTGCAAAAAGTTGCATAATTGGGCACTTTTTAAAAGAATAAATATTTAATTAAATTCAGCAATAATATTTTTAAATACAAATATGATTGAGTGAATCATTAATTAATCACATGTAGTGTGACTACAAAAATGTACGAAAAAAATATTTTAGCCCAATTGTTAAGCTGCACTTATGTGTATTTATTATAAAATTGTGTTTAAAAGGTCTAGCACAAAGTTTGAACCCATCACTTTACAGCTTATATTAGTCATATAATTTTTTTATTTTGGTCTACTTCTCTTACAGTATGTGCACACCTACCAGGCAAAGCACAGTGTCAGTCAGGTTCCTGAAAGAAACGAGAAATAATACGTTAGTTGTCTGTACAGTGTTATCAGACTAACAGAAATACAAAGCCCACACGACATGATACACTGAACTTCTAGTCAGCAGGGTAATTATAGAGTAATATAGCACACCAACTGATACAGCAGTCATTTTACAATTCAAACTAGTTAACTGAAGTATTGCCACTTATGTAAGGCTACTGTTAGACTGTTACTAGCCTTAGCATTGCTGCTAGCGCTAGCATTCCGGCTAGCATTAGCACTTCAGTTAGTGTTAGCATTGCAGCTAGCGTTAGCATTGCAGCTAGCGTTAGCATTGCAGCTAGCGTTAGCAATGCTGCTAGCGCTAGCAATGCTGCTAGCGCTAGCACTCTTACTGTTAAAACTGAGCCACAATGGCAATAATAAAGCTAATTTCTTACTTTTGTCTCACTGACCGGCAAGAAATATCACAGGAATATTATTTTTGTCAGTTAACAACTGCTAAGGCTAGTGTTAGCACTATAGCTAGCGTTAGCATTGTTGCTAGCATTAGCATTGAAGCTAGCGTTAGCACTGCTGCTAACAGCAAAACGTAATAAACGTATATAAATGATAGCGAAGGTTATTCTTTTTTCTTTCTTTCTTCTTTGAATTGTTTTTAACTCTGTTGGACTTGATATGTGAGTTTAAATGTCAAACATGTATTTTTTCCATCATAAAAATAAAACACTGCAGTACTGAGTGTACTGTACTTACCACAGCAGAGAGCAAAGCGGAATGACGACAGTTGGTCCAGTGATAGGTTAAAAACAGATGAGGCGTTCAGGTGGTGCTTGGAAATTTGACCATCAGTTTGAACAGCAATAATGAGCATATACATGTCTGTGTGTTGGTCTCTGTGTGTGACAGACATAGAGAGATAGAGGGAAAAAATACACTATACTAGTGTAAAAATTGGTCCTTTTTGCCCAAGTATAAGCGAATGAGTGACATACAGAAAAACAGGGCAACTGGCATTAAATGAGCAAATAAAAAGTATTAAATCTTGAACTGTTTTGTGGGTTTTATTTTAAGACTACTTTGAGTATATTCGTGGGGAGATAAACTATACAGACTATAAACAGAGACATTAAATGAGATTAGGTTAGTGAAACGTTAGTTAAAAGGTGGGGAAATTAACTACAGACCGATAGATGCTGAGAGCTTTAATTATCCAGTCAGAAAGGATGATTTTGAAGTCATCAACTGACTCCAACTGCCCAGATCTGAAAAACCTTTGTGCCAATCACAATGCTCTACTTAGTTGGCATATACTAACTAGTGACAAACTATTAATCTGTGGCAAAACCCTGTCAAATCTGTCTTATTGTACTTTTGAAAAAGTTAATCTTACTACAATCTAACATTTTTAGGTTTAACCTTGGCAGAGTGAGAGAGAGCTCGTTAAGCAGGCAGGTGTGAGCCTGGTTGCTATAGTGACAATGGCTCCATACACACGACACAGACATGCGCCTCACTTTTGCTGCTTAAAATGAACAGAAAAGTCAGGCCGAAACAAATCGTTCCCAAATTAAAAGTACAAGTCGTATTGACAAAATTCTTTCACCGTGAGCGACAGCAGCTTCTAGTCTACCAAATTCTCAGTTTTCATGCCTGTGGAGTTTATTATATGGACGTGGTGACAGTGTAAAGACACCATGCTCTTCTGATTTTCAAACGAACCTTCTGAGCCATTTTAACATTAGAGTCTATGGAAGAGTTGGAAGGAGGAGGCTGTGCATTGGTGACATTTATGAAAGAACCGTAACACCTAGGACAATAGTAAACACATTGGATGAAAGAGGACAGCCATGGCTACGTTTTGAGGGTAAAATCATACCTGTAGAGCAAACGCTGTGGACACAGCAGCAGTTTTAAAAAAGATTTTAAGATTAATTTTTTTGCTCCTCTCACTCTAGCAGTTGAGCTGTCTCACTCTAGCCCCAACATTCCGTCCCATACACACCCATTATAAATTTTGAAACGGGTGAAAAAACATCATGAAACTTAAACTGGAACTGAAGAAAAAGTATAATAGATATTGAAAAGATAAATACAAGTTGAATAGTTGAATGTCTTGTCTTCGTTTTAAAGTTTGAATGGTGGCTCTATGTCAATGTATGTGGAAGTAGTAAGAGTTTAAAAATGAATAAGTTGAATGAGAATTTGAAGGGTCTCCCCATTGAAATACATGGGAAATTTTGGGAAATTTTTGTTGAATAAAGTTGAATAAAATTAAAAATATAAATGTTAAAAATATGAAAAATAGAAGCAGTGTTGTCCAAAAGAATAGGAATCTAACGGTGTTTGAATGGTTTTTCTAAGTTGAACGGTTTTGAAGGAGTAGGATTACAAAAAACGTACGGAATAGATAAAATATAATAATAATAATAATAATAAAGATTTGAATAACAATACTGTGAATGCTTTTCAAGCATTCACACTAATAAAGATTCGAATAACAATACTGTGAATGCTTTTCAAGCATTCACACTAATTATACATGGTTATGCTCAGGATATGTCAGCCCATTTCTACTGGAAATGCCTTTTGGTTAAACTTTCAGCAAGGAATTTGCATTTGCACTGTTACATTTTTATAAAGCTTTAATGTACATAAAAACCAGCTTCTTGTTTAAGTGAAAATAAATGGAAGGTTGTCTTTTTGCGCTAGTAATGTTGTGGAGTTGTATTTTGTCTCGCATCAATTATATCGTCAGTTATATCGTTATCGCAAATTTTCAAATATATATCGTGATAAATATTTTTGGCCATATCGCCCTGCTCTACTGGGTAGGGCTGTTCATATAACGATAAATATCGGATGACGATATAAAAACGTCTATCGTTTCATTTTACGCTATCGTTTGTTTCGTGGTGTCGCAAAATAAACTGTTTACGGCAATATGTTTGTATCGTTTTGATGGTGACTGTAGTGGCTATATTAATTTCTTAAACTTCTCTCTTTCTCTTATATTTAATATAACCACACTACGGACGGACAAGCGCCTGTTTCTATGGGTTGTCTTAGCAACAACAACGGTAAAACCATCGCGTGTCCGCTTGTTTCTGTTCCACATACACCTTTCACAATAAAGCTCAAGATCCTGTTGAGACTTTTCAAAATAAACTGAATCACATGAAAGAGCAGATTATTTACGGATGAGAAGTAAAAAAGAGCCGCCAGGTGCTAAAAAATAAAGCTTAGACTCAAACGTTAGAACAGGCTTTTCCCCGCAGCACGCCGTGTGATAAATACTCACAAAGAAAACGGCGGCCGTTACAACTTATGTCTAAAAATGTATAGCTTCATGCATCGGTTAAAACACTCGACTCCAGCTACATGACGCGCAGCTGGAAACACTTCCTGCAAGTCGAGCTGCCCGAGATTCACAGAATTTACAGAAAATGTAAAATTTTTGTGATTTATATCGTTATCGGACGATAGATGTTTTATATCGGGATATGAGATTTTGGTCATATCGCACAGCCCTAACGCTGGGTTGTTCTATGAGGAACCATTTACACAATCAGCCTTTTACTGAATAGTTACTGGCAAGTGAACGCCTCACTCATAAGCTTAGTGTGTGTGTGTGTGTGTGTGTGTGTGTGTGTGTGTGTGTGTGTGTGTGTGTGTGTGTGTTGACGTGTCTTCCAGTGTCAGGTTGTACATTTGTTGGGTGTGGACAGCTGGGCGTGCGTGCACATGTGTGTTGTTCTGTGTTTGACTCGCAGGGTATTTACTGTTTGCTTGAAAGCAAATAAAGCGTCTCCACGTGAATGAAACCAAAACCACGGTGACTCATCGGAGCACCAAAATAGTCAAATCAGCTGCCCAGTCAGGAAATGTGAGTAATCCCCTCGAGTGTCTGGAAGCACTCTGTAGAAGCCACGGGAGATACAAATATGGCATCCACTGACCAATACGCCGGACCTGCAGCACCCAGGGTGTGCTCAGTGTGTGGTTAGTGCCTCAAATACCTCGTGGTGCGTTTACGGCCTTCCTCCATTCAACAGTACCTGTTCTCCCTCATTCTTATTCGTACAGTCAGATGGTGCTGAAATGGTGAAATCCCCACTGAGAAGTAAGGCTGGGTCATATCATACGGTTCACGGTAATACCAGCATAATGTTGGGAAACAATAAGAAAATGAAATATCGCGATCGAATATGGGTAAAACGCGCATGTGCAGTGCCTTTGTTTACATACGCACATGGCGGCGACAGAGAATGAGAAGGGCGAAAGCGGATCGTTGAATGAAACGATGAACCAGAACTGGTTTGTAAAAATGCTGCAACTTCAGTGGTGTGGAACTGGTTTAGCTTTCGTCCGTCAGATACACAACAAAGCACTATTTTTGGTAGCGCATGCTAGCGGGCCGTCGTTATGTAATAACGGTAAGACACTTAAAATCAATCCTTTGATTTTTCTGAAAGTCGACAGCGCCCCTTATAATCCTGTGTGCCTTATGTATGAACTCTGGTTGTGTTTACTGACCTCGAAACGATTTTATGTACACGGCGCTCGAAAATCTGTCAAATGTTTCAGTACGACTTTGCTACGAAGCCGCACCGCTTGATGGATTGTCGGAGCGTTACGGCTATCGTAGGCGGAGCCTCGCGGAGTGATACGTACTGTGCTTCAACATAATATTACGGTATTGTGTGTGTATAAGCTCTTTTTAAGTTTTGTGGATGTTATACATGGTTATGCTGAGGATGTGTCGGCCAGTTTCCACTGGAAATGCTTTTTGGTTAAACTGTCAGCAAGGAATTTGCACTGTTACAATTTTATATAACTTTAATGCACATAAACAGCTGCTTGTTTAAGTGAAAATACATTGATGTTTTGTTTTTGCACTAATAAAGTTGAGGAGTTGTAAAGTATTTTGTCTAGTGTCAATTATATCGTCAGTTATATCGTTATCGCTAATTTTCAAATGTATATCGTGATAAATATTTTTGGTCATATCGCCCTGCTCTACTGAGAAGACATTAAAGGAAACGGCGACGGCTTCAGACCAGCTCCCCGTCACTTTGTTGTGCAGCATGTTGCTCATTAGTCGTGTTCACCGAGGCTGCTGTGTGGGATGATGCGCTGATTTCCTTTTTCAGGAAACTGATTTCTTTTTCTGACTGTTAGTTTTTATTTGCCCACCACTGAACGTGATTTTTTTCAATTTAGGAGAGAGAGACTGCTGTATCAGGTGTTTTATGCAGGCGTGTGTCTTCTTCCCGCGTTGCACGGGTGTGGAGAGCTTCGAAAAATTGCCAGACAATATTTGTTAGCTAAAAATCTCTCACTGATGTCAACAGGTTTCCTATTACAGAAACGCTGAACAGCAGCATGAGAAGTTAACAAATGTGTGGGCATTAATTTGAGGGTTTCTGCTGAGCAATTTTAAACTCCTCTTGCTCTTAGGGCTGCACCAGTCTGGATGTGATCTGGTCTGACTGCCAGTATCTAAAGCAGGGGCGGGGAACTCCAGGTCCAAGAGCCGGGGTCCTGCAGGTTTTAGATCTCACCCTGGGTCAACATACATGAATCAAATGATTAGTTCGTTACCAGGCCTCATGTTGAGGAGGTAATTTAGCCATTTAAATCAGCTGTGTTGGATTAGGACACATCTAAGACCTGCAGGGCACCGGGCCTCGAGGCCTGGAGTTCCCCCACCCCTGATTTAAAGGTGGATGGGTGGATGGAGGTAACGCACACTGCACAGCTTCTCTCTTTCAGCAATGCTTTGGCTCCTCTCTCACTCTGACTCGTTCACTTTCACTCATCATCTTCAGTCAGAGAAACTTTAAACGGGGTAGAAGCTGCAAGGACGATGGTTCAGTTCAGGGAGGATTTTATTAAATTTAGAGGAACCTTACGTGTTACCATCAGCTTGGTTGATATTATTTATCTTAAGCTGTCTGCTCTCAGCTTCACTCCATGTTTGAGGGCATGTATCACAAAGGAGGAACTAGTGGGACTATAAATAACCACAGGATGCAGCAACCCAGTGACTCAGTAATGAAATGACAGGCTTAATAAATTAGGACCAATGAGGCCGTGACACAGTCTGTCTACAGCTGATGAGAATGATTTCTCCTCCAGTGTTGGTTCGATTTTAGTCAAACTTGCACACAGTGGACTTTAACCCTCTGCAGCCGACCAATGAGAAGAAAACTTCACACATTACAGTTTTATAACCTGTGAACTGTAATGGACTGTGAGGAGGGGTGGGTGATTTCAGCCTCAGAATTATATCAGTGTTTTAGGAACTTTACGATGAAGATTATTTATGATGATATAGGAAAAAAATACAAAACTTGCTTACAGGCAGCAGCATTTTGAAGTGTTAGTGAATGAATGATGTGTTCCTGTTTTTAAAAATCAGCTGTTGTCACTGATGACACACTACCGAACTCCAAATGTGAATCTATTGAAACACAGTGCCAGCAGCAGCGTTGTAGTGCAGTATATCCAGTACATGCAAGTACAGCAGCAGCTGGGTGGGAAATGTAAGCAACAGTCTAAAATAACAGTCTAACAATAGGTAACTTAACCTTAAATATCTTTTAGATCAGTACAATATTCTCACGTGCTGTTTTTCCCACCACACGTCACTGATTTCCACCCACTGTTTGCTTTTTCTGTCACACGGAGCCCAAATAGTGCAGTTTGGTTTTGTCACCAGCTGCTTGCACCTCCTCCTTCGTAGCCTCGTTGTGTTCACAGATGTGTTTTTGCCACTTTGTTGCTTCCACCTTCACAGTCTTCTGTGTTTGTTGAAGTAACATCAGAGGCTGATGCGCAGCTCTCGCTCTCGGACATGGTTGGCTTTGTTTCGTTGTTGTGCACCAGGAAACGTAAACAAGTGGAGTTACTATAGCAACGGCAGTGCGATATGACACTTTTATATTATGTAAAGATGCGCCACAGCCAGGACTGTGGGCTGGATGAGCTACTGCATTACTGATGTTTGGGTGTATTTAACCAGGAAGTTATTCCTCAGAATTACTGAAGTTTTCTTTTATGAGGATTTTTTTAACAGAATAGAAACAATCATAGGAGCCAACATTTCATACAGGGTACACTAATATACTGACTGAACACTGATAAGTGGTCGCTTGCTTTAGGTTGAATAACAGGATCTGATTGGAGTCCATTTCTGTCCACTAACTGCAGATTATTGTAGGTTAGCTCATTCTAGCTCGAAATGTTTATTAAAAACATAGAAAAAGAAGAAGAGAACAGCACCATGAACTCTGGTGAACAGGGTTGTGTGGTGAGTTCTCACTGAAATAGGCTGTAAAGGTGAAGGGAACGCTCTGGTGTGTCTCTGTCTTCCTGTCTCGCCATCTCGTCACCAACAGCTCAGCATTAATAGTAAATTACATTTAATCACCCCCCCTCGTGTTAGTTGTGAGTGATACATGCAGTTTATACAGAGCTGCTTGTTATGGGTAGTATATTAATATTAATGTTTATGAATTTATTTCAAAACCTGGTTTGCTGTGAAAGCAATGCCTGACTCCCCCGTCGTCTGTTCAGCTGCTGCTTAGGTTTTCATATCATTTCATGTTCAATAACGTATAAACCGGTACCATTATTTCTATACTGGACTGGTATTTACACACAAGTACTGGTCGGATTCGTGTAGGGGGAGTGGACGTGAGTTCTAATTCTTTAACTAGTTTTTTCTTTTTTTAAGCACCCAGAAAGTTTTAAAGGTCACTATTTAAATGTCTTTTTGTCCCATTAGATGAGTGAATGTCAGCCTCGCAGCAGAGCGCTTTGAGCGCCTCTTGGGAGAGTTTGACCCAAACAGTTAATCTCCTTTCAGAATTAGAAGGATCACCACAGTTCAGCTTCGTAGAAGCTCCTTTCTTCATAGACTTACTTGATGCTTAAACTGCTATTGAACTTCTTTGTAAGTGCGGTGCTTTCTTTTCAGTTGTAAAAGTAGAAGCAAGCAATCCTGTTATTGTTGCTCTTCCCACTGTTTCTACCAGAAAAGCCTTAAATATGAAAGTGTTCTGAGTTTCTTACAACAAATGGAAAAAGTTGCAGTAAAAGTAAGTTAGTAAAAGTATGTCAGGTTTCAGATGACTGGCTAATGTGTTTTTTCAGTGTGATGGTGTAGTCGGGCACCGAAGCAGCACCTCTTTCTTCTGCACCATCTTCCATATTAATTAGACGGCCGGTTTGGCCCCGAACGTCTTCTAATAAGCAACTGTCTGCAGCTCAGACCCCCACCCGTCCCCCCGCGCCCATTACTTTTCCAGCTAATGAGCTAAATGCCATCGAGGAACAGCGAGAAACTCTGAAAGATTTTCTCTGAGCTCGTCTCCAGGCTTGTTAACACATTACATCTTCTTGTAGGGAACCCTGTTAATGCAGGAGGCGCGCTGTGAGTGTAATCTGATGGTTTGCAGATTGTTGGCTTGTCACAAAGGTTTTGAGTTGTCATAAACCAGGGTAGATTCACATCTGTATTTCATGTTGTGCTGTGGCATCATGGGCTCCTGCTGTTATCGTAAATCCTTGCACTTCATATCCATCAGTTAGTGCTAGTGTGTTTTCCCACATTGGGTGAAGTCCTTGTTTTTCCAAGCCAACAAAGACTCATATTCAGGTGCAACCAACCTGTGGTGTACACTGCAGCCCAACGACATAAGTCCCAGAGGCACGGCCCACCATCCGAACTGGACGAGACCTGGTGCACTAACCCTCCGTCTGCAAGGCTACAAACCACGAGCTCGCTCTGCTGTTTCAGGAAGCTACAACACAGACAGGCCTCAAAGATGCAAAGTTGAAGCCATGTAAACACCGACTGCAGTTTAAACTGTAACAACTAGTGATGAGGAACCCACTCGAGAGGGGGGAAAAGGAACATTGAGTACCTAAACCTAAAATGATGATCTCAGTTATGTAAATGCCAAACTTGAATCTTCAGGATCCTTGGGTGCGTAAAGGTAACGTTACTGCTACATTACTACGGGTGTTTCCACACTGTCGGCCTGTTTAGTTTGTTTAGTGTTGACCTCTGGTTCATTAGGTGCGGTTGTAATGACTGACTGTGTAATCACAGTCTGCTTCGGACCAAAACAACCGCACGGAGACCGTCTCCTCCAAATCCATCGAAAAAGCAGTCCAGCTGAACCAGAGGTCATTTTTCGACAGCCTTGGGTCCTGAAGCCTCGAGCTGAAAGCAGTGAGTTGTTGTGAGTTGTGGAATTGCATACATCCCACTGGGACTATTATTGTGTAGCAGACTCTCTGACCACTCGGTCGCTCCAAAACAAACAGTGACATGTGCAATAACGTCGGACTGGCAGCCAGTAGCAGTTCCCATCCAGGAGCCAAAGAAATAAATTGAAGTTATGCTGCAAACTCAATTTGCACCATTAAATATGTCGTCACACTTAATAAGGACATTTAGAGATTTTCAAGCAGCAACAGATTGTGACTAATGATGCTCTTGTAACTCAGTTTGTTTTTGGTGAACTAAATTAGATACTGATGCTTTCTGAGGACATCATGTGGTACCAGTCTGATAGAAATGTGGGCTTAGAGTGCTGTTATGGGACACAAGTCACATATAATATGATACATGCAAAGACGTGTTTTCACACTTTTCATTACTTTAGTTTAACATAAAAACGAAGCTGTTAGGAAACCATGAATAATGAGGCATAAATTAGCAATGTGGATGTGCTGCTGCTGCTAAGCTGTAATTAAACTCTCCGTTACTGATGGAAATTATCACTCGCAGCAAGATTTCTTTTAAAGCCACATTTAAAAAGCCCACTTTGAACCCGACTGACTCATGGTATTTTAAAATGAGGAAAATATTGAGCTGTTTTGTGCAGTACCGAGGATGAGACTAAGTCATTACATTTCACCTGCTCTTCAAAGCGTGGGAAGCAGCGTCACTCATAGATTTGTTTTCCCGTAATGGTGAGCGGCTGCTCAAAAGGAGGCATGCTGATCCAGACGGTATATGCTGTTCTTCTGCAAAGGGCCGTTAAATAACAGAGTGCTATGATCAGCTGCGTGGCCGATCATTCTCTGCTGCTGCTGGTTATTGTTCTGCTCTGCAGGACATGAAGCAGAACCTGCATCTGCTACAGGTGATGGTTGGAGAGCAACCCCAGCTCACGGCAGAGGAGGACAGCAGCGGTCCATCACAGTGGAGCAGCAGTGAGGCAAGAGACGCAACTAGACTGTGACTTGGACTTTGACAATGAAAGTCAGGTGTCCACTCGTATATTGACTGTGAATGACATCATGCTCTTCAAAATATGGGGAAAAAGCTAAAATAACTTGCTTTGTATAATTCATTTCCTGGATGGATGCACTGATATGTCAGCTCTAATATGGTTTTTGGTGGATTTTGGGCTTTGCATACGAGGAGCATTTGGCGTCCCGTGTATCACGTCCAGGGTTTTCCCTGGCTCAGTGTTGCCTCACAGTTACTGTCCAGGGTTCAAACCCTTCTGTCTGGAGGCTGAATCCTTTTCTGTTACTGGACAGTTTGTCCCGACAGCTGAGAACCAAGTTCACCGTTTCTGTTTTGAGCCAAGCGACTGTAACGAGAGATTCTTAATCTGAGCAGTTTCACTTTCTGGTTAAATAAAGGTTTAAAAACAGGCCACATGTGTAACCATGATTGGTTTACATGTTAACACCAAACATAATTAAGCTCCACGTAAAGAAAACCGTTAAATATTTTATCACAGCGCTTGTGATTTTCATTTGAGTACAGAAAATTTTAATGTGCAGGAAAACTGTGACGTTAAAGTTTTGTGCTTGCTCATTGTTCAGATAGTTCAGCTGTTACTTTATTTTTCATAAAGATGATTCTTGGCTTACTGCCCATGAAAGGGCTTATCGACAACCACAACAAAGTGCATAAACTGGTGTCTTATAGTTGGTATTGGTGTAGTTCTTTGGTTACATTGTTGCTACAGTGGACTAACACGAAGCACCACAACGATTCTATTTGAAGTGTTTCACAGTTCTAACATTAAAGGAACATCTGTATCTGCAGTATCTGTGTATAACTGTGTGCCACAGCTGGACTGGATGATCCACTGAGTCCAATTAAAATGCATTACAGTGTGACTCTGCTGCTCATGTGGGTTTGAAGTAGATGATGGTGGTTTTCACAGTGTGGCTGCTGTCCATTGAAACGATCCTCCCGTGTAGATGAAAACAGCAGGAGCTGTACGGATGTGGCTTCTTATCCTGCTGGCAGGAGCTTTTTTTTTTTTTTTTAACTCCTCAGACTTTCCCTTGAGAGCGATGCTGAGAGCAACTCTCTGTAAAGAAATGAGATGAAACCAATAAGGACGATTGACCGCATTACTTCTGGATGATGTCACGTTTCTTAAAGGATTTGCTGGGCGATAGAGGCAGCTGAAGTTTTTTTTAAATATTTTCTAAACTGTTTTGATGAGCAAAAACAAAGCTTTATTCACATGTTGGAGTTCTGCTCGTACATTTTTGGTCGCAGAGATGGCGTGGGATTGTGGAACTTCCACTCACTCACACACTGTGAACATTAACTTCATTGCTGATTATTAATCTAAAAGACTGATCCATAACTGCATTTTAAAGGTGATAGTAGTCTAACAGTAGAGTTTTGTAGACAGTGATACTGGATGTTACTAAAATATTTATTTGTGTTATTAATGAGGTGATTGAACATCTTACCAGCTTCTTCAACATCACCATCCTCTTTAATGGCGGCTCACTGCTGTAGCTGTTTAAAATACTGGTGCAACTTTACTGGCAGTGACCGCAGATAAGTTCTCTGTTAGGAGCTCATTTTAGCACTGCGAGTCCTAAAGGTAGAGACGATGCATTCTTTTATTTTCTTCTAACTCACTCTGCTAGAAGCTACCGTTAGCTTTAAGCTTTTTTGTGAACTTTATAAAACAAGGTGAGGTAGCAGTCTGAGAGATCAGTGACTTATAACAGGCCATTTGTCATGATACCTGAAACCACCAGGAGTAAACATGAGGATTTAAAGGAGTAAAACGTGTCCTAAGGTCAGCACTCTGCGGCTCAGATGATGCAGATGTTTGTGCATCGGCAGTGGGAGGACAGATCAGTGTTGGACTGTTGTTGTGCATTGGCAGCAAGTGTCACTGTGATGTGCTTCTTCCAGAACAACACACGCTGCTGTTTGGGGATATTGATTTAAAGCCACAGCTTTGTGTGTGTGTACTGCACAGAGCCTGGAGGCTAGGGTGTTTAAAAGAATCCAAACCCAGGTTTAGCTTTAGGAATCAGCAAATATCCAAAGTTGCAAATCCTTTGAAGAGGAAACAAAGGTGTTGGCACGCTTAATTAAACTAATTGAATGCAAACAGAGGGGCTTCTCTGCCATCAGCAGCAGAGTTTTGAGCATTTATTGGAGAAGCTTTTGTATTGCATATAACAGTACTGTTACACATTATAGTACATAATAATACCATAGTCTATGTGCATCACAGAAATGTAAGTACATGCCGCTGCTGCTGCTTTTCCTCACTTTCATAGCGCTGACAATGTTTAGACTTTTTGCAAAGTGATAAAAATAAACACTGGGTGAGAGGCGAGAACAGTTATCTGCTGTACTCCTCGTGCTGGCTGTCAGAGCAAATAAATAAACTTGAGGCGAAGGATGCTTCACTGTGGTGTGAACGAACCACAAGTTAGTTCTGGAGACTTCTCTCTGTCCTGTGTTTCAGTCCAGAGTGAAAATCTCACTTTATATTGTGTTGTTGTTCTCTACACCGGGAAACAACAAATGGCACTTATGTAGTCATCTTCAGTAACATTACTCATGACCTCGCACTTAACTAGGCGTTGTGGATAACCATCATCTCACAAAGAAAAACCACACCGTTGTTTCGTTCTGGTATTTTATTTCACATTGGATGCATGGCATGGATTTTATGAAAGAATGAATGAAAAACAAGACACAAAATCTCATGTGTAAGCTGACATATGTAAACATTTTTTTTACAATTAGAAAATTCTATGACCTATAAACATCAGGCTGTATTTCCTTATCATACAAAGTAAAGCAAAACTAAACAGGCTAACGTTAGCTAACGTATAAACAGTCGCAAGTAACTCACGACAGTTGGCACCAAACACACGCTTGTAAAGATACAACATTACTGCCAACTTACAGACGGTTTTGGCTTAGGACACAGCATAGGCAGGCACAGGAGTAGATAATTATCCTTCTACCGTTAGACAGGAAGTAGTGAGATGCCCCGCTTCTGGTAGGATGTCAAAATAAAACAGACAGTGTAAAAATGCCCCCCAAAACAAATACTGTATGAACCTATTTATCACCACATAATAGCTCGGGCGACCCTTGAGGAGCCAGAACATTACTTTTACTTCACCTGTTGGTCCTCTGCCCGCACACGAGCACGAACAGTCTGCATAAAGATTTTCTATTTAGCAAAAGTCAGAATTTTCCTGTTATTTTTCCCATTTCATAAACAAAAATATATTTAAAGTTTGACTAATTGAAACTTCGTTAGTAAAAAAAAAAAGAAGCCACCATCAGGTTTGTCTGAACAAAGACTGAAAGAATTCTGAGGGGAACGTTTCAGTATTTTGCATTTTCCTCATTCAGAGCGCACTCGGGGGTCAGACTGAAAAGTGTGACGGACGTTTCCTTCACATGAATGCAGAGCGCTCTGTTTATGGTGCTGCTCAGTGAACCTGCCTGATGGATTGACGTGACCTCCGTACGCTTCAGTTTATAATTTGTCTCTGTGCACTGAGTTTGCGACACATACAGCGAACCAGCACGTAGACCAGGCAATGAATGGGTCACACTCGGGGTCTGCTGTGCATTTCGGTCTTTTTTATCAAATAATTTGGCCAGATGAACAAAATCATACAACACCAAACTGCTTTTAAGTAGCCGTGTGGTTTCTTCCTTAAGCAACCAGACAAACCCAGACGTGCATGAGAGCGAGAGCTACTTCAGGAACCTCTGTCTTAAATTTGCTCAACATATCATGACATAATTTTGAGCCTATATTGCCCACCCGTGTTGCTGATACAGATTTTGATGCAGCTTTTATATAAACATATATATTACCATACCAGCTGTGCTAAACTGCTAGTAAAATATCCCATGATCTCAGAGAAGTCTTTTTAGAGGCTAATGCGTCTAAGGCTTTCTTTTCTCCAGGTTTGAGCACATTTCCCACCGGTGACACCTGCAGTGAATTCAAGAAGTGCAAATCTTCAGGGAGTTAATTAGTGGGATTAGGACACGTGGAGTGTCGCTGCAGCGAACATGGGGGGGGGGGGATTCTTGTTTGTTTGCCTACAAATTCTGCTTATTAATGCACAATATCAATGCTCCCTCACTTCAGACATCAGCTTAGTGCTGGATGGAGGCAGCTCTGATTACATATTGGCTTAAAAAGATGAAACTAGAAGAAGCTGTAGTCATAGACTGTATATGAAGGATGGACTGTGTGTAACCAAAAAGCAAACAGTTCTAAAAATGTTGCAAGTTTTTTACATATTTATGTATGTATCTGTATGTATCTGTTTATTACTATAAACAGACTATTACTATAAACAGACTATAAATAGTCTGTTTGTAGGAGTTTATAGGAGGACTATAAATACCTTGGAGTACACATTGACAATAAACTGGACTGGGCTAAAAACACCACAGCACTTTACAGGAAGGGCCAGAGTCGTCTCTATTTTTTGAGGCGACTGAGGTCCTTCAACATCTGCCAGAAAATGCTGAGGATTTTCTATGAGTTTGTTGTGGCCAGTGCGATCCTCTATGCTGTTGCATGCTGGGGGAGCAGGCTGAGGGTCGCAGATGCCAACAGACTTAATAAACTGATCCGTAAGGCCAGCAATGTTGTGGGGATGGAGCTGGACTCCCTCAAGGTGGTGTCGGAGAGGCGGATGCTGTCCAAGATAAAGACAATGTTGGATAACACCTCCCACCCACTCCATGACATGCTGGTCAGTCACAGGAGCACGTTCAGTGAGAGACTGAGATTACCCATGATGCACCACTGAACGACACAGGAAATCATTCCTGCCTGTGGCCATCTCCCTGTACAACGCATCCACTTAACACACTGTTTGCTGCTACAGCTACACATGTTTCTTTTCCAACTATTTATTTATAAGTGACTTATGTATGTATGTATGTATATATATGTATATATTGTACTATTCTTAGTTAGTGTATTGTCTGTCTTGTCTTAATGTTGGTTTAAAATGGAGCACTGTAACAAAAAATAATTTCCCCCAGGGATCAATAAAGTATTCTGATTCTGATTATTATAGGGATGACATCAGTTCTAAATAGAAAAATGACAAATTTGTAACAATATCCTCAGAGTACAAGGTCACATTTAATTTGTAAAGGATCCGTTGTATGTAATAACTTTTATTAATCATTTAACTCAGCGGTCTCCAACCCCCAGGCCACGGAGCGGCACCAGGCCGCGAGAGTTGAGACTCAGGTGTGAAATCCATGGTTTTCAGGGTTTTTATCATTAACTCGGTTTCCCTGGGTCTTCTCCTGTGTGTTATGAATAAATCTTCCTTTTTTTTGGTACCGATACTGGTTTTATTTTGTTGTATTTATCCGCGACACCTTAAAGGCTGGTCTGTGAAAATATTGTCGGACATAAACCGGTCCGTGGCGCAAAAAAGATTCAGGAGCGCTGATTTAACTAGACACTACATGTGTAATATAGTCGACCTAAGGCCTCCTTTTCATAGTTTTTCATCTTTCTTTCTTCTCATATCTGTTCTCCATCATTTACAGTCTTTGAAAAATAGACAAACAAATCATCCAGACTAATACTGGATTACAGATTACATGGATGTAAGTGTATTTGTCAAATGGTTCATGGCAGAGAATGAGGCAGAGCTCATAGTAGTGCAGCCATCAGTCACAGCCACCAGGTCTAACAGATTTTAAGATTTTCTTCTTCTACTTATATTTATATATTATTCTCCATTCAACATACATAATGTATGATAACACCAAATCCTTACTGCTGGCAAAGGCCATCAACAAACATCCAGAATTTTATTATAGAACTTATAAACAAAGACATTTGATAGTGAAAATGAATAATTGATGATATTCTGATGGTTCATTTCTGTGTTGATGGTTTCTTTTGAGGAAATAAATGTTTTGACAGCACTAGTATGACAGACAGCGCTGTGTGCACATGTCCACGTGCTCATCCACTCGATCGCGCTCTGCAGGGTGCCAGCCCTCCTCGGGAACTTGTCAGCCTCTCTGTGGACGTGAGTGTGTAGCGTGTCATTTCCTCTGAGATTCGAGGCCGATGAACACTCTGTTGAAGAAGTGGTTTGAGGTGCTGTTGAGTGGCACATAAATTAGGCCCTCGCTTAAAAACTCGAGCTGCCTCCTTATATCAGCGCCCCCGCCTGCCAGGCCCACATCATATCGCTTTCAGCTGAGCCCAAAGTAGCCCGTCACGCAGGGAGATTGAGATGAATCGTCTCCTCTGACAAAGCTGACAATTACACAAACAGAGCGCGAGAGAAGAAGAACAGCAGGGCGGAGAAATGCAGAACGAAGGAAGGCTGAGAGCTGTGAAGAGACCCAGTCAGCTGCAAACAGAAAGCAGTAAATAAAGTAAAATAAAGATAAATTAAAAATCCTCAAGGACGAGCAGAGCTCCAGATTATGTGATTATTCTGTTTTATTATTAGGAAAACTGTGTGGCAGCTTTGAAATGGAACAAAGAAAGAAAACTGATGACTCGTCACATAAATGAGATTAATGATAACAGTCTGCAGGAGAACCGCTGAGCTGAGTGAAATCATTAAACCACACGCACATCAGACTTCATTATCACTGGTCATTAAGCGTCTGGATACACACCAGCTTTTCATGTCACTTAATCAATGCTTATTTTGCTCTTTCATATTCTGTGATTGTAGTAATTATAGTGGACGGGGTGTTTGCAGGAGCCTAAAATACTAGGGGTGCAACGATACTCGTATCGATATTGAACCGTTCGATACAGTGCTTTCGGTTCGGTATGCATATGTATCGAACAATACAACATTTTTAATTTATTTTATCAACTTTCCTTCTGACGATGCTGTCTGTGTGGAGCGCTCAGTGGATCTGCGCTCGACAGTGCAGCCTAGGTGGAGTAGTCGAACGCAGATCCACTGAGCGCAGGGCAAGTTAGCGAGACAGAAGTTAAGCTCTCCTTGCAACATGGCAAATTGAACCTCCCCCACCCTCATTCAGATCTGGCGTTTGGAACTATTTTGATTTTCATGTGACGTATGACCCTGAAGGTAAGCGCGTCATGGACTAAAGTAAAACAGTATGTTGGATGTGCCATGCAATGCTCAATTACATGGGTGGGAACTACTGCGTTAGCGCAGTTAGCTCGTTAACGTGTTGGCCATCTAGCCCCACGCAGGGGTAGCTCGTTAACGGAGATTTGCCGTGTTGTGGCGTTAACGTCATATCAGACTAACGCTGACAGCACTAGTGGGAACACAACGAATATGACTGCACATTTACTCCGACATCATCCTCGTGCAAAGACAAGTGGAAGCAGACAAAAACAACAAGCACGCATGCTACAAACTTTACCCGAGTCATTTAGACAGCCGTTAGCACAGGATTCTCCTTATGGGGACCTGATATGTTTAATATGCTGCTGAGAATATAGCCCAGAAGAAGCGTATAGTAGAGCTTTTATTTTGAAAGAGCCATTTCTCTGTAATAAACTCTTTTCCAAAGATGAGTGATTCCTCCATCAGATTTATTTATTTTTATTACTTTGTTGTTTCAGCAACATTGAATTTAAAAACTGTACTTTTGTGTTAAAATATATATTTATAATTTTAATAAATGACAAATTAAAAAGGCATGAACATTTTTTTGTATCGAAAAAATATCGAACTGTGAATTTTGTGTATTGTTGCAGCCCTATAAAATACACAGTGGTTGTATTGAATCTTAAGTGTAGCAGCTTCTCTTTGAAGTTTAATGTAAAACCTCTTGAATGTAACTTTATACCTGTGGACATCTGCATGTTGTTTCAAAGCCGTGTCAGCTGTAAGAGGGGAAGTTCACAACAGAGCTCTGCCTGGAGACTGTTTTATTTCCAAAGTAGAGAAAACTGAAGGAAACTGCTTCACTGCTGAGTGTACGCCTCCGGTCCTTCGCTTACACAGCAGAGATGCACCAGCTTATTGTGCCGGCCTCTGGCAGCGGAGGTCGGCTCACGCCACAAAGCCAAGAAGGATGTGTGAGAGCTGCAGGTCCGCAGGCTGGACGCTTCCAGTTTCAACTTTTCAGTTTCAATTTTTTTGGGAAAAAATGCACGAAAATACTCCAAAACATACTTTTAGAGAGACATGGTTTTCACCAGCTGATTCAGTCAGACTGTTTCAGTGTCGTCGTTCACCACACTCGGCTCATGTCAGGTGAAGAATTTGGAGTCTGGAGGGTCTTTAGCGTGGAACTATTTAGACCCCAGGCTGAAAATGGGGATGAGGTTGCTTTAAAACGACCGATGCCAAACTGACACCACCAATTATTTTTCCTCTGCGTGAGCAGCAAAGTTTCTAATATAAAGAAAACTCTGAGTGACGGTTGATGAGCCGCCAGGTTGCTGATGGAGGAGAAGCAGTTGGCCGGAGGTTGGTGTTAATCTCCCTTTCTGCTCCGTGTGTGTGTGAGAGAGAGAGAGACATAACAGCCCGCATCCTTGATAGGACGGTCTCTCTTCTCTCTTCAATTAAAAAGTTTGTGTGTGTGTGCATCTTTTTGCTACATGCGCACACGGACTATGGTAAATGGCCTGTATTTGTATAGCGCTTTACTAGTCTCTAAGGACCCCAAAGCGCTTTACACATTCAGTCATTCACACACTGGTGATGGCAGCTACATTGTAGCCACAGCCGCCCTGGGGCGCACTGACAGAGGCGAGGCTGCCGGACACTAGCGCCACCGGGCCCTCTGACCACCACCAGTAGGTAACGGGTGTCTTGCCCAAGGACACTGTCCGAGCCGGGGCTCGAACCGGCAACCTTCCGATTACAAGACGAACTCCCAACTCTTGAGCCACGATCGCCCCGTATTTGACAAATAGCGTGGAGCAGATGAGAAAACCGAGCAGCAGATTTCTGTTTGCTGCTCCTCTTCAGCGTGTTGGACAGAGCTCCTGGTGGCTGTCCTTGTCCTGCACCCTCGGTGAGATCGGCGTAGCCCGACGTGAGCAGCTTCTCCACCTGCTGCACAAATGCGTTCCCCTGCAGCTTACAGCAGGTCACCAGAGCAGGAAAAAGACTCGAGGCCGTCGGCTCTTTGCGTTTGTCCTTTACCTTTCAGCATGACTGTGCTCTTGCACAAAGCCAAGGTTTTAGTTTTTTGTTGGCTTGTGCAGCGCTCTGACCTCCTGTGGGTGAACTCCAATGCTGCCAGTGTTCCCAGTATGAAAGTTTCTGGGAGAAAGAAAATGAACAATCTGTTTGATTTTGGAGCCAATCCTGAGGATTTCATCTCACAGAAAATATGAGAGTAAGCATTTGTCTTATTTTCACTGAGCCAGTGGAAACATTTCACTGAAAGTGTTCAAGGTTGAAGTTTTGAAGGAGCACAAAAGATGCTCAAAAATGCAAATGCATGAATAAATATCCTGATTTACACTTTTGGGTGGATTTAGCTCTGTACCTTCAGAGCTGCACACTGTTGATAAGTGGAGTGCACAAGTGCATTATCTGCCACAGCAATAGATTAATGTGGGTAAATGCACTTTGGTACATAAATCCCTCTCTGAGTCCAGCTGTGGCTGTGAAACGATGTCATCTGTGGTGATTATTTATATTTACTTGTGTCTGCGGCGTCGGCTGTGTGTTTGTCAGGCGTGTCGCAGGAAGCATTTCCACGCTGTTAATCAGCAGTGTGACAGCAGACAGATGATGCTGCATCTGCTGAAGTCTAATTATGTATACGCAGACAAACACACACAGTCAGCTTATGTTTGATTTAATCACACACTGACACATGAACTGTGTTCCACTCACACTGCTGTCAGTAGCAGCTTTATGAGATACCCTGCAGCAGAAACACTCGAGAGCTGAACTATTCAGCGTTTACTCATCTGACTCCAAATCTGCAGCTATTGGCAGATTGTACAGTGATATTAATTTTTCGCTTGCATCAGGCAGACCTATTTCTGGACGTTTTCCCAGGAGTCGCAGTGTTTGTACTCACACTGCAGGCGCAAGGAAGTCAAAATGAAAAAGAGTGAAAATGAGTTGTTCGCTCTTTGTGGCCTAAAAAAGAAAGACACAAAGTCACCAGTACAGCGGCTGCACGAGGCTGCGGTCCTCCCCACACGCCAGGAGGCAAAATGATTTGAAGGCTGGGAAAATAGAGGTTAGTTCTTAGATGCTTGCTGCTGGGAGGAATGTAAAGTTTGGTTCAAGAGGAGAACAGCAAAGGTTCCGTCAGCTCTAATGTAAAAGACCCTGAAGCTGTTTTCACACAGAGTATTTCAGGTCAGAGGAAACGTTTCATCTTTGGTTTGTTTCTGTTGTTTTAATATTTCTGCGTTCAGAAACATTAATGATGAGTTCAGAGTCGTGCTGCTTTTCAGGAACGTTTTAGTTCCACAAATTCAAACCTGTGAGTTTCCAAGTGTCAGAGCAAACGCTTTGTTCCTGTATTGTTACTTTTATTGTGAAAAACGGTGCTTAATGTAAGTAACAGTTCATTTTATCTCTAACTTGGATTTTCCTTTGACACGTACACTCTGCATGAATGCAAAATCCCAACTAGTCTGCAGACTTACCTGCAGATTTATCGGCCACCTCAGCAATGCTCTGTCACGCTCTGCTTCTGATGTGGGCTCTGGATCTAATCTCACCCGCTCGAGACTCGGCTCGAGTCGCTTTGGCTTACAGTGCCATCAAATTGCACTCAGAAGCTGCTCTCTGCTCCACGTTGTTTGAAATGGCTCCAGAGCAAAGCTGCACTCAGCTGAGGAAGAGGGCAGGAAGTCAGCAGCATTCTCAAACACTTCTGCTGATTTTTAGTCGAGTCGTCACAGACGTGTTCCCAGTGTGTTCCCAGCGTGTTCCCAGCGTGTTCCCAGCGTGTTCCTGTGGTTAGCCTCTGTGGGCAGCTCAGCTGCCAGCTTTCAGTGTAGCCAGGGCATCTCCACACAGCAGATGGTGTTCTGTGTGCCCTCCATTGTTTATGAATGTAAACACATTACTGATGGTTTTCAGATTGCGTTTTAATAAATGCAGTATTTATTCTGTCCTTCTCGTGGTCTGTTTCTCTGCATCCAGTCCAAGCCTGCACAAACTCAGCAGTATTACCTGAACTGCAAACGGGAACCAAAGATGTTGTGATCCTACATATTTATGTCGCACATCTGTTGACGGAGATTAAACACGGTACACACATGTGTGGCCTTCACCCTCCCAGTTTGATGAAACTGGAGGTATCGCCCTCTGAGACACTCAAACTGAACGCTGGCCTCTCTGATTAAAGAAGTGTTGAAAGCTGCTGAGATCAAAGTGTGTTTAATGAAGGCCCAGCCTTTCACAGCAGACTGTACCGCCGTGCTCCTCAGATTAATGTGTTATAGGTTCATTGATCAGCTCTAAGATTAAAGGTCTCACTGGCTGGACCTGCTCAAAGCTTTTATTTAGTTTTGGTTAACTTTAGAGATCAATTAGTGCTTTATAATAATTAGGCTTAAGGTCAGGTTTGAGCTTTTTTTAAGTGTATCATCTGTCAGGGGAAATTATTGCTGCCAGAGCACAACATCTGCAATTCATAATGCTGCTGAAGTACACAGAGTTTATTATCATTTCTTTCTCTTTTCTCTTTGCATGGACTTCTTTAAAAGTAAAAGTGTAAATACTCACTCTATGAATTACTAATGAAGTGTGACACTCTCGATGAATACAATAAATTGTGAGACACAAGCTCCTGAGATGTTTGCATAATGAAAACTCCAGTGATTGTGTGAAGAGCGAGGCGGCCCTGCGTGCGAGTATAATCAGAACATTATCTGAATAAATCACATCGGATTGAACCTGCAGCTCCACCAGATCCTCTCATTGACATTCAGTGGATATCCCACGCACACACACGCACATCAGGTATTCATATCTTGTGGGGACAGCCCCTAACCCTAACCATGAAAAATGAATACCTAACATAACCATAGCTCTCAAAAATGCCTTCAGACTCGTGGGAACCAGGATTTTGGTCCCCATAAGGGCTGTTGGTCCCCACAAGTATAGTAAACTTCCAATTTGTGGTCCCCACAAATATATAAATACGCGCTCGCACTCTTCGCCTGACGTGCTGCCTTCAGGCCTGAAAGCTGTGAACTGAAAACGTCTCCGCTGCAGCCAGACGGGCCTCTCCAGAGATGTTCCTCCACAGGAAACTTGGGTCCAATTAAACCAGAAGTCGATGTTTGCTGTCTGCACCAGTTTGAGGTCTGAAGTGCACAGTGTAACTGGTCAGAATGGGACCCCGAATGAGTGATTCCAGCGATCCCAGTCTGTCTGCACGCGCAGAGAACATGCTCTCGATCGTGAGGTTGACTGAATTTAATCGGGTGAAGTTTGGGATTTTTGCAGACTTGTTCCCAGAACTACTCAACCTCAGTTATTTGTCACAAAGTACAAATGTACAAACCTGTAAGTGGAATAATTAAGTTCTTTTCTGCACACCACAACAGAGTATAACAGAACTATACGGTTGCAGACCTCATGATCAAACATTCATTCTTGTTTTACTTCTTTGAAGTCTGCCTAAAAGGCCAGTGTGTAGCTGGTGTATTGTAACTAATTTGTTCTTGTTTCAACGTCTAACACACAAAAAACGTCTATTTGACTAAAACTGAGCACTAACCTGAGGGGCAGTACTTCTTCCACGCTCGCGTCCACTCCTCTGTGCAGAATGTGGTCACACGTCACCTCGACCGATTTGGTGACATTCCAGTTTATTCTGACCGAGCTGACATCAGTCTTTATATCAAAGTACTGCAGACCGGTGCTGGTGGTCGTAGCATTGTTGCATCTTTTTACGGTGTTTTAGTGTTTCTAGCAAAGGCTGCAACATTAAAACATGTAGTTGTCCGGTCATGCACACCCTTAATCATAATGCCCTGCTGATGAGTCCATATGGTCAGACGAAACTTGGCAGGTACTCGGGCATCTACGCAGCGCCTCGAGCTCACCATCTGATGATATTCATGCCACTTGGACACAAGTACGTCCCAGCAAACTCACATATGCTGACAGCACAAAAAGCCGTTCAGTTGGCGGGAAACACTGCAGAATTCTCAAATATCTCAGAGTTCAGTTGGTTTTCTGGTCATTTGCTTGAATTTTAATGAGCATCAGTCAGTTCGCTTGATTGGCAGGATCACACATTTACGTCTCAGCCTCTCACCTGTCGTTCCTTTTTAATATTACACCTCCAAAATAAAGCCAGCAGTGCTTTCCATGCCTGCGAGGGATCGACTGCTGCTGTTGTAGTGGAAGCTGTCAGTGCCGATGTGTGAGAGGCTCTCCTTACACTTCAGAGGCATCCTGTTGTGTTAAAGATGAGTGAAGAGTGACATTTTGTACCTGTTACATTCCTTCACACCCTTCAGCCGAGTTACTTCCTGGATGAATGTTGTTGCTAAGGCCTGGCCTCGCTGACTGGAACGGGATTTTGTTGCTTGGCAACTTTGGCTTATTGAGCTTTCAGTGAGGAAGCAGAAGGAAGCGTCGGATCCTTCGGAGAAGCTTTAATTTGTAGACGCTGGTTTCCTCAGCTGAAGGATTTCTTTTTCTTTCAGTATGAATGTTTTTTCTTTTTCCTCGTGAGAAGTTGTTCAGAGTCAAATACAAAGGCTGGAGGTTTGTGGTAATTGGATGTTAGGTTGAATAAGGAGGGCACAGGGTTTCTTTTATTCTATTTTCTCCTCTTCAACTAAACTAAGCAGCTACAGGATGTTTCTAAGATCAGGGATGTGGATCCCATCAGCCCAGTTGCTGGCACTGGTTTCCTGCATATCCAAATCAAATATTGATCATCGGTCTTGAACATTTCACTGCCCTCCCAGTTAAAACTGAACATGGAGCAACATTTAAGTTTCCATCCAGTTTACTAAATCAAACTAAAGAAGGTTATCCACAGCTCATGTTCGTGTCCATGATCTTTTATTGTTTGTGCTTTCTGATCATGTTCTGTGTGTGGCTTTAAAACGAGAAACAGAAAATGAAGGAAATAATCTTCATTTTCTTTCCCTCAGCTGATTGTTTCGGGCTGACAGAAATAAAATATTGTTCTTATTACTTCTCTTCATCTGCTTATCTTATGACAGCGGCAGAGAAAACCTGTATCTGTGATACCAGCGATACATTAATGCTGCCTCAGTCTGAGGAGGCTGCGAATCATTGTTTGTGTGAGGTTGCACACATTTAAGGATATAAACTTATTAAACAATTATTTTGGGGAAACGAGTCTAACCTGAGGCTTCTTGCCTCACAGTCCCTCAGAGCCGAGGGTGCACAGAGAAAACTGTCTGCTCTAAGAACAGGAGGAAAACTTGGTGAAGCTAGTGTGTGAGGAGCATACAGACGCACAGGCAGAGGTCGGGAAATTGATGCGTCGCAGTAATCGACCCGCTCCTGTAATTGGACTCTGGCCGAGAGTGCGGTCTGCTCCAGTGGCACACTTCTGTCGAGTTATCTCAGCGTCTCTCGAGGGCGCTCCACACACCAGCCAGTCTGCTGCTCCTCGCACCAATTAAGGTGAGAGGACCAAACCAACACGTGAGATTAGCCAGTCTGTGGATGGACGTCAGAAAGCCGCTCTCGCAGAGTTTCAGTGAATCTGCTGGTAGTTAACTGTGGTTTTTATGCATTATTTTCATATTTGAAGCCCTTTGATACCTGAGTTTGTGGCTGTTAGAGAGCAGCAGAAACAATATCAAGTTTGGGGGGAAAAGAACGTTATTTGGAAACAGGATTTCCTTCCCGATGGCTCGGTGGTGCAGCGGTTAGCGTTGTTGCCTCCGTTGGTTTTCTCCGAGGACTCCAGCTTTCCTCTCACCGTCCACAGGCATCAGCGTTAGCTTAGTCATTGTGAACGTGCTGTGAGTGGACACCTGTCCCTGTGTTAGTCCTGCAATGCAAGTAAATGACCAGCTGCTGTGGCTGGTGACAGACCCACCCAACTCAGAGTGGGAATCCACTGCGCAGCATACACAGCATGAGCCATAAACACAAAAGTGGCCTCGTCTTGGTGTTTTAACTCGATTTAAATTCCTTTTGGTTTATATTTGCATAAATGAAACGTGGGGTGGTGGTGTGAGCGTTTAATCATTGCACCTCACACTGATGAGCTCCATGATTAAAGTTGAAGTTCTAAAGAAGTGCATGCGTGTCTCTGGCTGCGTCTCCATGCTGCTGCAGACACTTGAAGTCAAACCTCAGCAGTTAATGAGTGAAACTCTGATTTTCTCTTTGCTTTTTTTTTGTTCTCAGATGAAGTGGAGCCCTCGCCGCCGACGGCAGCCCAGATCAGATACGGTGAGAGATTAAAACAAACACACATACGTGTGCGCGCACACATACGTGTGTATTTATATGCTGCTTACCCTAACCATAACCGAACTGTGACCCTGACACTAAAACCACATTTTGAGTCTCAAAAATGCTTCAAATTTGTGAGGACCGGCTTGTGTGTCCTCACAAGTGACTGTCATTGGTCACCGGGACATTAAAAATGCATGCACAGAATCACCAATCAGACAGATTTTAATGATACTATATAAAAAAGATGGACGTAACCGATTAAGTCTGCCTGTCCTGTGAAGGGAGGAGTGAAGAGTGGCTGCTTTCCCGACTGAGCCGAAGGACACGGCTAACGACATGTCTTTAGCTAATAAGCAGACCTTCTTTATCGTCTGTCCAACTCAAACTGGGACTGAAATTCACAAAATCATGTTTACCGAGGTCACGAATCAAGCGAGCCAGAGGAGTCGCCTCCTGCTGGTGATTAGAAGGAGTGCAGGTTTAAGACACTTTGCCCTGGACTGTCTTTGAATGCTTCCCACATATAATGTCTCGAATAGAAATATGAAGTTAAAATCAATAATTAGCTTTATTAACTATTCTGCTGTTACAGTGGATGCTGCTCTTATCAAAGATGATCAGTTAGTCTTCTTTAAAAGAAGCAGCCTTAAAAAGCAGATATTCGCAAAGCCTTGAACTGAAGGGCGTCACCGAGGCCAGGTTTAAGATGCATAAGGACTGTTTTGTCTGAGTGATGCAAAGATAATCTTACAGAGCCAGTTAATATAAATATGCAGGTGGAAATGAGCAGAACGGGTCTCCTGTAAACAAGCCGTTATCACAGATACAGGGAAGCTGTTCACTGTGCAAATTATTCCAAGTTACATTCAAATAAATCTGTTCTGTGCTTTCCACGTTTTTCATTTTCCTTCTGTTAATTTGCAGTTTTACTCCACAACGCCATCCCCTTTGTTGGATTTGGCTTTCTGGATAATGCCATCATGATTGCAGCAGTAAGTATTTGAATCTCATTTTGCAGGAATTAGTCGCCTGTAAAGAAAAAAGAGTCTTATCTCTGCATTAAGGCTGTAATTTCCTTCTGTCTGCTCTTCCCGATGTGCTAACTCTGAGTCGGGATGAGCGTTTCACCTCTTTCTCTTTCATTCTCCAGGGAACTCAAATCGAACTTTCCATCGGAGTCACTCTGGGGATCTCCACCATGGCTGGTAAGAGCCAAGCGGCGATGAGTCGCGTAAACCTAAAATGACTTCGTTATCTTGTTGGCCTTCTTGAGCTCATTTCTAATGAATATTTTAATTGATTAATGTAGAAAGTTTTGATTGGATAACCAAGCAAAGCAACTTTCTGCTCCCATTTCTCATGCGTGAGATGATTCGTTTCTCCGTTTTACAGCAAATATGTGTTAATATATGTACATATGAATCCTCAAATCCCTGATTTATGAAACTCCACTGAGGAGCGTTCCCACTCGAATAGCCGGTAGAAGCTGCGAAGCTTTGATGGATGAGGAGGAGAGGAGGGTGTGACCACATCAAAACCTTCACCTTCGATCAGAGTTGAGAGTTTTCTCTGTTTTCAGCCTCATGCAGTGAAAATCTGTCGATCTCAGCGAATCTTTTTATATCGTTCAGGGTCGTTCAGTGTGCACCTCAGCCTGGCCGTAGGGTCTCGCAGTACAGGGTGATACTTTAAAACTACAAATATCTAACTCCAGTAATTATCTTTATAGTAGTCTGAAACAGTAGATCGTAATCTTAATGTTCGCAGCGCCATAAAAAGAGGAAAAAGGAGGAGAGGAAGAAGCTCGTTAGCTGCTCCCAGCGTGGCTGTAAAAACGCCGCTGAAGCAGACGACAGATAAGACTGAGAAACTGTTTCTGCTGGGAACGTCTCTCAGCACATGATGCTGGTGCTTATCTCAGGTTATGGGAAATGAACTTTTAGCATTCGTAATAAAAAACAACAAAAGCCAAAGATGCTGAGAAACGTTTTTTTGTTTACCAGATAAAGTGAGATTTGAGATTGAATGTCAGGACAACATGTGGACTACAGAGTGGATCTTAAGTCAAAATATCACCACGAATTTAAGGCTGGTGTCCTGAAACTTTTCCATGTGCCTGCCTGCTGACATGAGTCAAATGGCTGCATTGCCACCTCAGCATGCAGTCAAGTCTTGCTAGTGACCTACTAATTGCAGCACGGACACTTGAAAGTTTCAGGACACCGGCCCTGGAGGACTGGAGTTTGAGAGGCCTGGTGCAGAGTTTACAGAACTCCTTCCATTTCCTAAGTGAACACCTAAGTGAAAGTTACAGGATGCGCAGCTTCTTCCCGGTGATATCTAGCAAAGTTCAGGGCTTCAGTGAAGGAAAACAACTTGTATTTAGTCTGAAATGGGCAGCAGTCCACCCCCCTGTGCCACTGGCATTAAAGCAATAACAGAGCAGCCCAGCAGGAAAGTCATAAGTTGATGTAGTTCTAAACGAGGAGATAAAGGAAGCACAATCCTTCCAGAAAATCATCCTGTCACCAGGTTAGAGTCCCACATAAAATCCTCCCAGGTGTGATTGCTTTCACAGCACCTGCAGTGTTGGCTTCTCCATCAGGCTTCACCTGGAAGACGTTTTTATTGCTTGCGCAGCTCCCGCGCCGCCACCAGCGCTTACACTCGATTCTACAGAATTGTTGCCGCTTATTGCGACAGATCCCGCCGTCACCCCGTCTCCTGTTGCGGTTCTCAGTTTGGGTTTTTATTGCTCTGCGAAACCATAAAGGCACCCGAGCTCGCCTTCTCCCCCCTCTTCCCCGCGCGATTATTCAGTTTCCATGGATACCTGGCTCCATTTTCCTCTGCAAAGTGCAAATCGGAGGCTGAAGACGGGCTGTAGATCAATAGCTCTGCTGTGACGTCTCCATCCATCCAGGCTCTGACGCGTCCGCGTCATCGCTGTCCACCCTGCAGGGTTTATGTTAGATTTTGGGGGCTGGCACCTTTGACTCCCGTGTCTTCTCCCAGCTCTGGGTGAAACAAGGCCAGCTAGTTTCACCGTCTCACCTCCTCTTGGCCATCAAGGAGCTTCTCTTTGAGGGGAAGGTGTCCATCTGGACTTTCAGCTCCTGCAGGAACGTTCGTGCACGTTCAGCTTCAAGCTTCGTCTCTTTTTAATCCTCCAGATTCCCTGAAGGCAAAACAAACACGCTTTATAGTTTCAATGAACAAATGCATTTTCCTCCACGCTGCAGTCCACAGCGTTAATTATTCAGAGCTGTGGTGTACTGTCAGTGAGCTGGAGTTGTTGCAAAGCCGATTTTGCTGACAGTGAAACCATGAAAGCAGAAGACAAAGAAGCTGACGGGAGTCTTTTCCAAAGGTGCTCTTTGATCCTCGAAAACTTTCACTCCTTCTCGCTCCTGCTGATTCCCCTGTTTCTGCTTTGATGTGTTGTTTGGACACTCGCTCTGCTTTTTCATCATTAGTGAGTATGCAGAGATGTATGTGGGCCACTTGGCACTGCACACTTGTAGGTATATGCACTTATCTGTTCAGGGCGTGATGTGTGGGTGGGTTTCTAAAGGCTTCCTTAAAAAGGAGCTTGTTGTCGAGGGAAGCGTGCGTCCTCAGCATCAGGTAAATGTTTGTGCTGTTAGATTTGAACTTTAATCAGCTGTCAGTTTCCTGCAGGAGAAACAGATGCCTGAATATTTCCTGCAGCTCCTCTTGGGGGATGCTGTAGCACTCCCGGACCAGATGGGATGTAAAATCCCTGCATCGAGACTTTTCCCCGGAGTCTTTCTCAGGTGGAAGCGCCTGTAAAAGAGTTAAAAGGACACATCCGGGAAGATCTTCTTCACACTCCATCTCCCCCACACGCCGTGGGTGTAATTAGGATGTTTGGAGAAGCAAGCAGTGCGTTAGGATTTATGTAACATGCATTAAATACAGAAAAAGGAGGACGATGTCACAGATGGTGATCACGGTACTTTTTAATCTGTTATTTGGATGCTTTAGCTATATTCAAATGTGGCTCAGATTCATCTTTACAATTAAATAAGTATGGGAGCTTACTTTAAATTAAATGATTAATGGGGAAATTAGGACATTTTATCATGATAAAAGTTTAATCAAAAAAAGTCCGGATAAAAGTCCGAGCATTAATCGAGAGTTTCATTATTGTGCAAAAATGCACTTTGTTCCAAAACTCATTGAAAAAAGAAAGAAGTCTGCTGAGTGTGGGAAACATCAGGCTGTTTACAGAAGATAAACAATCTCCTGCGTACTCACCGCGCTGCTTCCAAGCACCGGGCATCCGGTGTGAAATGTTGGTCAGATCAAACATGTGGATCAAAGTAATGAAGTTGATGAGCCGTGCGATGAAGATATGGGAAAAAGCTGTTGAAGAGAGGCGGCTGTCAGCGAGCAGCGGTGTGGCTTCATGCTGAGATGTGAAGTTTGAGGGTGAGGCTGGAGGAGTACAGAGAAGGAGCTTCACTGTGACGATGGTACTGCGTGAGGAGGTCAGAGTGGCGGAGACGTATGTGAGAGTGGTGCAGGACAGGTATGAGGACAAAGAGACGGTGGTGAGGTTTAACGTAGTGATGGACAGGCTGATGGATGAGGTCAGGCAGGAGTCTCTGTGGACTGTGTGCAGGTAACACTGATCTGTAGTGGTGAGGGATGCTGATGCTGGAGCTGCCAGGCAGGAGGAGAGGAAGACCTCACAGGAGCGTTTAGGCATTAGGAGAGAGAGCAGCCAATAGGAAAAGGAGAAACAGTCTCAGCAGACGTCCAGTTAATGCACTGCTGCTAAATCAGACCCAGTGTTTTATCAGCAGCACTGACATCATCAGTGAGAACGCCACTGCACTGGAACACATGAGTGATGGTTTCAGATGTACATGATTCATGACTCCTTATTCCATTCATCGTTTTCCATTTCCTGCATTTCTGATCGTCTTTGATATAAGAAATTACACTTTGCTTATTTCTCTGGTTTTTGAGCTGAATAAAGAATTTCAAAGTGTTTTAACGCCGTGAAAAGCAGAAGCAGAGTCTCAGCCTGACTTCTTGTCACACTTCCTGATGCGACTAAGACGAGTGCGACCTCGACTCACTTCCCTGTCGATGCACTTTTGGGTCCAGAAAAGATCAGATGAAGCTTTCACTGAATTGGGAAGTTTGTGTGTGTGTGTGTGTGTGTGTGTGCGTGCGTGCGTGCGTGCATGTATGTGTGCTTGCGTGCGTGTGTGTGTGTGTGTGTGTGCGTGTGCGTCCGTGTGTGTGTGTGCATGTGCGTCCGTGTGTATGTGTGCATGTGCGTGCATGTATGTGTGAATGAGTGCTTGTGTGTGTGTGTGTGAGTGCACTGCACAGCCACTAACAACTCCAACATCATTGTGAAGTTTGCGGACGACACTACAGTGGTGGGTCTTATCACCAACGGTGATGAGACGGCTTACAGGGAGGAGGTCAGCGCCCTGACCCACTGGTGTCAAGACAACCATCTCACCCTCAACGTCGCAAAGACAAAGGAGTTGATAGTGGACTTCCGGAGGTGCAGAGAAGTACACACCCCCATCACCATCAACGGCGCTGCTGTGGAGAGAGTGAGCAGCTTCCGCTTCATTGGTGTACATCTGGCTGAGGATCTTACGTGGTCAGTACACACAAACAAAACAGTGAAGAAGGCGCAGCAGTGCCTCTTCTTTCTCAGGAGACTGAAAAGATTCGGCATGAGCCCCCGCATCCTCAGGACCTTCTATCACTGTGCCACTGAGAGCATCCTCACTGGATGCATCACCACCTGGTACGGCAACAGCACCGCCTACAACTGCAAAGCTCTCCAGCGAGTAGTGCGGTGCTCTGAACGGATAATTGGAGGTGAGCTTCCCTCCCTCCAAGACATCTACAGGAAGCGGTGCCTGAGGAAAGCGGGGAGGATCATCAAGGACTCCAGTCACCCCAGCCATAAACTGTTCAGACTGCTACCATCAGGAAGGAGGTTCTGCAGCATCCGGTCCCGTACCAGCAGACTGAGAGACAGCTTTTTCCATCAGGCCATCAGACTGCTGAACACTTCATAGACACCTCAGCTTCACTACTGGAACTTCAACATTATGCACTCCACACTGTATATAAATGCCACTTGTTTTGCACATGTCTCAACTCTGTATATTTTTATATATTTTATTTATTGTTGACTCTATTTAATTTGTAAAATATGTGTATGCACACACACACATAGAAAAACATTTAGTATACACATCCAGAAATTATTTTATTTTTTTTATTTTTTTTGCATATACTATTATATATTGTACATATATTTATTAGTTTCAGATGTAGCCATTCTTGTATTTTGCTTGTTTACATTCTTGTATTTTGCACAACTCTGTTGCTTGTGAAGCTCGCACACAAGAATTTCACTCACATGTGCTGTACCAATGTACCTGCACATGTGATGTGACTATAAAAGTGATTTGATTTGAGTGCGTGTGTACATGTGTGCGTGTGTGCATGTGCGTGTGTGCGTGTGTGCATGTGCGTGTGTGCATGTGTGCATGTGCGTGCATGTAAGTGTGCATGTGCGAGTGCATGCATGTATGTGTGCGAGTGTGCGTGCGTGTGTGTGTGTGCGCGTGTGCGTGCGTGCGTGTGTGTGTGTGTGCATGTGTGTGTGTGCATGTGCGTGCATGTAAGTGTGCATGTGCGAGTGCATGCATGTATGTGTGCGAGTGTGTGTGTGTGCGTGCGTGTGTGTGCGTGTGCGTGCGTGCGTGTGTGTGTGCATGTGCGAGTGCATGCATGTATGTGTGCACGCACGCGTGCGTGTGCACGTGCATGTATGTGTGTGTGTGCATGTGAGTGCATGTATGTGTGTGAGTGTGCGTGCATGTATGTGTGTGAGTGTGCGTGCATGTATGTGTGTGCGTGTGCGTGCGTGCATGTATGTGTGCGTGTGCATGTGTGTGTGTGTGTGTGTGTGTGTGTGTGTGTGCATGTACGTGCGTGTGTGTGCGTGTACGTGCATGTGTGTGTGTGTGCATGTACGTGCATGTGTGTGTGTGTGTGTGTGTGTGTGCATGTGTGTGCGTGTGTGTGTGTGCGTGTACGTGCGTGTGTGTGTGTGTGTAATGTGTCAGGCTTAAGTTGTGTTTGATGGACGTCAGCACAGCAGTGAGCAGATTTCCTTCAGAGATTTTGGCGCGTGGCCTCCCAGAGGAACTTGATGGTTATCAGATTTCTGATTCAGTCTGAATAAACCTCGTGTTTCTGTGAGAGTCTCAGGAGGAGTTTGGTTTTTCTGAAACTATAAAGCTTCTTAAAGTCTGTTAAAGTTCTGGGAATGAGAAGATGACTTAGGAGCGTCTGAAAGAGATCGATACTGTTCACAGAAATCACAAATGATGCCGTTATTTTCATAATTAGATATTAAGATCTGCATAAATCAAATCATTGAGTTTCACAAATCCTCAGCATTTCTTTTCTGTGTGTCTGATGCATTTGTGTCTGTCACTGTGCTCGCTGTTGTTCTTTGTGAGAGCAGCAGAAACCAAAGTGTGTGCCTCTTTGTGTTTGCAGCGGCGGCTCTGGGGAACCTGGTTTCAGATCTGGCGGGGCTCGGGTAAGCAGCATCTTTATAAACGGCCTCTGAGGCTTTTCGGTTTATTCTGGGCGAACTGTGTGAAGTCTGTTTAAAGCAAGTTAGAACTGCTCAAAGATTTCAATCAATGACGTGAAGTTTGTCCTGTTGTGTTTCTGTTTTTGTAGTTTGGTGATTTTTCTGTGTTAAATACCTTTTATTTTCTTATTTATCTGTAGTAAAAGGTTTACACTGTAACTAAAGTCTGATATCATCTTTGAAAGGACGGTTTTGTGTTGAAGAAGGTGTGCAGTCAGCAGATGTCTTCACACAGGAGATGTGAAGCTTCTCTGTGTTTCAGTTTTAATCAGTCTGAATGAAAAACAGATTTTTAGCTGTTGATCTGATCTGGTTTAGTTTTAATCGTTACTCCGGCACTAAAACATCCAAAAATACACACATGTTATGAGCTCTTCCTGTTTTCCGGGTTTGAAAATGAAACTGTTGAGTGTGTGTGTGTATATACAGTGTTTATGTTAACAGGATCTTCACTTCAGAGGCTCAAACTTTGCTGTTCGGCCTTTTTAATTGCGCTAACAGTTGTGCAGAAGAAGGCTAGCCTTATCCCGAGTGTGTAGTTCAGCACAAATGTCGAGGCAGAATCACCTGGATGAGTGATGAAACATTTCTCCCACTGAAAACGCTGAAGCCACATGAACAGAACAAACTGTCTGGGATTTCCTATTCCTATTACTGTGACCTCTGACCCCTGTAAGCCTCAGCTGAGCTGGGATGTGAGCTGGCTGCACGCTCCCTTTGGTTGGTTGAGCAGTTATGGAAGTTTTTACTTGGTTTGAATAACGTCTGGAAGAAGACAAAGCTGCTAAACCAGCATCCAAAGCATGCAAAGCGTTGGCACTGAATGCTGGCAAACTTGATCTGCATCGGCCCGTTTCGCAGATTTCAGTTTCTGCAGGAATTATCGCAGACGTCTCCACAGCTGATGTCCCCAAAACTGGGCAACTCGCACATGAAGGACATGGATGGAAAACCACGAGCACGTGTTTTATTTTTGGGTGAAGTGATGTCACTAAATGCCTGTGCAGCGATTAACACACATTTGTTGTCTGTGTGAAGTCTTGCAGGTTATGTGGAGGTTCTAGCCTCCAAACTGGGGATGCAGGTTCCAGATCTGACGCCCAAGCAGGTGGACATGTGGCAGACCAGGCTCAGCTCTCACATGGTGAGGTTTTTCCTTTGGGTCTTATTTTTAAATCCTCTTCATGTTCTTATTCGTAGTGGCAACAAAAGAGGGATAATGGGAAGGAAGAGGAAGCAGGAGTTCATGCTTCTTTATCTCAGAGCAAGCAGGGCGCTCCACTTTTCCAGGTTATTAAATAAAGTGTTGATTATAATCAGCTGCACTTATCACAACAGATAATGTTCAAAGGGGCGAAAATGCAGGAAGTTTGTGGTGGAGCCACATGAGTGTTTAAAATAAGGAAACAGAGTTTATTCGTATCAAACAGATCCTGTCAGAGGTGTGTAAGAGCATGAAAGGGAAGCTAAAACTACCGCCTCATGAATAATCCATGTATCCTGAGATAAGAGCATCGCTGCCCAGACTTTCCGAAGCTAGTTTCACCTCTGCACACCCGACTGTTTGAGGATAACAGATTCTGATGATTTCTCCTTCGCCTCCTGCTGCAGGGTAAGGCCATCGGCGTGTCCATCGGCTGTATTTTGGGGATGTTCCCGCTGTTTTTCCTAGGCGACGACGACGAGAAGGAGGACGGCGACGCGCCATCAGGCTCCTCCTAACACGCCACTACATCTTCATAACACTGCTGATGTCACAGCTCTAAGAAAAGAAAAAAAAAAGTATTTACAGTCGGACGTTTCTCTGTCATCCTGCTCGGGCGGCGTACAGTTTGAGGGAACGTAATTGGCCGCTGACCGCGACCAGAGTTATTTTTACACCGTCGGCTCCAAGAAAGCGGCATCTGTTGGTTCAGCGGGAGGTTCAAGCTGCGATTCTCATCGATTCTTCATATCAGTCCCATTCCCAGTGTTCTGGGCGCAAAAGCAGAGAGGAAACGGCCGCATAGTTGTTATAATCTTTATGGCTGCAGAGTCCCTGCACGCACATTTTCAGAGTAATTTATTTGCCAAAAAAGAGGAAAAGCACACAATAAATGCCAATAACGTCCACTCGTGACCCCCTGAAAGACTGCTAGGAGTAACTAGGAGACATAATCCAGGTGATGGGTCACAGTGAGGGGTTTCTGCCTGTGCAGAAAGTGTTCTAATAGTCACTGAACCACTTCTGTATGGATGTATTGTGACTCATCACTAAAGGAGAAAGCATTAAATATGATTTACTGAAAGCAAAAAGATCCTTATTGATAATTCAGGCTGATTTAAAATCACGATAATGTGAAAAATCTGATGTTGTTGCAGCCCCAGTGTGGATGTGGCTCAGACTGTAAAAGCACGTCTTTGTGACACATCATCTGAAATGAGAATCTGCTCCGCCTCTGTTGAGCAGCACAAATAGAAAACTGGGTTTAATTTAGCAGCTATTCCGCTTTAATCCCACATATCAGTTTATGAATATCCAAAAATCTCTTGCTGATGTTAGCGGTTGGTCATACCTGACCAGGTGAGGCTGCAGATCTCAGTGCACTGCTCATTGCCAGCATGACTTTATCAGTGTTTGTAGTAAAAACTTGTTTAGCCGATCTAGGTCACTGCAGGTGGGCAGCAGGTAGCCGATCGGTGCAGTGCGTGAATTTGCACCGTTAATCAAAACGTTTTAAACATTCAGTTTCATGGCTTATCGAAGGTTTGTCGCTTTGTGCTCCAACCGCATGTTTTCCAACTATTCCAGCACCACAAACGTCCACAATAATGGATTCACTCCTGGACTCTGTTCCCGCTGTCACATCACCAGCTCAGCTCTCCGTGCAGTGTGAAGCTAAAGCGCCCAAATCTGCGAGGAGACCACACGGAAGCTGGGAACAAGTGGAAATTCACAAAGGGATACGAAGTAAAGCTGCAGGAGCAGTTTCAATGGTTTTGCTGCACGCGGTGTTTTGACGCCACATTTCCTTTCACAGTTTCAGCAGTCAGAGGTTGCTTAGCATAAAAAAGGGATCCTGGAGTCTCACGCTGTGATGTGTCCTAATTTTAACCTGATAAAAAGGGAGATGCGGTGCTGGCGGAGACCCTGGAGAGAGAGGCCTGTGCAAAACGAACATACGCGTAACCTTGGTGCTGATTTCGCTGCTTGGCATTTAATCCAGTAGTTTTTTCCCCCCGTATCAGTATGTTAGTCGAGTTCCCAGAAATTCACATGTTCGGCTTTCCTCTCTGCGACTCGGTCCCAGGGGCTGATGGGAAGAATCGATGCTTCTCTGGTGGAACAAAACTTTGATTTCCCTCCCACAGACGGCTCGTGTAAATCCGCCCGGGCAGCTCGGAGGATGGGAAACCCTCTGCAGTCTCAGCACCGCCGGTGTGGTTTATTCTTCCCAGACATCGGCGCTGTAGCAGCGACGAGTGTTTCCCATCCCGACAGCAGAAACACGGACGCGACTGTTTCAGACACTAGCTCACGTTTCGTTTTGATCTCTGATTAATTGGAGGAACAAAAAAAAGAAAAAAGCACAAATTTTTAAATTTTCTCTTCAGCAGACACTTTATACATTTACAGACTTCATCTCCAAAAACACTATTTATTCATGAGTCAAAGCAACAAGTGTTTTGTCACGACTTGCTCTGGAAGCGAGCGGACTTCCCCGTCGAGTCGCCGCCATCCTGCAAATCTGAAAACGTGTCATCTGCTACCTCGAGGAATGATTTCTGTGTTTGCATGAACTTGTGTAGCTCTGTAATCTCATCAGATGGTTTTTATGAGTGCTTAGAGATGTAGGAGGTGAAACTGAAGTTTCTATTTTCAGCTCTGGGCTCCGTTCTGAGCTTTCCAAGGTCGCTCTGTATCTGTTTGTTTTACTTTCTCCACCATCTTTTCCTTCGTTCTCTCACACGGTCGCTTCACTCGCATCCAGGTTTTCCTTCTTTTTGTTAGCTTTTGTTTGATGACTTGAAGCTGCAGATGGTGCCTGAGAAGGTGCGATTCAAAGTCAGAGAAGTGGCTCAGACTTTGTCACCATTAAACACTCCAGCTGTCGACAGACCTCTAAGGTGCTTCTTATAACGACGCTGAACCCTCTTCATCCTCAGACGCCCGCGCCCCCAGCTTCCTGTCTCAGTGTTTTGTTTGCTGCTTGATTTGGGCTTCCACAGTGACTCTTTTCTTATTGATCAGCAGCTTCATCATTTTTAGATTTAACAAACTGTCAGAAATCATCTTATTATTCCAGGAGCTGCTGAGACTTACTTGGATAATTCAGATTCTCACATTTTAGAGGCAAAAATCAGATTGTTTTTGTTTCTAATAGGTGAAAATGTCTTTGCCAGCTGCTTAAAACACACAGTGAGTATTTTCAGGCTGTTAGATGTTTAGAAGGACTTCTCTTCCTCCTGCAGTCTTCTATCAGCTCATTCTACATCAGACATCTTTCCCTACGAGGTGCTCGACCTGTCACCCTGTGACAGCTGGGATAGGCTCCACCCCTCTGTTCTCTGCTGGGCTTTGATGTCTGATCAGTGCAATAATGTGCAGTTTTTGTTCAATATGTTTTGTGCAATCCAAAGCAAACTGATGGATAATTAGAGAACGTTGGCTGCGGTGTGGTTCAGCAGTTGCGAGATGAAGGTTGATCCAGGTCGATCATCACAGCATCATTATCTTGTTTTTATCAGCCTTACATTCTTCAGACGTCCTCCCGCCATCACAAGTTTCCTGATAAAAACTGTGATGTGTGGTTTTGAGTCCTGCTGTTTTTCTAGCAGATTATGAAATGTTTGTCTTCAGAGGGACGGAGACGCTTTAAGCACGAATCCCAACGCATCCTCTGAATTAAAGGAATTAAGAGCTGTGAGCTCAGACAGAAATGTTTGCACGGTGTTTTAATGAGGGTTTGGACTCGACTGCAGGAGACATTCAAGTTTGTCGTTGGATTAACTGTAAAAGCCTCGAGGGAAGTGAGCTCTTTGTCTGCCCGTCTCATTAGGACAGATTAGTTAAGTCTGAGTCTGTGTGAACCTGGTAAAACTGAGGATGCTTCAGAGAACTCGTTTGCTTTTCTGTCATCTCATGTTTGTGTTTATTTTACACGAGGAAAAGATTTTAATCAAACTTTGTTTGTTTTGCTTTTTTAAGATGATATTTTCCTTCATTTAATTGTGTGAAGTCATCCTTTGAAGCCTATAAACAAGAAGTTTGTCATGTAAGGCTGTCGGGTAAAGGAATGCCGTGCTGTGCTGCCATCTGGTGGACAGTCTGGAACAGCCGCTGCGCACTGATGCATGTACAGTATGTACCGAACAACCTGGACTGTTGAAGGATGATGTGTGGATGTATTTTGCAACATTATGTGCAATTAAAACAAAAGTAAATGAATACGAGTGTTTGCTTGTGGCTCTGCAGGTGATGCTTCACTGACCTCTCGTTCATTCATTCATTGGGGACTCCAGGCTGAGCACGCTGCTGCGAGCAGGACTGAGCTCACGTTCAGTGTTTAAAGGTCCTGAAAACAGCACGTTCATTTGAATCATGAGCTCAGACTGTAAAGCAAAGATGGATGTAGCCACTGTGAGGTCACTTTTAGCCCTTTTCCCACTCGTACCTGCTTACACAGCTCGACTGCGTTTCGCTCCCCATTACAATCGAGGACCACCTAATGTGCGTGGGGTCGTTACAGCATCGCTCTAGTCCAATCGCGTCATTTGTATGCGTGTCTCAAAACCTGCCGAGCGACATCACTGACTGGTCATGAGGTCTGCTGAGGTCGAACACTCAGCTTGGTGTTTTGAAGCAGACATGAGTATGACTGAGGATCTCTGCACACTCGCTGGATAAAGACTCATCACATCACTGATTACCATCTTGGTTTATCCTTATTCTTCCGCGCTCTGGACTGCAGGTTTCTCATGAGCAGGTTCCTGGTTCAAACCCCGCCTGGAGTTTGCATGTTCACCCAGAGGAGAGATGCAGGTAAAGTGTACAGACCGAAGCATTTGCTTGAATCTATGGTTAAATATGTAGTGTGAAGCACTTTGAGTGTATATTTGTTTTATTCCTTTAAAACATTTCTGGTTTAATCCTAAGAAAATCTTGTAAACTCTCACCTGAACCCAAAACTCACTTTGTAAACTGTGCTGTGATTGCAGCCATTCCCCAGCTCTCTGTGAATGGTTCTCATGGCCATTGATCAGTGGTTGTTGATCAATGGCCATGAGAAGGAACTGAGGAACTGACCTCCCGGCCCATTGTTCCCTCACTGGGCTGGTTTCAGTCATTATGCAAATGTTCTGTTTATAAGAAAACCTGCAGTCAGCTGAGACTGAAGGAGGCAGTTGGATGATGACGAAACGTTTCTACGTCCAGATGAACAGAATCAACTTTTTGGAGATTTACTTAGTAAACATATCTTTAAATAATCATAATGGTGAAATGTTGTCATTTTATGTCTTTATTTATAAGAACAAAAGAGTAAAACCCTAAAATAACTTCCTTATATTTCAAAGAACTTGATTTAAATCTCACCAGAACAAATAAAATCTGTCGATCGACTCGTAGACGGAAGCCTGCACATCTTTAATTCATATCAGACGTTTCCCAGCGCGTCCTCGTCCTCCTGCTTCCTCTGGTTAAATCATTTTATCAGAATAAGAAACCTGATTTTCGTAATATCGGATGCTGATTCATTTACAAAATAAACGATGAAAATCGTGATTTGGAGCATCAACAACCTCGAATGAATAAATAGACTCAATTATTTGTCAGTACTTGATAAGTTTATTAAGGGACAATCAAAACGTCTTGCATGAAAAAGTAGGACCAAAGATAACCAATCGTTTATCTTAAGCCCAAGCTCACAGTCAAACTAAAGGTTTCCTACTTTAGCCTCATGAAGTTAAATAGAAACAAAAAACGATAAAAGCAAAGCGCAGGTTTCCCTCGTCATCAGGTGCACATCGAACGTACGATTTTATTTTACAGCCAAGATCCAACAAAAAACCGGTTTACATAGAAAAAGATGATTAATATTCAGGAACATGAAGCAGAATTTACAGAATTACAAAAGTAGTAAAAAAAATTAAATAAAAAAGGTTTTTTACTTCTAGCACCACAGGCAGGAGTGAGTTCGTCACAGCGCTGGAAAGGTCTGTAGCTGCTGCAGATTTAGGATTTTAATAAAACCTGTTTGTTTCCTCACGGTTTTAAAAAACAGCTGAAATGAGATGGAGAAAAGCTGCTGTTCTTACAGGAGCCATGCTGAGTTCAAGGCTAGTGGGAAATTTGTCAGTAAAAAGTTACATTCATGTGCAGTTACTTTTATTAAAATCAATAAAAATTAAACCTCACTTGTACATCGGCTTAAAGTGATTATTATAGTGAGTGAGTGATGTTAGCGAAGCTGTTGATCTCAACCTCGTTGCTGAATTTTTAACGGATTTAGTTTTTGACATTTCACTACGAAGGCGTAGCTGATAATAACTTTTATAAATCAGAACTGGAGCAGACTTTTTACCTGACACACTGTACGCGGTTGTTTTTGTAAGTCTAATTTAAAGTCTTTTTATTAATAAGAGCTGCAGTTTGCCTTAAAATCCGCCTTTTATTTACCATCGTAAGAGCAAACTGGGGAAGTAAAGGACTGCTGTCCCAAAGTTTAGGCCTCAATCTGTGATTTATAAAATGCATTTTTCACTCTGGCTCCTCCCTCTTTAAGATACCTTTAAGCCAGCTTTCTGCTGATTGGATGGGTCCGGCAAACAGAAGGCTCAACGGCAGGTGGGTGGGGCTTAAACGTGCCGAGGGGTCTCTCTCAGTGCCTGAAAGATCTGAGAGCATAAAAAGCCGACATGAACAAACACTGACTTCATATCTGAATCTGTGGCCACGTTTACAATGAGAATCCACCACAGTACGTGTACATCTGACAAAATAAATCATAATGCTTCAAACTTACAAGAAAGATATTTGAAATATTTTTAAATAGGCTTTTTGTTGTTGTGCAATAAATGATAACTGACTAAAAATGCATTTTTTGTAAAACGTGCACCCGAGACTATGGTGATAATTAATCTAAGGGCCAAAATTCTAATTCTGATACTTTCCATAAAATAAAGTGGCTGTATCAAAATCTGTTGAGGAAATGCACGAGGGAAACCTCATAGTTATAGGAGAGCACCTGAAGGAGGAGTATCATACAAAGAAATCAAACCCAGAGCTTCTTTAAGCATATACGGTAAGACATTAGGCAACTCATCTGAAAATGAAAGGCTGAAGTTTAAAGGGTTAAACGGACACACTGACAGCTGCTGTGTTTACAGCTCGGGGACAAGAGTGGCGTCTCAACACACTGAGGACCGGGTCGCTGGCTTTTCATCTAACTTGGTTTTTCTAACCCGGTGCGCTCTGAATGTGTGACACATTTAAACGAATCATTTTCCAGCTTTGACGGGAATTCTAACGCTCCTCTGATCCTCAGTGTGTGTCGGCCTCACTCGGATCATCGATGACAAACATCTACAGAGTCTTCACAGCTCAAACACTCAGCTTCATACGCTTGTTATCGCGTCAGCCACACACGACTGGATTTGTAAACCTGCACAGGAGAATAAGCCTGGATTTTTTTAAAAAACGAAGCCGGCTTCGGTTGTCGTACAGGGCGTCAAACAACCGTCACACACAGCAGGAAACGTTTCTGCATCCTGCAGGAATCTAAACTGCATCCTGGTCCAGAAGAGTTGGATCAACAGAGGAGAGAAGCAGGCTAATAAATCATTATGCTCAGCTAAACAAAGCAAACGAAAGACGACATGCATATTAAATATAGTCTCGTTAATAGGTTTTATATGCTCAACAGGTCAAACGAAAAAGATGGGAATATTTAAATTAATAAATGCTTAAAGCACGTAATAATTATGTGGTGACTACATATTAGCAGTGCTATTTGGTAGAAATGGGAGTTTTAGTGTATTTCAGCTTGCTGACAGCTAAAATCTGACATGTATTAACAAGCTAGTACAGTTAAAGTATACATACGTACTGGACTTATATTCATATTAGTATGCAGCAGGGTCTGATTGTGTGCAGCTAAGAGGATCTCCTGGTGGGTCACGTCGGCCTCGTGTGGTGTCACTGTGGAGGTCCACAGGCAGCTGAGGCTCAGTGTTTTTAAAAACATCAATTAGAGCTTTGTTCTCACCAATCATTGACAGCTGTTGGTTATTTTTAATGGCATCTCTAAATTTGATGGGATGAGCTCGTGCAGTCGTGCACTAGCATCAGATCTTAATTTTTGTAAAATACGATGAGGCACGACAGGACTACTCGTAGAATCACTTTTCTAAGTGATGATATATCAAAGCTCAAATAGAAGTGGGCGTTAATAATAATTTGACTTTATTTTTGTTCATTTTTTTTCGAGCAGTCTCTGAACTGGAGACAATTTCAGGACCAAGATGAATAAGACGTGAACGGCACTCTGTGGATCAGCGTGTGAAGGATTTGACTTCATAGCTGTATAAAGTGTTGGACCTCCAACATGGTTACCACAGCGTGTCCCGCACCACCTGAAACACCTCCACACACTGAACAGTTGGTGTTTTTAGGCTAGTAAGTAACAGTTTGGGACTAAAAACAAGCTAAACTCCAAACCAGCGTGTTGTGCATCTCCTCTCTTTAGAGATTTTTATACATGACACCGTTTATACTTGTAGGCAGAATACTGGGGGGGTCGACCGACCACGTTCAGCCTTCCAAAGTGACTGTGTTCAACCGTCTTGCTCTTTCAGGGCAGTCATTTGGCATTTTTGGGAAGTCGGCTATCCTTAGACTTGTACACATTTCTGGCTTACACACAATTTAATATGTGCACACTGCACATTTCAGTATTTAGTAAAAAGTGCTAACTACGACTGAGTTATACAACATAGACCAGATTTTCTGCGTTTTAGATATTAAGCATTAAACATCAGGTCACAGGCCAATAATTTAAGCACTGACCGAGCAGTAACTTCACTAAAATAACATCCACAACTGTTTAAATCTGTGCCTCCTAAATCAGCACACTTCTATTACACCAGACCAATACACAAATCCACATGATTGTATTTACTACAGATACGCAGTAGCACAGGAGGAAACTGTGGTAGCCTCTGTTACTGCACTGCTATGGACTTGGAGTGTTGGCTGACGCACGCTGTGGCCATGCTGCGTTGCTAATGGTGTTTCTGTATTTTTGTGCATTTTTAAATTGCTCAAATTTCACAAAGTGCTTTTGACAAGCACAGAATCGCAGTGAGAGGAAATGAACCTCCAATGGCACCTTGCAGTATTGTTTTCAGCTTAGAAATTCAGAGCCGGGACGTTGTTTGGACAGCAGCCTTAACCTCGAGTTGTTCCATCCAGAGTTCCTGATCCTCTCCTGCTGCCGGGGTTTTCTTATTCGGTTTAAGAGGCAAAAGGATCATTTATACTGAGGCAAACTGAATACACGCAGGTCAGTCTACTGTAACAACAGAAAATCCTTAGTTGCGAATGGTTACACGCCACTCTTCAATACGCTGCTCTACATATACAAATCCTCTTTCAGGTGGTGTCCAAGTACAACTCTCTGTCAAACACCATACTCATGTTTGTACATAAAGAAAATCCAGCATTAAATATGTAAGTCGTATTCAGCACACAGGCTTTTGGCACCTTTAGTGGAAATGGGAGACTACGAGGGTGTAAAACATACAAACACATCAAAATAGAAATATGTACATACAAATAATGATTTGATCTTTCGAAAATATTCCATCACTCCTCCCAGCTCAGCGTCGTCTGTCTGAGAAGTGTTCTCTTCTTCTTCTACCTTCACTTCTCCCCAACATTAGGATTTCATTTCATTTAAGCCTCTTTTTTCCTGCTACAAGGTCGACCTTGTCCAGGCGTCTCTCGGTCGTCAGGATGATCCCGTCTCCCTCGCTCTGTTATCGAAGTTGCCCTGAGGAAACGATCTCGGATCAGAGTTCCTGGCTCGGCCTCGCGCAGGAACTAGAACTGATTTTAAAGGGAGATGTGCTTAACAAGTCCAGTCAACACTTTGTGGAAAGTTTACTTAAAATTTCTCCTTGTGCACCTGTGCAGGTGAGGCTGGAGGCGATCCCAGCTGACAATGGACTCGGTCTTTGTTTGATTTAAATGCAAATATTATTACTCTTTGGCCAAACTGTGAAAATGCACATTTTTTTGTAATCACTGCTAAAAGACAAGATTTCTAAAATGATCCTCAATCAGAGTCTCTGGGCAACTTCCTCCTGTTACTGGCATCCATTTGATGTCATAGCGATTTGCTTTTACTTAGCATTAACCATTTTGTGTCCCTTCCAACAGTATTTTCAGCCAGGGACACAAAATGGCTCATGTCAAACCAACCTTTGCAGTCTCAGTGAATCATTGGTGCTGATCGGTCGTTGGTTGTCGTCTTCTTGAGCTTGACACCTCGTCGGATGGCCACCAGAAAGTCCTCCACCTCAGCGTATTCTGTTTCCTCCAAGAGCTCTGGGAGGGGTCGGCGCTCCCACTCTGATGACCGACCGCTGGGCTGTGGAGGTGGGGTTGGAGGATCCAATCCCTTGCCCATGTGCTGGATCTCCCAAGGGACAGACTTTGGTGACAATGACCCGTTGCTGCCTGGTGACAGAGGAGTGGTGGCCGGGCTTAGCGGGGTCCGCGGGGTGTTGCCGTCTTCTGACGCTGCTTTGCTGGGGAATCCAGGGTGTTCAGGCACAGTGGGAGTCTTAACTGGGATCATGGGGGGCTTGATGGGGATGGGGCCCAGGTTGAGGCCCCCGGATGGTCGTCGCAAGTTGGGTTTGGAGGACGGTGTCCGTCTGATAGTAGCAACCCCCGGGGTGATTACAGCAGAGGGGTTGGAAGGCAGGCCAGCAGTGGAAGCAGGGCGTTTAGACTGAAACATGCGGCGGTAGGACTGGGTGATGTCGCTGTTCCTCGGGATGGTGGAGGATTTATCAAAGTCTGAGGACTGCTGCTCCACCTCCTGATCTGCTCCCACAGAGTAGTAGTCACAGTCCGATACTACAGAGACCAGGAGGGGGGAGAATTTAGCACGATAACAGAATTTGTTTGAATAGAGCAGAGTCAGCTGATGATCTCAAGCATTCCCCAGATATTATATAATTAAAGTCTTTTTAATTCACGTTAACTTTAATTAGATTTTTTCTGTTTAGAGTTTAGACCAGAGCGAGATTTGAGACGTTCAGAAGAGACACAACGGAAGTTTGTTTTTCAGTGATTCAATTCAGGCTTGTTTCTGGGTCCAGTGAACATTTGAATAAAGTTAGTGCTGAGCTTAGCAGCAACGCATCCTTTGCTGGAGTTAAACTGTGAAGTAGTTTGTATTTAATTAATCTGGTGGGAGTAAGTTAAGTACGTTTACCCTGTGAGGAGATGGTGTCCTCTGAGCAGCAGGGTGTGTTGGTCTGGCTGCTGTAGCCGCTGGAGCCTTGCAGGGAATCTCTGCTGGAGCCGTGGATGTCCAGCTGGAGGCCGCGGGCCAGAGCTCTGGCCAGCTCCTCACGGGTCTCCCTGTCCACCTGTCAGACACACACACACACACACACACACACACACACACACACACACACACACACACACGGGAATATGTGAATTATTGGGATTCGTCTGTCCAATCACAATGCTCCCAGTTAGTCATGTGACTTTCTATTCAAGGACTTGTTTGGCATTTTGCTGGTCATTGTGTCCGACCTTGGGGGATGATGAAGTGTTGTTTCCTTTGCCCCTGTTTGGCTCCTCTCCTGGTGTGGTGACATCAGCACCCTGGTGGCTGCTGGGATCTGTAGTCTCTCTCCTGTCCTTGCTCCTCTTCAGGGTATTAACCATGGGCTGATCGTACGGGCCTGGTTTGGCCCAATCCTACACAGGAAGATATCATCAATAACAGTAAAATAGTTTTTTAATATTGTTGTTAATTTTGTCCATTAGTCAAACATCCAAATAGAAGCATGAACAGAGGGATGTTTCTTTTATAGAAATGACAAAAATGCTCATGTTTGCTGCTGTGAGCAAACATTTGGAAACTGTTGCAAGAACACCAGAGGTCTATGCAAGCAAACCAAACCATTTTATAGGCCGCACCTCAAAACACGCCTTTAAAAGTAGAAGCTATTATATAAACTGTAAAAATGTAAACCACAGCCTTGCAGTTGGATGCCTCCACCTCCCAGTGAAGTTGGAGTTTACAACTCAGCCACAACATTAAAACCACACACAGGTGAAATGAATCGACGCTGATCGTTTACTTGCGTCCTGGTGTCCATAAGGATTGGACTTTATCGCATACCGCCCACCTAAACAAAAACCTCCAATGACACTCCCCAACGGCAGCTGCCTCCCCCATCAGGAGAGGATACGCCACAAGAACAAGTCATTGAGGAAAAGTCCTTATATCCCAAATCCAATCAGAACACCAGAGCAGACACCCTGTCCCACAGCCCAGCGGGCCGAAAGGACCAGACTGTCACCATCCCAGAGCCAGTCACCCCACAGAACACTCGCTGTGGTCCTTATAGGTCAGAGTTGTTTTAACAGCATAACAGGGACCTACACAAAATTAGTCAGATGTTTAATGTTGTGGTTGATTCGTACATATGTACAGAAGACTTTAAATGCATTTAGCATGTGGGCAACAATTCAATTTGACATCTGAATGAACCCGTCGACAGAATGTGAGGAAACAGCTATGGCATCATGTTAAAGGCGTCTCTGTCCGGTGGGTGTTGCAGGACCGGGCTGCATTCTCAGCTTTATGAATGAAGAATCCGATTTGCCCCAAACACAACATGAAAAATCTCAGAATTATTCGAGCTTGCATTATCACAACAAGGCTACAGGCTATGAAACACTGGATTAGAAGTTATGTACATTTGAAAGTAGAAGTTGTAGTTCTCGGCTGAACAGCTAGGCTAACGCTTTTAGGTAAAATGCTGCCACCTGGTGGTGAGAGGAGTTTTGTAAAAAAGTACCTGAAAAATGGACAACCTGAAAACTCACACCTGTCACCAGCACAGGTAAGCAAGGCTCTCTGTATAGTGATAATCAATGTTGTTTTAAAGTTTACGTTTCAATTTTTAATCTTAAAGATAAGCAGGAATAAAATTAACAAAAATATCAGGTGAAATTGATCCTAAATTGAATTGACTGGAAAATGAGAAACTTTTGAGAGAATGAACTGACATCAAGAAAGAAGAGAAAATAACACACAGATCAACTCAAAGAAAAGAGGAGGACATCGGGGAGAATGAGGATCAAACCTTCCAGGACGGGACTCTGGATGATGGGATCACTCCAAGCCCCGAGGGGCTGAGAGGCAGGAACTCTCCTGATTGGCCGCAGCCTGAGCGAGACCACGGCCACGTGGGTGAAACGGACGAACAGGAGGGCGAGGAGATGGGAGAGGTGGTGGTAGTGGTGGTGGGAGAGGAGTAGGAGAAGTATGAAGGGTGGAGGTGGGGGTCCTGGGCTCCGTGATGGTCAAACCCATTTGTCAACTGAATGTGAATGAATGAAGAAGCAGAAACAATTCAAAAATTAAAGATGACGCTCACGACCGAGGAGTGAAAACACGAGACATGAGCGCAAAAACAGGTGCTTCATGCGGCAGAAAAAGCTAATGTTTGGGTGGCAGTGAGGTCCCAGCATTCATACACCTCCAAACATCAAACATCCTGATTTATAGCACTGACGATTTCATCTGGAGTTTCTTTGAAGCAGATGATTTTTTCACTTTTTAATCAGTATTTTATTTCACTGGCCTTTCCCAGTTTCTGAGATTTTGCAAAACAATTATGAAAAGAATTTGTAGTCTTACAAAAATTCGCTTCAACTAATGCCACCCGAAATACTCCCTACACATTTGTATTTCACATTTATGCATCTTTAATTGCAACAGAGTAATTTTATTCTACGCTAAAGATACTTTTACTTAAGCCAATAACATCTCAGCAAATATAATGAAAGTCGATCTTTGTTGTGTTTTTTGTTTTGGCAATTTATCCATGTGAAGCCCTGCCGGAGGAGGAGGACGAGAGCCCTGCATAAGTTCTGATAACCAACTAAATTATGAACCATCACTGGGGACCATATGGTGATGTTCATTAGGTTTCACTGCACGTTTCCTGTTTTAGTGACGTAGCTGAGATGTGCATCAAAGTCACTCAGTCCCAACTGTGCATTCACGAGTAAATCAAACATGTCGACTCAATATTGATTTTAAAAAGTTTAGAATAACTGTTTGCCTGAGAGCCTCATCATATAAATATCTCATATATTCTGAACAGTTACCTGGTAAAATGACCAGGTAACCTGACCTCTTCACCCTGACACACTCTGACCATAAACAGACCAGACTGGGATTTCTTTGGCTTTTGTAAATGTTTCTGTTTGACAAACCTGAGGGGAAATCTGTTTGTTTTTGGTCCCTTTATTGCTCACAGAGCTGGGTTCCCTTTACATGCGAGTAATCTTTTAATCCATTTCACGGTGGAGTGAACATCGTGTGCTGTTCTTAGTTTTCAGGATGTTGATGATTATCAGGCTGCCAATCAAACCTGGAATATTTCTTCCTCCTCAGCCAACACTAGATTATATTTTAATTGTTCATTTATTCGTTGCCAGTGTTGAGCACTGAATGTAATTGGATTTGTTAAGCAGCTGGAAACGTTTCTGTGCAGTCGGCTTTTTGTGCTTCATGAAGGCTCCCGTTCATATCACTCAAAAATAAAAGCTGACACACGACTCACCTGGAAAAACAAGAACAACAAAACACTAACACAATTGTGTGTCTACGTGTTCACCTGCTGCTGCCCAGAGCGTGGCTCGGGGTGTGAGGGTGAGGAAGAAGAGGAGTACGAGGAAGGCCCCACAGTGACAGACTGAGAGGGTGAAGCAGAGACGCACGACTGCAGCAGCGCCATGCAGAGCGCACACAGAGACAGCAGTTTGCAGGAAGCACAGAGGGAAGCCAAGAAAACAGATCAAAACACAGACACGAGAGAAAAGCAGAGGAAGCAGCAACAAACAGGTTAGAACAGCAGGACAACCAGTGCTGGGGAGCATTAATGCACATGCAGTTTTCAGATTTCTGCACGTCTAAAATGATTAAGACGGGTTTAAGTGCAGTGAAATTGGGTTAGGATGTGTTAGGAGGAGTGAATCTATGAAACATTTAATGAGAAGCTGTAATCTCCCAAACACTGATCCCAGGTCAGAGGTCAAACAGAGCAAAGACGAAGCAGAAGCCGGTTCAGCAGGTGGAAAGAGAAACTATCAACTTTATGAAATTTTTTTTTTTTAAAGCACTACTGCTAGTATTTTCTCATTATATTTAACAGTGAGTCATGTTGGAGTGAAAATCAGAAACAGAGCTAACGCAGGCTGAAGCTTCAGGTCTGTGTCTTCTTCTATTATGTGATTCATGACTGGTTAAAGTTTTATAATAGCAGCATGGCTGATCAGTGTCACAGCGCGCTGGGTTACTGAGGTGAGGTGAAGATGAAAGCACACAGCAGGCTGTCGCACTCTGAACTTCCTCTCACACACAAACATCCTGTCATTTTGTTCATGTGCTAAATTATCAGCACAAACAAACTGACTACATATAATCTTTACGTCCTAATTATCTTTGCTGAAAAAACATCAGTGGACACCTTCACGCTCCGTCTTTGGATATTTAATTAATGTAAATTATCTTGGCACAGCACTAAAACTAAAATGATTGTATTTAAAATAGCTTAACTCGAGTAGTGCCTATGATGTGTTTTATATATAAATGTATATACATGTATGTATATGCAGCTGGGTAGCGTAGTGGTAAGCAGGTGCTGCAGTTCCAATTCCCGCCTGAGGCGTCTCACAGCTAGAGCCAGGGGCGATATCATCACCTCCACCTGATTGGGCACCAGGATCGTTGAGTGCGAGAGGAACTGATCTATTTAAAATAAAGCCTGTGTAGGCTCGACAACGTAAACACTGACCAGTGTCTGTACCCTGAAGGCGCTTAACAAGACTGGATGCAGATGACGTCTGAATGAATGTCGTTGCTGTATATCCTGGTCTCGTTCAGGATTTTGTCATTTCTCCAACATGACGACGAGATTGACTTTTTTGTTTTTAAACAAGTAACAGCAAAAGATGATGTTGTTGTTATGAGTGTTAGACATGGCTCTAAATTTGACGATACCTCGAGTTTATAGATAGAAACCATCTATCTCTCTGAGGTTACTGAGACACGCACACGCGACATGTGGCTTCCAACTAACAAACACACCACATCGTAGGAACTGGGGAACATCCGCAGACATTATAAACAGAACTCACTGGTTTATTTTTGGCGTCTGTTCTCAGTGAGTCGATGACTAAAAGCACTGAGCCGCGACTTTTGTTACCTGCAGGGTCTCTGGGGGCATCGGTGAAGGGGATTTGGACTGGTAGGCGTCCTGAGAGATGAAGCCAGAGTCGTGTGAGGAGATTGAAGAGAGGCGGGCAGGTGTCTGCTGGGGCAGCACTGAGGAGGAAGAGGAGGAGGAGGCGCGATAACGGAAGTGGGAGGTCGGGGAGTGACAGTGTGAGCCGCTGGAGCGAGAGTCGCTGCTGTTCACGCTGTTCAGGCTGCTGTGGGCCGGACGGGAGGAGACAAATAAATGTCAGAAAGAAGGAAACCTGAGAAGCTCTGAAGTCATTCGCTGATTTTCTGTTTTAAAATCTCAGCTCATCACATGAAAGAATAAACAATCAACCCGAAAAATGAGTCAGGCAGATGAAATATTCTGAGTAATAAGACATGATGGTAAAATAACATTTACTGGAGTTATTTCTCTTTGATAAATCAAAACTTTCAAAAAAATCGATGATTTAAAAAAAAAAGCTGTAGTTCCACTTGTTAACCACAGAGGGGCAGCAGAGGACAGGCTCTCAGCAGACCACCTTATCTCCCTCTATTGTTGAGATAATAAGCAGCTGGCAGCAGCCACATAACTAACCTGCACATGCTGGACTTCCTGGATACGGTGGTGCTTGGTGACGAGGGAGGAGTTTGGTAGGACCAGGTGCACTCGGAGCCCTTCAGGTCTACGATTACCTGGAGAGAAAAAAATGCTGTGAATCGTCTATGATGTTTCTGTGAAGGTGTCTGTGTGCAGTCAGGTCAAAGGAAGGCGTGTTTACTCCGTGTCGAGGTTACCACTGATCAGCGGGTAGAGTGAGTGAAGGTGTACTGAACGTGCTTAAATCAAAAACCCTTCTGAAATATTTTAATCGGTACAGAACGGGGCTGAAACTGAGACATTTATAACAGAGGACAAATCGTTCGATTGTGTGGTCACACGACCCCTCACAGCACCACGAGTACCTGCTCACTGGAAGCGGGCAGCTTGTGTGGGTCCATGGTTAGCATCTTCAGGTCGTCTGTCAGCGTCTGGAGGTGTGTAATCTCCCCCAGCATGGACATCTCCTCCTCCTGAGACACACAAACATTCATCAGCTGCAAATTCTACACAAAAAACAGCTTTGAGACTGACGTCATCACAGCAGCTGCTCCACAGGAGGTTTAAAGAGAGAGCTGCAGCACAGAAGGTGTAGGAGTTGATGTTCGTCAGAGATTTACATTTGGATTGCAGCTGCTGACGTCCAGCAAAGCATAAACATACAAATCTAAAGGGGGCCAGGTGTTTCTTCAAAGGCTTGCAGAGTTTCTGCGTAACTGTAGTTAGAGCTCCAAACATCTTTCTGTGTTGTGCATAAACAGTTTGAATGCATCACTGACCACGACAGGCCGCAGCATGGACACGAAGCAGCAAAAGCGACTCCTCTCCTCCACCAGCGCCCTCCTCACCGCCTGCTTCTCCGTCTCCTCCAGCAGCAGGTACTTATCGCTGACGTCCTGCATGGCGCTGTCCAGCTGGGGCTGCAGGTCTCCACGGCCTGAACACAAACACGTGCACATACCTCGTTGCATCCAATTTCAACTAGAAACAGCAAGCAGACCCTCACAACCACTTGCCAACCAGTTGGAGAATAGTCATTTTTCCCTAGTGACCAGTTGCCAACCGGTCTCTAGACCTGTGAATGGGTGCAAAAGCTACAGAACAAAAAGTTTGAATTGGGCCTGCTTTGTTCCAAAGTTTGTGCCCGTCACTAAAACACATTCTCTTTTACAGTGGGGGATGGGCACAAGGTAAAACCTCCTGTGGAAATCAAGCAATGAAGAAAAGAAGAAATAGCAAACATTCTGGAAAAATGCTGCCCTCTGCTGATGAAAGTTTTAGTCACAGGAAGTATCTTTAAGGCATAAAATAGCCTAAAAAGAAAGGAAATGGGGACTATTTGCAATAAAAAGTAACTAAAAATCAAAACGATACACAAAAAAAGAAAAAGTTGTCTTTCAAAATGCTGATTTAAACTTTTAAACTTAAGCAGCCACCCAAAGGTAACACCAGAGTTTTCTAAATCTCTCTCTCTTGCAGACCTACACATGAGCAGAGGAACCGTTTCTGTGGCGTTAACAAAATGCAATCACTTCAGTCCATCTTGGCTCAGATCAACAAACTCACACAGAACTAAAGAGGAGGCAGCCTCACAGCTGCAGCCAGATTATCAGCCATCTGTGAAATCCAATTCTCACTGAACAGAACTTTAGCTACAAAGAGCAGAGCCTGCTCTGAAACTACGATCACTCAGTGGCTTCAAAAACAACAGTCAGAGCCTCCCACAAACCATTAACCACATTAAAGTCTCAAACAAGGCTTTTCTCTCTGGCGATCAGTCAGCTGGAAACAAACAACCACTGGAATCCCACTGAAAACACACCACACATTAATAATGTTTGCCATTTTGAAATTACATTGCTGCTTTTATGAAATGCTTCTGGTTTATTTTTTAACTCTGTCCAAATGTCTCAACTCTCCCTTACTCCAAGTCTTTACTAAAGCGGTTTCATACACAGAAGATTAAACTGATTTCACGTGTCGACACGGCCGTTGCGACATGAGTCTGATGAGCTGGAGTCTGTATCTGCTTTAATATCATCTCCCACAGCGACTGTAATTGGATTAGTTAATTTACTTTGTGACACAGAGCAAAGCTGAACTATTTTTACATTGTTTCATTGACTGATCGAGAGCAGCTATTGTGGGTGTGGGTTTCCCGGGGGCTGAATATGTCGGGTGTTTGGGGATCTTAGCACGCTACACGTTAATTCTGGTAAATTCATATGTTCCAATTGGAAATGTGGAAATGTTGAACAGGAGTATAAGGCGACTTAGATCATCCCTGGTGAGTCATTACTACATCCAGGCGTATTTTACTCTTTTCTTCCATTTGCCCGCGTATTACGAAACAGGATTCAGGGCTTAGCGAAGGAACTTCAGGTTTCACCCTGTGATTTCCATCTTATGAAGAAAGTTCACAACTTATGCTGCAGACCTGACCACCTCCAGATCTACTGACCAAACGATTCTCTGAAAAACAGCATCAGGTCTTTACTTTCACTGATAGGAATAATTCAGAAAAGAATTCCAGAGTCTTAAATGCAGCTTTATTCCTTCTTTATTTGGCTGTTGGCTGAAAGCAAGTTTAGAACCATTTTTGACAATGAGTATAGCGGCACAGATCGGAAACAGGCCACCCGGGTCTCCCGAGGCTGTTAAGTTAATATTTCTGCACTGCTGTATTATAACATGTAATGAATGCATTGTGCAATACTGAATTCTTTCCTTGCTGGTTTCATCAGCCCACAGCTACACTTTAGAGGATGTTAGCTTGTCAACAGCTGCTTTGGTGTCTTCTGTTAGTGATGGATCTGAAATGTTTCAGCTTCTTGCTGAAATATGCAAGAAGTTACCCAAGCACACTGCTTTAAGACAACTTCCTGTCATGTCCAGAGAACAGCTTTTAAACCGTTATGTGGCATGACATGAATCATTACCATGGATGCAAGTTTATTTTGATTCCTCAGACTGTCCTGCTTCCTTAAACACTCACTGGAGAACAAAATCTGAGTTAATCCATCAATAACGAGGCCCCCTCCAAAATGCACCCTGCACCCCCAATTCGTTAAAACCACGGACAGTGCCATGAACCGCTTGCAGCCGAGGCCCACAGCGGCAGAGAGCAGGCAGACCAACATGTGATTACTCAGTCTTTTCTTGACATGACATGACAGAGCAGACTGAAAAATGCCTGCAGCAATTTTCTAAACCTCAAAGCGACGTTCACTTTTGTGTGACGAGATCACATTTAATCAGCTAATTTCACTCCTAACAACTGCTGTCTTTCCCCCTCCACATGGTGCTCTGGGGTTCAGTTTCTCCTCTTTAAAGCGATCGTTTGGTAATCTCATCTTCTGGATTTGAGGACAGACATAAACATGCAATTAAAGTTCCTCATTCCTCCAGCGAGATCCGAGGCCGGCTTCTGTGGTCGGGCTGATAGACGGGAGAACGCGCGCCGTCTCTCTGTAAGAATTTTCCAAGCACAGGCTTCAGTGATAAAGAGGAAAGAAATGGTGAAGACTTGCTTCCAGAAATGTGAACGTAATTCCAAGTTTCCCACAGAATTCAAACAAACAGGATGTCTCGGGCAGAACATCGCTCTTATGTTCTTGTTTATCTCACGATCGCCTCCTTTTTTGTCTAAATCGAGACATTTCTGAATGCTTTCTTTTCTCCTCATCCTCGTGTCCTCTGTTGACCTTTGCGTAGCCTTTTCGATACAGGTCAAACTGAGAAGACCCACAATCCCAAGACAACAGATTTTTTTGCAAGCTTGTGCACTCCAAAGGATTGGACAACATGGAGTTCCACTGTAATGCAATCAGGGGTCTGCGTGAGAACGTTGCATTTACCAAACCCAATAACCTAACCGGTTCATGGTCTTTCTGTCCTCTCGCCCCTCGTTGGTCGCTGCAGATGGCTGTCCCTCCCTGAACCTGGATCTGAGGTCTCTTCCTGTTAAAAGGGAGTTTTTGCCATCGCCAAGACATCGCCTGGTCATTCGGGTTCTCTCTCTCGCTCTCTCATTGTAGGATCTTACTTTCTCTGATTTTTAAGATTCCTTCGGATAATTGTTATTGGGAACTGATGCAATAATAATTCAAATCTTAATGGGATGAGTTTAAATACCTGGAGTCAAACACCCAAAGCAAAAGGTCAATGCACAAGAGTGCAGGCAAGGTGGAGTGGGTGGAGACAATTGCCCAGGTGTCTCTTGGAAATTAGATTTAAATCTCATCACAAATCACTTTTCACCTGGATAAATAAAGAATGAGAGTAAAAGGGAAGATTTACAAGATGCTAGTGGAATATGATCTGCGGTGGTGACCCTTCAACGAAGCAGCACATTATTTCTGTTGTACCCTGGATACCTGCAGTTGCTAGGTTTTTAATTTTTTTTAGACACACACACACACACACACACACACACACACACACACACACACACACACACACACACACACACACACACACACACACACACACACACACACACACACATATAAAACACATCCACATATTTGAATTTAAAAGAGACATGAAGACAAACTGGTGCAAACTGTCAGCTACAAAACTGGATTTTCAAACTCCAGCAACTCCAGGATCCCATGTGATACTATAATAAAATCTATAGAGGACCATAACACCCAATTAAATTCAGCACTACATGGTGGTGTCTATGATGGGGTACTGGAGCTCACCTCACACATGACCCACCGCTTTAGACCAGCTGTGCTGTTTCCAGCTTCGCATCAACAGTTTCTTTCACCTTTTCCTGTTTAAACTCGATCCATTCCGAGTTCCCGTGCTCAAAGCCAGCGCTATAAATAAAAAACCTTTCTTAAGGTGGTTTCCCCTCAATCTGTTTCTCATAATATTAACTCTTACTCAGAGCTTTCCCTTCATTTTCCAGTCTCCTGTCATTACATTCATTTCATTCCAGCTCAAGTTCCTCCACCTCTTTTTTTCCTTCCTTGAAACTTCTCCATGTCCTCTTCCCTCGTGACATCCACTCCAGTGCAGAGGGAGTTTCCTCTCGTGCAGTAATAACAGGCTGGGAGGACCTGAGGACTGAAGCAGTCTGACCACATCTGAGGTTCCTCTGGGGTCAACCCTGGTTCCTGTTTGTTTTGTCTTAGAAGCTCAATTCAAAGCTGGAAACCATCGAGTCCTTTGTTGGCAGCAACAACGAGCTTTTGTTTCCAGTCATAATAAGGCTCGTTTCAGTGCGATTGCTCAGACTGGGACTACTTGTTCTAAAAGCAGAGCCTGTTTTGGTGTTTACTCGTAGTCCTTTGGAGTTCAGCGGGCAGAGTGAAGAAGTAATATTGCCACATCACATTCCTGTAATTCCACTGGACTTCATGCTATCCTAAAAGTTATTTTAGAACAATTTAGTCAAGTCAGCGGTCATGCTATCAGCTCTAAGAGCCTGCAAATAAGAGGTTTACTCTGCATTAACAGCCTGACCCTGGAGGAGCATCATCTACAACTGTGAATGATCAAACTATATCCTGATATCACTGCATTTAGACAGACCACTGATATCGGCTGTGTTATAGCTCTCATCATCTACAATGATCCTCATCGATCTCTGCTCTCTCAAGTTTGAGGTCCTCGGTTGAAATCGCAGTCTGCACAGGTAACGGTGCTTTACACAGGATTCAGCACGTACTGTGTTCACTGCTGCTAGATGGAGCTGTTGAGGGCGTCGCTAACGTGGACCTCCAGGTTGTTATCTGAAAATAGCATCAGCGTGGAAGCATGCCCGAGAAGACGATGCTGAACAGGAGCTCAGTTCATTTTACATTAATAAGGGCTTTTGGTCTTTATGGAGCTGTTTTCCAAACTTCTTCATCACACCTCAAACATGCTGGATAACCTCAGCAGCTCTGTCAGCGTCCGTTCATCCGCCCGCCCTCTTCTACTTATCTGAAGTCAAGTCATGGTGGCGGCACCCTAAGCAAACTTTCCAGTTCCCTCTGGGGGTTCCCAAAGCATTCCTATTCCAGATGAGATAAGTAATCTATTCAGCCCGAGCCACCTTAACTGGCTCATTTTGACGCTGCAGGAGCGACAGCTCTACTCCCCCGGATTCCTCCAGATGTCCGAGCTCATCGCCCTATCGCTAAGCCCGAGCCCACCCACCCTTCAGATGAAACTAAGGACGTTTTCACACCTGTAGTCTGTTTACTCTGAATCCGAATCAGCTGAGGCGTCACAACATGACTCTTTCAGTCATTACCCAGACTTTGTGACCAGAGGTGAAGAGTCGATGGACGGGTAAATCGAACGGTCCACCTTTGAGCAACGCTCTCTTCACAGTGGCTTCACCAATCCAATGCTCTCCGACTTCCCATCGCATGTGAAGAAGATTCCAAGATGTTTGAACTCCCTTGCTTGACTGAGCCTCTCCACAACCCCAAACATTTGGTGCTGACCCTGTCGTGTGCTGCGTTCGGGGCTGAGTCACACTGGTTGACACGGTTTTACTGAACGAGCCATGAAAATATTTCCTTTGAAGACTCTCGTTCAGTGTGCCTCTAGTCTTTGTTGTGTGAGTCACACAAACATCTAAACAGCATGGGAACATGTTTCAGCCGACCGAAGTGGGCTGGATGTCAAACTCAAACTGAGCTGGAGGTGTCAGAGTGCGACTGTCTCATATTCACCATGTTGATATATTCACAACCCTCTAAGCTCGCCCTCTGGATTATCGTGGAAAACTTTAACACACTTTTTTTATTATTGAAATATTAAAACCACTCAGACTAAACATTGGAGAAGTAAAAATGGAAAACACCAGTCTCCTGAGCCTTTTGCATTATTGAGAAGAGCTAGAAAGGTGGATAGATGGGTGTGTACTTACCGAAAACATCAGCTGGACGAGCAAAGCATGATGGGACGCCAAAGGAAACACATAAAAACATGATATTAGCTTTTACATCTGCACATTGCTCCATGCCAGTTACACCCTATAAAACAACTACTGATTGAATTTTCCCACAAATACCACAAAGTGTTTAATTTAAACAGTTTCAAGTTGCAGCAAAATATCGCAGCCCCTCAGCCGCAGTTTTTTATGCAGTGAACCCACACGTGACAAACCTTTCTTAGCTTTCTTCTGCAGCTTTAGAGTGTCTGATGATCTCTTCTTGATCTCCTGACGGGCTTTCTTGTACTCTGGAAAACGCACACAAACACAGTGTGAATGCAAACAGCGTGTGAAGTTTGAGATGCATGTAGAGGTTGTGTGTGTGTGTGTGTGTGTGTGTGTGTGTGTGTGTGTGTGTGTGTGTGTGTGTGTATGAAACCTTTGGCATGGTCTTTATCCAGAGTGTTGGCGACTCTTTTCCACTCCTCCATCTGCTCCTGTAGAGGGTTGATCAGACAGTCCAGAAACACCCTGAAAGCGCACACACACACGCACGCACGCACGCACACGCACACGCACACACACGCACGCACGCACACACACGCGCACACACACACACACACACCACGTATGGTTAAATCTGTTCCTTTTGCAGACAAAAACAAAGACCACACAACACAAATCAAATTAAAGATGAAGGCCGGATTAAATCTGTGGGGAATTAATGCAGATGTGTGTGTGGGCATCATTAGCAGAGTGATTAGCTGCAGCGGTTTCTTCCTAACAGAACTGACGCACGTGCAGAAATCAAAGGACTTGATATTTTTAAGCATACAGATCAGATTTAAGTGTGCATACAGCATCCGGAGCATGCATGAGCCTCTCTGCCTCCGTTGGGGCTCGATCACCAGTAAACTGGTGCATGGAGATCATTCCCAGGATGCCACTTCTAAGAAGTTTGGATTTACCAATAATTTGACACAAGCATATGTATTCAGTTTCTTGAATGAAGAAGAGAGCTGATTCATAAAGCAGTTTGTAAGAGGATTTATTCTGAGGTCATTTTTCCATTTAGTAATTAAAGGCTGACAGAGATCAGGAGCCATTAGATATTATGAGGTCATATTTACTGGGATTTACATGAGCTGCTGTGCATATGTCCAGCATTAAAAGGAAGTCCAACACTAGTTTCACTCCTGTGTTTCCCCCTGGTCATCTGCACACCAGCAGCAGCCTCACAGTCTCAGAAACGTTGGTCTAGAATAAATGCTGTGATTACAAGTAGAGAATAAAAACCCTGAAAAGGGACCAATTAGCTTTCATTCCCAAGCTAAATGACTGCTGAGGTCACGGCCACTTATTTAAGATTTATCAGCCTGATACTGTATAATGTGACAATAAGAGGATTTTACATCCCATGTGGCCAGGAAACACCTCCCCACCGAGGAGCTGGAGGGGGGAGGTGGTTGAGTGAAGGGCATCTGGGACGCTTTGCTTAGCCATATAGAAAATAACTGGATGTCTGCCGTGACACATCATACTTTATTAACAGAGGTGAACCCTGCATCCTCCTGCTACTGCATCCCTATTCACAGAGTCAGCTGGAGGTCCCATCTTACAGCTTCAATCTCTCAGACTCTCTGCTTTCATACGGGTGGAGTTAATGGACTCATGCAGCGAAGGCAAAATGAAAAAGAGGAAGGCTGATTTTGATCAGGAGGAGCGGTAGGTGAGGTTTACAGGCTCTTGGAAAGAAAGCTGGTGAAAGGATGTGGTCACAGCAGGACTGACTGGGGCTGATACTGCACTCTGCGGTCACGTGGATGTAAAACATGAGTGATGAAGAGTGTAAGGAGGATTCGTAAAAGCAGAAAGAAGGCGGCACAAAGATGGACGAGGGTGTATTTATAAAAACGATCTGGATAATTATTTTCAGCCACGATGATGTCATTAGATTGAGTCAGAGACTGATGGACCAGGATGGAGGATCTAAAAGCTGAGGCAGGCAGAGGAGCAGGTTGCCATGGAGAACTGGGAGGACAGGCCACTCCTGTTCATCTGAGACACACACACACACACACACACACACACACACACACACACACACACACAGATCTACCCACATGGAGAACTGGCGTAGTTTGGCCTCGATGCTGCGATGCCTCATGCACATCCTGGTGAGGGCTGAACCGATGTCCCGGGTCCCCCCTGAAAGCAAACACACAGACACAGAGGACAATCTGTCAGTCAGACCGGGAGCTGCAGATCACTGGAAGACTTTCAACATGACGCAAACTCACAACTAAAATCACCCTTGCAGCTCTTGCACTTGTAAATCCTGTGTTTCTGCCTATCATCTATTTATTTAACCTCTAAATAAGCTGAAACAGGTTTTCCTCCAAATAAGAAACCTTATCAATACCATAGATGCTCACATGCAACTTTATTAGCTACAAGCCTTCACCTGCTCGAAAAGCAGTCACAGCGACTCGATGAATTTAGGCGTAATCAAGACAAGCGGCTAAAGTTCAGACTGAGCATCAGAATGTTAAAGGAAGGTGATTTAAAGGACTGAACGTTGTTGTTGGTGTCGGACAGGTTGGTCTGAGTATTTCAGAAACTGATGACTTTCCCCTCATAACCATCTCTAAGGTTTAAAAAACAGAAAATATCCTGTGAGCTGCAGTTTCCCTGGGAGCAAATGCCTTGTTGATACCAGAAGACAGAAGTGAAAGGTCAGGCTGCTTTGAGTTGATAAGAAGCAACAGCGAGTCAAATACTGACCAGTGAAAACTGAGGTGTGCAGAAGAGCGTCTGAAAACGCACAACACGTCGCACCTTAGAGCAGACTGGCTATAGCACAGAGACCACATCGAGCCCGCTGCACTCAGCTAACAACAGGAAACTGAGGATACAATTCTCACAGACTCAACAGACGACTGAAGAATCACCGCCGATCCTGCTGCAACATTTTGATGGTAGATCCATCCTGCCTTTTATTGGTGGTTCTGGCTCCTGCTGGTGGTGTGATGTGAACACTTCTTTTGGCACAGGTTCTGCCCTTCAGTACCAACACAGTATCATTTAAATGCCCCAGGCTGTCTGAGTACTCAGTGTACCCAGTGCCTGCTTCCAGCAGGATAACGCGCTGTGTCACAGAGTTCATCTCATAATGGTTTCTTGAACATGACCTTCACAGTCACCAGATCTCAATCCAATCGAGCACCTTCGAGGCAGGAACAGGAGATTCACATGATGGATGCAACTGACAGATCTGCAGCAGCTGTGTGATTCTGTCACGTGGTTTTAGACCAGAATATCTTACATGTTTCCAGCACCTTGTTGAATCTATGCCATGAAGAATTCAGGTCATTCTGATGGCCAACACAGGTCCAATCCAGCACCAGACCCTAAGGAAGCACCCACTGAGTGTAGCAAGTAATAAACCCTTAATGGATTATAGTAAAAACATGCAACCACCATCCTCAACATAACAGGTAAACACAAACCACAAGCTTTGACAAGCTATAACTTATCCTGTTTATAATCAGCAGGGATGCTAAATGTGTACAAACAGAATTATTCCCCTTACCTAAGATAGCAAAAACAACTGATGAATACAACACTTGTATGTCATCAGCTTGTGTTATATGGAGCAAATCTCTAGGAGAATGTAAACACACACACACACACACACACACACACACACACACACACACCTTGTCGAAATGACTGAACTGCAGAGCACTCGTACTTCTGTGTGGGTCTGACATCTTTCGCTCGTGCATTAGATCTGCACAGCATCAAAAATACATCCAAATGTGAGCCCTTCCACTCATGTACAGCTGTGATTTTCTTACCACTGGAGTCTGCTAGAGTAGCTTTGCATGATCCAGAATTCAGAATAATCCATTGTCCTCAAAGTCACCCAGATCTCAGCTCAGGTGAACATTCATGAGAGATTCTAGAGACGTGCCGAGCTGCAATCTACACCACCATCACAGCCACGCTGCATTAGCTGCTACAAGCTAAGGGAAATTCCTGGATTTGACTCTTTGCACTTCTACAAATGATGACTTGGATAATATTTAGTGTGAGCGCACAACAACACCGGATTTCTTCATCAGCTTACTTGGTAGAAAGCTTGTTCCAAGTATCTTGGACTGGCTGACATTCTTCTGTGAATTTAAGCCGAGTCAGAGTTCGCTGTTACTTTGTGTAATCTGAGATGTTATTAAAGGACAAAGAAGGTAGCTGCACCTTCTCCCACACAGCCACTCGATAAACAAACCCATGAAAACATGAGCTAAATAAATATCCTTCTGTATTCAAGACTGAAAACAAGGCAAACACATTTGATAACTTAACCAAGTTAATAAAGCAATTTCAGCAACTCCAGAAATGGACGGGATTCAATCTCCAGTGTCTTGCTCAGGGACACTCTGGCAGGGTGTCGGGGAGCTGACTGTCAGCGCAGCAGAAGCTCCACAGGCGCCAGATGGTCATCTTCTCTTTCCCCCAGACAGAACACTCCCTCCTGGGGAAAAGTTCACCACAACTCAGCCTGGCAGCCTGGAGATCCAGCAGCTCCTCCAACACACGCCAGCGCTCGCCTTCCTGTACATGTGAAGACCATCAACAACCACATTCCTCTCCAGCTTTGACTTCAACCTCTCCTGAATTCTTCACTTCTTAATATCCTGACTAGCAAATTCTTGTCTTTTAATATCGTGTATTGTGGACTTGCTTACTCTTTAACTTCTGGAAGGAATATCATCAGGAAGAGCCCTCACAAGTATACTGAGCAAACACACGAGTTGGCTGGGTGGGTGAACACTGCAATGCACCACTCCTCTCCCTTCCCGATGCCTTCCTCCTTTCCTCTTCGTCTTCTCTCCGACATGTTTCTGTCACACCCTTATGTCTCTTTTCTGCCTTCTCTTTAAGCTCCTCAGAGCCATCGAAGGCACAGTGAGGACGAGCCGTCCTGCTCCCAGCGCACATATAAGATGAAATAACATTACCCTACATGTGTGTCTATGATGGATTGCTGATGATTAAATCTTCCATGCCGAATTCTCAGCAAGTGAAAACGAAACAAAGTCCCAAATGGGAAGCTGAACCACATCAACGTGTAGAAGAAAGCTGCGTGAAAAGAGGCTCATAGCAGAGACACTGCAACAAGCATGACAATGTTAGTGCCGCTCCCGTCAGCTGAGCTTAACGGGTCAATCAACTTGTGTGAGTGAAGTGGAAGAAATGTACGGCAACCAAGTGCAAATAAAGATCAGGCTGTGGTTGATAAAAGGACCAAATTGTGTCAGTTCCAAGTTTGATAAGGTTTCAGCACTAAAACTATTTTTATGTTTACAGATAGTTTCAATTGCAAAGATGTATTAAAAACACTTTAAAGACTGGCTTTCTGACCCTAAACCTCTGTCGTGTGGTGTTTCTGGGAGCACACAGTGAGCTGTTTGCTTCTTTTGGTTGTAGACAGTAAAAAAAAAGAAAAAAGAAAAGTTGTCCCATAAACTGTTCACAACAAAGTTTGTAGAGGTTTTAAATAACCGTGTCATGATTCCTGGAAAGACACGTAAGCGCAAAGTTTTCCTGGCTCCCAAAATTACTCCAGCACCAAAGTAAGTGGAGAGCTGAACCCTAACTTGACCTGATTTATTTTATTTTGGAAGAAATTCTTAGGGCTCTGTTGATGTTATTGACGGTTTCTTGAACCCTGAAGCCTCGGGGCTGTACGGTCCATCAGCCATTCATCCATGTTTGATTTAGCCATTTCTTTAAGAAGCTCTGTTCACTCCAAATACCACCTCCTCTTCCACTTTCCTCTTGCCCTCCTTCACACCGTCTCTCCATCACTCCCATCCTCTCTCTCGTCTGTTCTCACATTCAGAGGAGGTGCTGCCTCCTCTCTTCTCACCTCATCTCCTCGTCTCTGCTGCCCTCCTCTGAGAAACAAGATGTCACACTTCAGAATCGGTCCAGGCCAAATTTCTCACCCGCCATCTCTGGTGGTGGTGCAAAATATAATTTGTCAGAATTGTTGCAGGGCTTCTCCGGCAAAGATTTTACGACAACAATAGAGTCAAAGTCAGAAAGCAGACCTCCAAATGAGCTCACTTTTGAAGGTCTATGTGAGCCAGACGTGCTGATAAAGCTGACATGGCAGGTTTTCTTACAGGACAAAAGGCCCGAGATGGCTTCTCACTGGTGATCTGAATCGTGCAGATCTGTGAAAATGATTTCATCTACAAACATTTGGCCTGAGTGCTGGCTGGTCAGCTTTCCACACACACTGTAACTCCCCGTCTTTCAACCTTTTTTGACCTCATATCCTCAATTTCTCAGGACCACCACAGTCTGAGATAGCGTGACTAACAGTGCACTCTCTTTATTTTAGGAGGCAGCATCAATGATCTGAAGCGTTACAATTCACATTCAAGCCAAGAGGCGAGAGTCCTTTAAGTCAGATCATCATTCACTTTGTGTACACAAACTGTTCTTCTGATTTGTAAAGAGCCTGGTACGAATCTAAACAAATCAAATCTAAAACTACTAATGCGAGGACACCTGTTTATGTGGATGTGGTGATCCTGGCAGGATCTCCAAGTCGCTGTCTCTCTTGACAAAAGGCTTTACCACTTGCTCTTAGTGCTGTTTATCAACCCAAACAGTTGCCTAGTTTTAGAGAAATCAGCTGCAGAGATGTCTGGCTTCTCTTGATTATAAGATGTGTTTAAAGTGCAAATAAATTAAAAGAACACTTTGAAAACAATGGGGAAAAACATGCATATATATCTATAATGATATGGACTAGGTAACGTTTTAGGAAGGAAACAATGCCACATATTTTGATGAAAATGATCAACCTACACAAGCTGAATACAAAAACAACTCAAAAATCTAAGTAAAAAAAGATGCAGCAGGTTAGTTCACTTTGCCAAAGTTTCCATGAGCAACTCAAAATGCTGCTCAGTAGTTTCTGCAGCCGCCACAAGCTGCTGTGGACGCCTGACAATATTGGGACATGCTCCTAATGAGACGATGGATGGTCTGCTGGGAATCTCCTCCCAGATCTGGACCAGGGCATCACTGAGCTGATGGGGCCAGTCAGTGGTATCAGTCCCTTCCTCCTCTAGGAAATGAACCCTAACCCACTGCACCAGCGCAGGGTCTAAAAATTGCTCCAAGGATTTCCTTTGGCTAAGTAAGGGCAGTCAGAGTGCTGTTGTTGAGCCTGCAGATATCTGTATGTCCCTCCATGGATATGCCTCCTCGGACAATCGCCACCAAACCAGTCATGTTTAATGTTACAGGCAGACCCCTTTCAGGTCTGTCACATGAGCTCAGGGTGGAAAGTGGTGGACCTGGTATTCTGTGGCAAATGCCAGTCTGGCTCCACGGTGCCAGACAGTGAGCACAGGGCCCACCAGAGGACGTCCGGCCCTCATAAAGTCTGTTTCTGATTACTCAGTGGCCTGTGGAGGTCATTTGTAGCTCTGGCAGTGCTCATCCTGTTCCTCCTTACACAGTGATGCAGATACAGATGTTGATGGCTTAAAGACCTTTTGCAGCCTGTTCGGCTCTCTTAGAGTAACTGCCCGTTTCCTGAAATCTCCTCCAGGCTCTTGAGACCGTGCTGGGAGACAGCAAACCCTCACACACTGATGAGCCATCCTGGAGGAGTTAGAATGTGTGTCTGAGCTCCGTAGTAGTGACACTACTCTAGAACTCTGTATGTTAGTAATCCATTATTGCCATATTACACATAAAAGCAGCTTGGGAAAACTACTAAGACATAAAACACATGTAGCAGCTCAATACTCTTTGATCTATCCGCACACATCAGATGCACTGATGCAGTGGTATAATTACAGTAGATTAGGTCACTTTGCTGTATTTTATGGCTGTAAACTGTGATCTGTTGCGTTCACACTGCTCCAGGCTATAAAGTGGAAAATTAACTTCCTGGTGTCTTTTTCTGTGTGCACAGAGACGCATCGATGTCAACACAGCTCTGCTCTCCCATCTGTACCCCACAATTTACATTTTAGTGGATTGGTGGAGCTACAAAACATAAAAACATAAAATTGCCTTCCATCCACACCCCGAACGTGCTGGCCGAAGCCGCCAAGCTTAACAGCTCTTCTGGCAGAAACGCTGGGATCACGCTCAGTGTGACATGATGTAAACGTCCGTGGCGTCCCCTCAGCTGGGCTGTGATGTTAGTTGGCTGCACAGTTCTTTGGGTTGGCAGGTTGTAATTCGCCAGAAACCAAATGGTTCCTACATGAAACTACTCAGAACAAGGTTTGTGTGTTTTCTGAGTAACTGGGTCGGGATTGCAAATGTATATTTTTTTCATTTGTCCTTTTCTTGAAGAGATTTGAGCACCACAAGGCGAGTGGTGTGTATGAAAACAAGGCAGACCTCGCTATAGCAGTTCTCTGTAAAACTGGGTAACTCACACAAACACTGTAGATCAATAATCAGCACTGCAACACACACATTTGACTTTAGTAACCTTTTAACTGAGTGCAAATGCTGAGCAGAACAAACGAAAGGAGATCATTTTAGAAAAATAGCTGAGTAAGGAAACTAATCTCTCAACTTTCATCACAAACAGTACAAAGGTTTGATTTTTAGTCACAGTTCAGATGAACTTCATGTCCGGTGTTAGCAGGCTAGAGCTCTTCCTGCAGGGTCACAATCAGTCAATCAGTTATTGGTCAAATGCAGCTGATTGACCCGACTTCTCACTCGGGCCCTGTGTGTGTGTGTGTGTGTGTGTGTGTGTGTGTGTGTGTGTGTGTGTGTGTGTGTGTGTGTTATTGAGACCCAGCTGACCCAATTCAGTGGGACAGAGCAGCGTCTCTGTCTGAGCTTCAGAGCGAACCGGCTGCAGGTCAGACAGAGACGCTGCTCTGCAGACAGAACGGCCCGAGGCTCCACAACAGCTCATCTGCATGGAAGACCAAACTCGGCCCGTTTAAACCCTCAGACAGAAGAAGCCCTGGCCGTGACACCACACAGGAAATTAGTTGTTAGTCAGAGACCAGCAAGAAGGGAAAGAGATCAAAACTGAGGCCGGACCGGAGCGAAATGAAGGAAACATGCTAATCAACAAGGAGGTTCAGACATCTCAACCTATGAGGAAAAAAAACCTCTCAGGTAACGTTAGTTAGAAACCAAAAACTACTTCTGGAAACGTGTTAAACAGCACAGATGATACAAAACAAAGTTTCTGTACCTAACATAAGATTCTGCTTTGGGATTACATAGGATGCGGTCTAAATTTGGCACAATTCTGACGGAAATCGGGAATTATCTGAATAAATAATGAGCAAACGAGACTGATTCAACTTTTTGTGCCAGCGTTCATTACTCTGGACCACAAAAAGACTTCAGCCAGCGCCAAACACAGAGCAGAATCATCCCTTTGCATTGGAACAATCTCTCGTCTCATCCGTTTTCTTCCAACAACCAGCAGCTCCAACAGTGAAGCTGTTCGATGATAACTACGTAGTGTAGTTTAAAATGTTATGCACATATGAGAAGAATATAAATAAGTGTATATTGTTCTTTTTGTCTGTGTTCATATAGCTTTGATTTTAGACTCATAACTTTCATAAGAGCTCATCAGGTAAAAAGAGATAACCCAATAATGTCTGTTTATAGAGATAATATTGTTGTTGTGAATGTTTTCATATGACATCACTTCTACTTGAGTCGGTAAAAGCAGATTTTACTTTAAAAAGCTCAGTGACGTCAAAAATTAGAGGAAAATAAAACCACTACAAAACGGTACAGTAGCCACGCCCCTTTTCTCTCTCATTTCTCATCTCAGAACAGCTGAGATTTATCTGGTAGATAAAAACAGCAGAGCCTCAACAGTAAAACGCTGCTTACATGTTGATGAATTAGTGCTATTAGTACGTCACATAAACTCAGACGACAGCTAGTATGGACATTCTCACTTTGATTTATTGAGTGTTATTAGTAGCTTGAGCTCAGGAAAGGGTCTTTCCTCCTGTACGTCCCTGTCATCTCATAATCTATAGCAAAAACTATGAATTATTTTATTAACTGTAAAACTTCATTTGTAATCCACAGCCTAGAGCGTCACAGCTGCAGTTTCTTTAGCATTAGTAAAGCAAAAAGCTGCAGGATAGGTGAGCAGAACACAACTGCACCAAACACACAGGCGACATTAGCGACCCGATGGCTAAGCACTTACTCTTCTACACTGCGAGCTGCTGCAGTTGACCATATTCCTCTTTCAAAGAGGTCATAGACAATGAAGACTTTCTGGAATTATAAATACAGGCCACTAAATATCCTGGTTTATGAGGACTTTGATTTTACTCATGACCTTTATTTGCCTTTAAAGAGGAGCTTTTGTTACCTGTGGTTGATGTGGCGGTGTGATCTTTTTCCTGTGTGATGTGGGTTGAATTTAGTGAATGATTGTTGATATCTGTCCAGGTAACTGAAGACTCGTCCTGTTGGAGTTTAACTTGAGATTTTTCAGCCCTAAGTGGAAGCTGATTGACCCGACTTCTCACTCGGGCCCTGTGTTGTGTGTGTGTGTTATTGAGACCCAGCTGACCCAATTCAGTGGGACAGAGCAGCGTCTCTGTCTGAGCTTCAGAGCGAACCGGCTGCAGGTCAGACAGAGACGCTGCTCTGTAGACAGAACGGCCCCGAAGTTTTCTACTCTGGGAACACAACGAGGAAGGATTTGGTGCATTCGTGGACTCTGGACTCAAACAGAGTTCTTTGATATTTGAGTTTATGCTAATGTTTATTTGGCTCCGTTTGAATTAGGTTATTTGCATCTTTAGTACTGAATAAAACAGCGAAAGACTTGATTTTACTCAACGAACTCCTGGATGATGTTTGACCTTCATGTTGGACGTCATTGAAATACTTTTTAAACAACTTCAGCTTTCAGCGCCACAAACGACAATCACAAGCATCGGCAGCTTTCTGGGTAAAAGACAGAAAAACTTTTTGGGAAGTGTCCTGGGGCACGACTCTAATCCAGCACGCACACTTTCAACCCCAATTTAAAAATCGAGATTCCTGACCGACTTTTCCGAGACGAGAACCTCGCTGTCGAGCACTCTCGACACTTTAACCAGCGGATGTTGAGCCGCGTCAGCGCGGTGTTGAAGTGAACAGTGGGTGACCTGGAATCTAAGACTGGAATTTAAATCCATCCGACTGGGACGTGAGCTCAGCCATCGCATTCCCACAGGAGCAGCTCCACACGAACACTGGTGGAACTGGGCTGAGGAACTGGAGCAGCTGAAGCATCTCACACACACACACACACACACACACACACACACACACACACACACACACACACACACACACACACACACACACACACACACACACACACACACACACACACACACACACACCCAGCAGGACAGGCAGTAAATCAGTGTCCTGTAGAACGAGACTATATTTCTTGTCTTGTTGCTACAGGGACGTTACTACTAGGGAGCTATTTTTGAGAACTGGAGCATGAAGGAGGAGGAAAAAGAATAAAACAACGACAACTGGAGCTGCAGAGGACAGAAGATGGGATACAAGAAGAAAAAGAAAGGAAAACTGGAAGATTGAAGTGAAAATTAAAAGGAAACAAAGACTTCAACGACCCTGCTCGTCTTCTTTAATCCCAAACACAAGTGTTACGGTGCAAACAACAAAAAACACAGATAAAGAAAAAGAAATACTAAAAGCTAAACCACGTTGTAGCCTCAGTTCTAACAGGCCAAGAAGTCACATCCAACCCACAGACCCTAAACATCAGCTCATACCCTTGCACACATTCACAGAGAAGACCCTATATAGAATTTACACCCTTTGGACTGCCTTAGGCCCCAATTCCAGTGTATCTGCAACCCGCTTTGCAACCCACATCCCCTTAGTGTCTTCATTTCATGCCAAGTGTAATTATAATTGGTGTCATATCTAATATCATATTGATGTCCGCTCTGTTCTTGAGTTTACTAGATTAGTTTTTGATGCATTGCCGCACTGTCAATGACAGTAAAGTGTTTCTGACTGAATCGCAGTAAAACGGTTTCAGTACTTTGTTCCTTTCAGTTGCTGTAGTGACAGCAGTGCATTCAGTTGTCTGTGGGTTGGTCTCTCTGTGGGTTTACCTGTAGCTACAGCAGGATCATCTGGGCAATGCTGTCAGCTGCTCTTACTCGTGTTTTCTGACCAACTCAGATCAGTTTTTAGTTACATCAAAAAAGAGAAAAGTACCCAAACTCTGACCTTTGAGAGCAACAAACAGGAAACTTACTCTTTAAAAAAGGCAGCAAATGTGCAAATCTGTTAAAAAGTGCCTCCACCTTTACCGTGACTGCAAAATCTGGATCTTCTTGTGTGCATAACAAAATAATTACAAATTATTATTTTAGGATGGGATGTTTGTAAGGAAATTTCACATAAAAATAACTCTCAAAAATGTGGTTTAAGTACACAATAATTTAAAGTTGTAAGTTCAGAGAGTGGCTTCATCGGGTGAGGGCCTCCAGCTCGCACTGGAACGGTTCACAGCAACGGGAATGAGGATCAGCACCTCCAAATCTGAGGCCATGGTTCTCAGCCGGAAAAGGGTGGAGTGCCCACTCCGGGTCAGGGATGAGTTCCTTCCCCAAGTGGAGGAGTTCAAGTATCTTGGAGTCTTGTTCATGAGTGATGGGAGAAGGGAGCCGGAGATCGACAGACGGATTGGGGCTGCAGCTGCAGTAATGCAGACGCTGCACCGGTCCGTCGTGGTGAAGAGGGAGCTGAGTGTAAAAGCGACGCTCTCAGTTTACCGGTCGATCTACGTCCCTACCCTCACCTATGGCCACGAGCTGTGGGTAGTGACCGAAAGAACGAGATCGCGGATACAAGCGGCAGAAATGAGCTTCCTCCGAAGGGTGGCTGGCCTCTCCCTTAGAGATAGGGTGAGAAGTTCGGCCATCCGGGAGGGGCTCAGAGTAGAGCAGCTGCTGCTCCACATCGAAAGGAGCCAGCTGAGGTGGTTCGGGCATCTGACAAGGATGCCCCCTGGGCGAGGTTTTCTGGGTGTGTCCCACTAGGAGGAGGCCCCGGGGCAGACCCAGGACACGCTGGAGAGATTATATCTGTTGGCTGGCCTGGGAACGCCTTGGTGTTCCCCCAGATAAGCTGGAGGAGGTGGCTGTGGAGAGGGAGGTCTGGGCCTCTTTGCTTAGGCTGCTGCCCCCGCGACCCGGCCCCGGATAAAGCAGAAGAAGATGGATGGATGGATGGAAGTTCAGAGAGCAGGCTGCTATGACTAAACTGTCAATATGTGATGAAGGTGCAATCCCAGCAGCTTCTTTAATCCGCAAAACCCCAGAGTTTGGCATCACCGTACATTAGCACTTTGATTTCACTCTTTTTTCCCTTGCTGCCTGTCAGTAACACACACATGACCACAGCTGTGATGCCATTAAGTTCACACTCGGCACAAAAGCCGTAAAGAAGTCAAAAATCATTTAAAAGGTCCCACAAAACTTCAGCTTCTCCTGTCAGTCTGCTGCTGCGTGACAGAAGTAAGTAATCAGGTGATGGGCAGCGTTAAATCAGGCGCATGGTGTTGCCTGGTGGTTGCATCAGTCAGCATCGCTCTCTGCATATAGCCAAGGTCACTTTACAACTTCAATACGTCTCACGTGTCAACAAGCAGCAGAGGTGTCGCTCGCTGTCAATCTCTTTAATGCAGAGGCACGAAATACCAACTTCCTGCCAATTAGCCACACGTCACAAATGTCACATTGAGCTCAAATGGAAACAAAGAACTCATATTTCCCATTAAGTACTCCACAGCACACAAACATCTTGATGTCTTTGATCTCTTTTTATGTGAGAGCTTCTGTTTGTATGGAGCGCTGCAGTAGAAATATCATGAGTGCAGCTTTGAGTTCAGCCCATTTGATTTTTTAAACGTGCAAAAATTTCACAATTTTCTTGAGGTCCGGCTTCCTGAACCATGGAGACAGAAACAAGATGATGCATTACCTGAACTTCTATATTTAGCCTAAAGGCTGTGGGGCATTTGGATGAGAAGCTATGAAGTCGCTGACAATAAGAAAACGTGCAGCAAAAGTCTGAATATCTGTTATCGATGAATGTGGCAGCACCAGATCTGATCACATTCAAGCGTCGTTGCTCCATCTTTAAGCTTTCAAAATCGCCTCTCCTAACTGGGATAGAGGACACACGCAGTGGGAGTGTTTTTAGGGAGTAAACAGAATTCCTCACATCTCACGGAGGGGCGACCGGGGTCGTACAGTCCTGGAATACCACACACAGAAGTGGGGAGGGGAGCGATCCAAGGATGCCTGCCAACATAGGGCTGCAGTCTTAGGATGCTTTCTGCAGTGTGTGTGTGTGTGTGTGTGTGTGTGTGTGTGTGTGTGTGTGTGTGTGTGTGTGAGAGAGATATACAGTAAAGGCTTAAGATTCTTTAAATAACACCTCCCCTCTCTCGTCACGTCCTGAGGTTGGAAAGCTGTTTGCTGCTGTTGGGATTCATAGAACGCAACAAGACGAGCAGCAACAATTTAACGATGTTTTTAAGAGTTCATGTTGGTTTGCATCATCTGCTGTTTTATTTTTATTTTTTATTTTCAGTCATCTAATTCCAGCAGGCAGTCGTACGGTTTGCGCCTTTTGCGGTCGTATCTGCTGACCCGACACGGTTGTAACGGGGGCGGGGCGGGGTTGTCACGGACACTGATAACTGTCAGTCATCAGCGGTGAGACAGCTGCCGTCCTGTCAGCTGCTCCGACCGCGGCTCAGTGAGCCGCTGCAGGAACGCTGAGCAGGAAGGAAAACGGAGCGCGTGGCACGTGTTCGCTCCAAGTGTTCCACTATTAAGAAAAAAGGTCGAGTTCATCAGAATAACATTGCTTATAAAAACGTGTGTATCATAACAAAGAAAGACTTATTGTTTTTATAAAGTGGCTTCAAAAAAATGCTGAAGAGTTTGACATTTTAAAAAAAGATTCTCAAAATCTCCTTTAACCTCCCCGAACGCTTTCATGGCATTTTTAATTCTCTGATGGGACCTGATGAATGTAAAAATTACCAGATTTTTGTTTCTGAGAAAAATGAGGTCTACATATGAGGACATTCGTTTTAAATTTCGATAGAACAGTGGCAGCATAGTGTCCTCGTACGAGGATATCAGGCCCTTGTAGAGCAAATTTTAGTATTTTGGTCTAGACAACCCAAAATGTGACGTCCACATATGTGGACACCAGGTCCTAGGAGGTTAACCTAGGACCTGGAATTCATGAATTCATGTGTAGTTATTCATTCGTGCCTATAATCACAGCTGTGACTATCAGACAGAAGTCAGGAATATTGCATCTCACCTTAACATGCCTCCACCAACACCTTCAGTGTAATTCTACCTCTGCCATGTGAGTAAAGCAGCTCTGACCCATCGAGACGTAGACACTACGAGGCCTCTGAAGCTGCGCTGTGGCATCAGGCAGTGACGTGTTGGCTGCAGGTGCTTTCAAATGTGAGGTGGGACGTCCGTGGATCAAACTTGCAGTCAGGAGATGACTGATTACACCGAGATGTTGGAGGTCTTGTACTCAATTTGTATAGCGCTTTACTAGTCCCTAAGGACCCCAAAGCACTTTACACATCCAGTCATCCACCCATTCACACACACAATCACACACTGGTGATGGCAAGCTCCATACCACCCGGTTATCAGGGTTTCGTTTGTTACAGCGACCTGGACATTATGACCACGGAGCAGTCACGCCTTCCAAAAAACCCATGAAAGATTAGAAGTATAATCAAAGCTGTTTAAAATGACAAACCAGAGTTTCCCAGCTACAAATGTTTAACAATTCAATGACAGCAAGAGAAATCTTGGTTTGTTATCCTGGTAAAAATCCTAGAAAGACATTTTAGCTCGAGTGGAAAATGTTCTGTGAGCCATCCTAAACTTTGACAGCTCTCCAAATGCTGCACATTTAAAGCACAGCATCATTCGGTCTCGTTACAACTCCCATGTGTCGGTGAACTATTGCACAACCAAAGCGGCCAATTTATCTGCCTCTGAGGAGCTCGCTCAATGAGGTGAATATCTGTGGAGATATTTATGGACGAGATGGACAGTTTCGTTGTTCCTCTGACAGCTGCAAAAACAGAATGAATGAAACAACTCAGAGGACAGAGGGACCAACCGACCTCACAGCCATTAGGCCTCACACACACACACACACACACACACACACACACACTGACCACACACACACACGTGAGACAGGTGGAAACCTGCTTCGATGTACAGAGAAACAGGAATGCAGAAACCAGATCGGCTGATATCAGACGCTCTTTAATCCAACGTTTTAAAACAGCGTCCAACGCTGTCGTCCCCAGCTTTGAAAGATTTCAGCCAACACGCACACACACACGCACACGCACACACACGCGCGCACACACGCGCGCACACACACACACGCGCGCACACACAGACACACTCTTTGAACTGAGACTAAAACAAAGCAAAGTGAGCGTTTGATTTGTTTGACCCGAGCTGCTGCCAGCCCCTCAAGCGAAACCACAGCTCCTATTTCACCGCTAATCTGTAGTCTGAAAGAGTTGGCAGGCTCACGGTGTACACCCACTGCCCTCTGAGTGTGTGTGTGTGTGTGTGCGCGTGCGTGCTTGCGTGCAACAGAGAGGGAGTCTGAATGCTAAAAGCTTGTGTCACTTCAGAGTTCGACCTCTCTGGTAAAGACGCTGTTGCCTCTTGTGTTGCTGCAGCAGCTTCTGTGCAATTTCACAGATTTGCAGCCCGAGTAAGAAAACACAGCCTGTGGTGCAATTGCTGCGACATAAAAACACATCTGTGGTCAAAAGTCACATCGAGATCATTTTTCTTTTCCACTGCAGGTGTCGCAGTCACTATTACAAATGTTTGATGGTTTGAAATCTGCCTCCACTGATGGATGGAGTTAGGGATGGGTATCGTTTAGGCTTTATCCGATACCGGTGCCAAATCGGTACTTTTGAAACGGTGCCGGTGCTTAAACGGTGCTCAAACTGGTGCTTAAAGAATGGAGAACACAAAATTGGTCCAAAAACCTCTCATGTTCAGCTGGTTTTTTGTAAAAAGATAACAATGTTAGCCTTTTCTGCAGCTATGGGGCATATATGGTATCACTCTTGGCTGGAAGCAGTGCTTAAACAATGGAAAAAACACAAACTTTGTCCAAAAACCTCTCATGTTTAACTGTTTTCCTCTTTTTCCTTTGGTCATTTTAGCCTTTTTGGCCAGGGTGAAGGGAGTATCTGCCATCAAACAAGAAGACAGCCGCATGTAGCTATGATGATGTTTGCTAGTTCACCTTACATGCATTAATGTAATAACGTGGTTAGCCTACTCAATGTAAATTACACACAAACAACATTAAGCTCCTCACGCAGAGAAGAACGGCTGCTGCTGCATCATCATCCGTCATTATTTCTGCTACACTGGCAGGGCTAGGGGCCAGGACTCTATTCTTTGGGTTTCTGGGGGATGTTGCTAACTCTGGGTCCGATAACTGGCACCACAGTAGATGTGCTCGGTGTGAGGTCTCGCAGCAAGCTATAAAATACAGCGCATTTCTCGGCTTTTAAAAAAACGCTATGCGTCGCCAGGTGTTTCATCGGATTTGAGGTGTTACCTCCTTTGACAGTATCACAGTATCAGCTTAAAGCACTTGTTGCAGGCTGCTGAGTTTGCATCTTTTGCTGTGAAGTACAGCCAGACTTTTGACCGCTTCGCCTTGGGCATTTTAATCTGTAGCTCTGCTCTAAAAGATCGTACGTACCTGGACCCGCCTACTATCCTTGGAAACGTAAAATGATTGGCTAGAATCTAAAGTGTATCACAGCTCAGGAAAAAAAAGCACCGAAATAAAGCACCGAAATGTGCGCTGCTTTTCGGTCTGGTTACTACAGTTTATGTCTGAACCGGTGCCATGATACCGGTACCCATCCCTAGATGGAATTTAATGACAAGGTTGCAAACACCGCCATCATCATTGGTTTGTTCTATTATATTTTTTGTAGTTTAGTTTAAGCTGCACTTTGAGCACTAACAACATGCTCGGAGTTGATGTGCAGAGCTTTAAGGTCGGCGGTTCAGGGTTGGTGCAGTGTTCCTTCACCTATTCAGGCCATGAATGAATATTTGTTTTTATTACTTATCTGATATTCAATATCTTGGATGCATATTCTGCGTTTTATAGTTCCTTAAATATTGTTTGCATATGTGAAATTTTCCATCATTGTTGTTGTGCATTGTGTCCAGCAGTGTCTGCAATCGAACAGCTGAGTCAGATTGGAATTTTTGCCACAGCACATCTTTTATTACTCTCATCAGGTTCTTCTCCTATAAGAACAACATTCGTTTATCATTTTATGTTGGTGGAACTCAAATAAATGCACTCACCATGTTTGGGGGCATTTTTGATTTCATGACTTAATTCTCTCTGCGAGACAAACCCAGCGTGTGGAAATGGACTACCAGTGGTTTTCTAGTCTCATCCCCCACTCGATCACTTTACACTCAAACTGCATGTAAAACCAGGCACAGCCATCATGTTGTCATCCCCCTGGTTTGGGACTCCACATTTTGATGTCTCAACTTTGGTATTTTGGGCATCGCTAGGTTCAGTTTTTGTTGCCTGATGTGACCATATTTGGACAAGAAGTAGGATTGTCAGCTATTTCAACAAGCTTGAAGAGAGAGCTGCATCAACAAGCTTCAACCCACAACAGATACTCGCTAATCAGTAAACACTAGCATTTCACTCGACAACACTGGAGCACGGTTGTATCTTAAAGTTTGTACGACACAGTAAGCCATTAAAGACACTCCAGAAGGCACCAACACCACAAACATGTTTCAGAGGTCTAGTTCGGTGGTTCAGATTAACATAGGTGAGGGCTAGCACTAAACTATGGGTTGATTATCAGTCTGTACAGATACCAATAATCTGAAATCTTAACAGTACTGAAACGGGTGACGAAACTCTGTCTGCCTACAGATGGTGTGGAGGGAAAGCCTTTCACAGAGACCAACTGTTAGCTGTAAACATGCTATTTACACAGCTGAAGCCGAGCTTTTAAAAAGCAAAAAACAAACAAAAAACCAACATGGGACTGTGAGCGTACTGACTCGCTTTTGGGGCCAGCCTCAATCAAGGACGTGCAGAGTGAACCTAGTGGTGAAAGTCAGAACTGCAGGTCACATATGAGAGCCTAATACTTCTTTTAATGGAAGAAAATGCTACAAATTCCTCTTCCAGCACATGGAGTAGTCATTAAAGCCAAAAAGTGTGATTAATGTTCATTATTCAGACATGAAACCTTATTGCTCAATTGCAGGCAGTATGAGCTGGCACCTTTGCTTCAAATCTAAGAAACTGTTAGTTCTTTCTCTTCTTTAAATCGTACAATAATTCATGCAAAAGAAAATGTGCCGGCGTCTTAACGGGTCTGACTGTAATTATCAGCAGCGGCAGAGTCGCAGCAGTGAAACTGGGATGTGTTGACAGTAAACAGCAGTTACTAGAGTGCAGACAGAAAAGCTTTCAGCGAGGAAAGAAAAAGGAAGAGATTCAAACAGGCAGAGATAATAACAGTGTGCGGAGAGAGTGTGTCTTTGTAGCTCCACCTTATCTCCGTATACAGAAAGCACTTAACACTAATGACACACGCAGACAGTCTGAGGCAGCGGCCAGCGCTGCTCGTCTGCTGTTTAACAAACTAATCTTTCCAAAAGACTGAGACTGATGGAGAACCACTGCTGTGCACACCAGTATGACCAGAACTTACTAAAAGGGCCGTATGCACATTTCCACCTCCATATTTTTTTAGTTCTTGGACTCTGCTGGAGCAGCTTTGTATGGTTCCCAGTTCAAGATAACCTTTATTTATCTCACTCTGGGATTCGGTGCAGCCCCTCGGAGCATCATCTCTGTCGTGAAAACAGTGTTTTAGCTCTGTTCCCTTTGTGCTGGCTTTTTGTTTTCTGATTGGCTGCCCCTCTTAACCAGAATGTGGGCGGGGCTTCTGATACAGGTCCAAAGAAAAGGGAAAACAGAGGAAAGAATTGCAAACTAAGTGAAACTGAGCTTTCAGCCCGCAGGGATCACTCGTACAAACACTGACCTCACTATTTAAAACTCTGGCCATGCTTAATAAGATCATCGGCCACTGGAACAGGATAAATATGACAACGAATAAGAAAAAACCCACAAAAAGCACAAAAGTTCCACTTTAAAGGAGGCTTTGTGTGTGAGTGTTGTGTCAGTACAAACTGTGTGGGGGGTCTATGACAACAGGGGTAATTTTGCCAGTTCACAACGCACAACACACCTGTGTGTATGAACACACTGACTGTTTTAACTACCCAGAGCATGTTTGGGCAGCTCTCTCTCAGCTCTGATTGGCTGGTGTCTGTTAAGCCAGACACACTTTGATCCTCCCATTGCTCCCTGGAGATGACACACACACACACACACACACACACACACACACACACACACACACACACACACACACACACACACACACACACACACACACACACACACACACACACACACACACACACACACACACACACACACACACACACACACAGATTTAACAGTGGGCACATTAGGTTACCTTTGTGTAAGCCTTCTCACCGCTCCCCCACAGTCATCTATACAAACTACCTGGTGGTCAGGTGTGGGCGGGATGAAGCTGGGTGTTTTCTGCTGATAACACTCTAGTTTTACAAAACCTAAAGCCAGAAACTTCAAAGAAACATTCAACATCTATGACGAGCAGCAACATGATAATGAGTTTACTGTAAATCACTATGATGGGGGTGAAGAGTGTGTCATACCCTCAATAACACAGTAACACAACTGTGCTCCAAGACTCGGGATGCAACAGTGCATCAGCGCTCATTTCATAGTTATACAAGATTTAAATAACTAGTTATTTGATTCAGCTTTAAAAGTGACATATGCTTTTCCTCTATTTCCTGTCATATATCCACCGTTACCTGCTGTTATAATGTTCTGTTTGAGAGGGGCAGCCAATCATAAGAAAGCTACAGAGAGGCAAAACAGATATAGAGATAGAGGATTGGCTGCATCAAGGAACAGTATAAGATGAATAAGTTGTTCTAGAAAGTCCAAGAATAAAAACATGGAGGTGGAAATGAGCAGAGCAGGTCTCCCGTTTAGAGTGACAGCAGAAGAGTGTCTATGGGTAAATGCAAAGGAATAACATGACTAATTCAGTGAAGGAGGATGAAGTGAAGCTGCCTGAGAGTGACAGAGTGTACACAGAGTTCATCTCTGCAGTGTGACAGAGTAGCTGTGAATTATTTAACAGCTGCTCAACCTTTACAAATGGCTCCGACCTCCTGCTGGTAACCTCCACCGCTACAACCGCCACTCTCGGGAGGGACGAACACTCCAGCGAATGGGTCTTTGCTTTTCAGCGATCGGACCAGGTCGACGTTTTCTTCCCTTCTTGTTTCAGTTTGTGAAAATGCAACTCTTTTCCCTAAACTTTTTTAAATGAATTCTTCCAAAGTCATGCAGAAATACACAAATAAGGAAATCACGATGCGCTTAATGCAATAAAATATCATTATTATTACAGCCAGAAAAGAGTGCTTAGTTATTCTTTTTGGTGCCATATCAGATGGGGGTGGACAGCAGGGTGGGTGTGGGGTGGTGGGGAGTGGGGGTATTCATGACTAATTAGAAGCAGTTTGTTTAGGAGATGAAAAGAACACAGAGCTTCACTTGCTGGGTGCCCCTGCTTAATAATTCAAACGCACCCTCTGAGTGACTCACACAGCAGGTATATTCGTGTCTGCCTGCACAGACAGAAACAGACATGCATGATTACCAATAACATCAAAATATCCCTGTTTTTACCTGGTGACTCAAATTTATTCCTTTTCAGTTTCAAGGTCAGCATCCTGTACACTTTTAAAAGCTTTGTTTTCAAGCCTTAAAGTGACGTGCACAATTTCACTCACTTTCTCGATTTCTGAGCCAAAAGTGACGAGAGGGTGGAGTCATCAACCAGCTTTGTTAGCAAGCAAACTATGAGTGCTAGCGCTAATTAACATACCAATAAAATCCCAAGAGAACCTAAATCCTAAAAGAACTGAAGCACTAGACTTCTTGATCAAAAGAGGCCACACCCCAGACTATCTTTAGGCTCCTTCACACCTTATACAGGTGAGTCAAAAACATTCTGCTCTGTTCAGTTGAAAAGAAAGGAACAATTCAAAGAACAAAACCATTTTTTGTAGTAGTCTTAATTTTTGCGTTGGATATTTTAAACACAGGAGTCAGTGGCCACCGACTCACTTTTAGAGACAGCCTCAAGTGGCCATTAGAGGAACTGCAGTTTTTGGCACTTTAGTATTGGCTCCTTGTGTTCTCATTGTTTCAGAACTTGTAATTAAACTCTGTAAAAATCTGATGACTGTGTTTTCAAATGGTTTGATAGTATTTGACAGTCTTGTCAACATGCACAAAACAGGCATTTCAATAACCTCTGTATTATCCAAAAACTGTGCTTTAGTTAAACATACATTAAGGGTACTCACACATCTGCAGTGGAATGATTCATATATATATATTATATGAGGTACAATCTATTAATAATAATGTGCACAAATTATTAAAACAAACGACATTTGGACTGCTTCTACTCCCCAGTAAAAATCGTTTATGGATGCCAGATTATTTTAGGCATAGAAATCCAAACTTCCCTTTCAGCTTTTCCACTTTCACTACAAAAACCTGTAATTACATTCATTAGTGGGAAGAAATGAGATGTGCTCTGTGCCAGTGTGCAGAGTGTTGGCCCAGTTCAAGCAGCACTCCAAACGAGATGCATGGTTTTCACCAGGCACCGATGAAAAATGGCTTCTCCATCTGTGCACGAGCAGCTTATCGTCCCTAAAACGGTCTAACTAGAAGGCGCTGTTACAAACGCTTGTTCCAGCTGCTAAACATCACCACTCATTTATATCACCAGGACGTACAGGTAACACATCCCTGCACGGGTCTGTTTGCGGTCTCTCTGTGCACATGTTTCTTATAGAGGTTCACATTCTGCGTGACGTCAAAGCAGGCAGCTGCTGCTGTTGCCGTGGTGATGCCATACCATAATGAAGCCCTTTAAGACCACACGCTGCTGCTCCTGCTGCTGGCAGTCACTGCAGCTCTGCTCTCACATTAAAGCAGGAACACCTGGGGCCTCGCTTTGTGATCAGATTTCTAATTCAGTCATTATTGCAATTGAAACACAAATTTAACCCATTTAGTCGACTTTTATCCCCAAAACCAGTTTCCTACCATCTCGGAAAGATGTCATTTGAGTCCTTTAATACTGAAAAGAATGCAGGAATATCCAAGTGGGCATCTTGTGCAATGCTTTGGCACACGAGCCTCATTTCCAGTGCTGATTATTACTGGTTTTAATTTACCGCCATTAGTCCAAACGGATGGCTTTTATTTTGCCAGATAAAAACCATCCGTGCTTTCAGAGTTTTAGCTCAGCACAAGAATATCTACTTGCTCAGAGTTCCAAAGTCTTTGTGTAAAGCTGTGTTATTAAGAAGAGAAAACAAAACTACTAAAGGAGTATTGTTCCGCTTTCTGTCTGCTAGACTTTGACTAAAACAAGTCGAGGCTAAGTGTCAACCTGCAGGCTGAAAAATGAAGCCGACTCGTGCTAAAAACTGAACTTTCTCCAGTAGAGATGATTTAATGATGGATAAGTAAGAACAAAGAACTCAGGCATTTGAAGCAAATGTAGGAGCTCATATAAAAGCTCTTCTTCCTCCATCTGCCTGCAAGTGTTCGAGCAGTAAAAGCGTCCGACTCCGAGAGTGATCGTATCCTCAGAGCTTTAGGCTGCTCACAGTTATTAGAGGTGCCGTTATAACCACTATTCATTGTCTACTAAATTACTATGGCAAAAATATTTACCAGTTTCTTACATGTCCTGTAGTTCTGATTTTAACCACTAGGTTTTACACTGCTGAGAGTTCCTCTAATGCACTGTTTCACAATCTTTTGGAGCCACGGCACATATTTCACATTAGCTCACACAGCACACCACCAAACAACAATGTCACAAAAAGCATATTGATATGCGCAGCAGGTATAGCAGAATTGGCTGGTTTGCCCCCAGTATACCTTTTTGCTTTCTTCTGACCACCACTCATGCTGGGCCTTCATCTGGCTCAGAATTTTCTCCAGGACCAGGTCAGACCCACTACTTTTTCTTTTCATATATTTATCTCTTGTTATTTCGCGCTGCATCGTCTTAAAGCAAGACTATTATGTAATTTCTTCTTTGTCTTCTGTTTTATTGTCAGTTGGCAACCCGTTTAATTAGAGCAGGTAGTTGCACTGCCCTCTAGTGGAAGAGGATGTCATCGTTCTGCCCGTTACTTGCTTAGAGTACTAATCAGGTGGAACCAGATAATCTTCCACATCACACCTGATCATTTCTCACGGCACACTGATGTGCCGCGGCACAGTGGTTGGGAAACGCTGCTCTAATGGATACTTGAAGCTCGCTCCAATAGTGAATCAATGCCCAAAGGTTCCCATGTTTAAATCGCCTACAGCAGAAATTCAACATGTTGATAACCAGGTACAATGAGAGTTTTGGTGTTTCCTCGTTTGTGACAGCTGTACTGTGGATTCTTTTTTAACTTACATTTTTCAAAGATTTAAATGGTAAATGGTCTGTATTTATATAGCGCTTTTACTAGTCCCTAAGGACCCCAAAGCACTTCACACATCCAGCCATCCACTCATCCACACACTGGTGATGGCAGCTACATTGTAGCCACAGCCACCCTGGGGCGCACTGACAGAGGCGAGGCTGACGGACACTGGCAACGGTGTCTTGCCCAAGGACACAACGACCGAGACTGTCCAAGCCGGGGCTCGAACCGGCAACCTTCCGATTACAAGGCGAACTCCCAACTCTTGAGCCACGATCGCCCTGTAAATTTAACCTCATGTCTGATGATTAAACGTCACTGAACTGGGCTAAATGCTATGATTGTTGTGTTGGAGCCATCTGAAAGTCCATGCTGTCTCCTAAATATGGTCACTTCTGGTAATCAAAAGTCAACCTAAAGCCTAAGGCTTCAAAATGCACATAAAAAAAAAAACAATGAGTTTAAAAAAAATAATCGAGACCGAGCTCTCGTTTCGTCTGTCGTTCTTGTTGGGTTATGACTTTGGCCCAGTACTCTGGCTTCACTGGCTTTTTGGATCTCGTTGAAACTGTTCAGTCCAGGACTAAAAATAACAGGACAGGGTCTTGACTACTGTGACATGACTGGACTGGGATGATTTACAAAGTGGCTTTGGCCAGAACATTTCCGAGACTCTCTCTAGTCATTTATCTACTCCCTTTAGCAGTGTTTGAAATACCACACGGTATTTTTAATTCCCCGAACCTCTCTCCAATGACCCTCCATCTCTTCTTTTGTCAACACCTGACAAGTTTGGGCATTTCACACAAGAAGATGATGTCAGCTTTGAGTTCCAGCTACTTTTCCAGTTGGCTGGGAGGATTACCACTTAACAGCCCAACCTGTCCAGATTTCTGTTCCCTTTCTGAGAAAAAGCACCATCGAAGCTTCTGTGGTTATCACATTACATGTTATACTGTGATCAAGAGGGAAGAAAAAGGCAGTTAAAAAGACAAGAAGTAGCACGAAGTTCAGAGATTTCAATTTGTTCCCTTTAAATATCCTCACAGTCAGCAGGCAGGCTCATACCAAGAGCCAAAACAGTATTAGGCTCATAAGCAGCAACATGTCACGGCCTACACTTCTGAACGTTTGACCTCTGCGGTGCAGAAACCTCAGAGCACAGGATATACGACACTGCTGTAACTTGGCTGCTGGGATGGTGAGTTTGGAGCAGGAACAGAGGAACAGGCAGTTTGGTTTTACAGTAACGCGAACACTCCAACTCCAGCTCACTTCAACCTGCTGACATCATCCCACTCCGTATAATATTTCTTGTGATGTCTGTTTATGAAACACGACCTTGATGCTTTTACTGTTTTCCAGAGAACATTTCTGGAGTCTTTGTTCTCACTGTAAAGGACACTTTGGTGCTTTTAGTAGTAGTGCAAGTCAGCAGTGGGATAATTCACTCAAATCCCACGTGAGCGTCCCGTCACGTGGAAATGTTTGAGTTTGCGATGGTGCTTTTAATCCAACTTAAGATGAAATATCAGTGCTAAAAATACAATCCTACTGGAAACACTTCTGTCTGTGAATGATTCAAGATATTTTTCAAAATTTAGCCGCAATTAATTAAAAACAGAAAGATTACAAAAAAGGTTTCGCAGAAAATAATGATTAAAAGAATCGATCCTGAGTCCCACAGTGTGAGTGCTGCCTTTACCTGTACTTGTTATGTGAAATGATGCAGATAATCATGCTGCGAGTTTAGTGAGTTCATGTGATGCAAGTTAAAGATTTGTGTCATATTTAAATTTCTACCATACCGTGGCTCCATTTATTTGTATTGCAGTGTGACTGTAGCACAGTAGTCTGCAGAGATTCACACGTGAAAGAGCGATAACACAACAAATAAAACATGAGCTCGGTGAGAGTGCGACTCTGATGCACGAATTCATTTTTAATTTTACAGACATTTGGATGTCTTGAAGTATTAATTATTGATCACAGAGGGATTTGTGTTCTCTGATTAGCTTCATAAAAAATTTAAACAGCGATCTCTAATTTTAACCATTTTGATTCCTTTTTCTTTATTTATTTTTTAAAGCACAGTGCTTGCTGTGCGGTGCAGCTCTGATTTCCTGCAGGATCCTGATGTATTGAGCTTTTGCCACGTGGCATTAATTTGTCGGCCATTTGGATGGATAACAATCCTGGCATGCCAAGTGAGTGAAAAACCCATGAGATGAGATAAAGTGTGGCAACTACGAGCAAATAAGTGTATTTACTCTCTCAACATTTTCAGGGTAAGCTTCTTACTCGTTACGCTGACGATGGATATTTACTTACTCCCCGAGTGTCTCTACTGATGCTATGAAGTGCAACCCTGCAGCAAGAGAAGCACATCGAACAGTTTTTATCATTTCACATCAGTTCGGTTACTCTTGTCTACCACAGCTAGCTGAAGGACAGCGGCACAAGCAAAAGTAGCCCACAGAGCACTTTTTCCACACGTTTTTAAGACTGAACCTTGGTGTCAGTAACAGCTGCAAAATGTAGAAGACCACCAGCAAAGTTATGTGGAGGCTCTTGTCCCAGAGGAACCTACCCGAGGGATTAATAATGTGCTACCACTGTACCTTTTGCAGGCAATTATTCACATGGACACTAGAGGGCGCGGTAAGTTGTAACTTGCAAATTACCCAAGATTTCTTTTTTTTCGTCTGCTATCACCAACCAATGTAGCCTTCAGCAGCGATGAGGACTGGAAAGGTCACTTCTTTCTAAATGCACAGGCTCAGGTTTGAGTTTGCATGAAGGGGACTGCGTGCAAAGGTTTTTGTTTTTATAAACCTTTTTTTTTTTTTTTAAATGCATATAAACCCAGCTATAGTCCCTAACATTCACTGATTTCTTAAACTCAGTTGAGATTTCCTGTAAATGTGGAAAAAAATGCTGAGCAAGGACTTTAATTTTGGTTAAACGAAAGTTTGAGTCCGAGTTCTGGACCTCTATGTGACCTTGAAGAAAACCCTAAAAATGCTGGCATGTGGACACTGCAGATATGACATCATTCACCTGCGCCTCAGATGATATCATTAAACAACGAGCTGCCAAAGAAGGCCATCTGCTGAGGACTCAACCCCACCAACACACACACACACACACACACACACACACACACACACACTGCAGATACTGACTGCAGTGACCACAGGGATTCACTTCATTACGTTCTCTCTAGAGCACGACGTTTTCAACTTGCACAGACAAGTGCTGAACAATTACACAAGCAGCCCAACAGGTAAGATCATTTTCCTTTTATCTGGTCAAATCTACGACAGAAATCATGTTTGTACAATAAAACAGACTAAAAACAAGAAGAATCACGAGACTACAGGCCAGCAGTTCACCGTTTTTCAAGCATACCATCACCAACACAACTGGATCACGTTCAGATTCAGCTCCGTATGTGACAGTTTCTCTAAAGCATCCTTTGGCAGCAGCAGCTGAAGCTCGTGGTTATGCTGGTGACATTCAAGGAAACTAATTTATGGAAATAATGTGATTTGTGAAGAACAAAAGGTCAAACCCTGAACCTGCAGAATAATGTCATTATGCAGGTGCCTCCGGTGCTGCTGGAACATGTTACATTACTATGGTTGCCCAATAATATTGCTCAGTTTTTTAAATGACTTATAATAATAGCTTACTGAATAGTTCCCAGCAGCAGCACTTGATAGACGTTTAGTTGGGCACTTCCTACCATCATAAACATCATGTGACTGCTTATGTTTTGCTTTTATAAACATGTTTGTTTGATTTGGTAAAACTGCCAGAACTTCACTGAAAAAAAAATATGGTGACAATTTGAACCCAGTCAGTAAAAAATGACAATAATTCACTTTAAAAATAGCAAAACGAGCACCTACACTATAAACCTGTCTACAGTAAACAACGTTAAAACAAAAATACAGACATTACAGTCCTGCTTAGTGAAAACAAATACAACTATACAATATATTACAGCATATTCATGCAAAATTAAACTTTATGGTAAAATTATCTGTAAAAAATTTTGATAGTCGACTAATCAGATCATGCATCCATTGGACGTAAAACGTACAGCTGCTCGTATATAACTATCATTAGCTTACAGCTTGAAGTGTTTAAGCTATGTGCTAACTAAAAATAAAGACAAGATGATAGTTTATTAAATTTTAATGAAATTTGCAGATTGTCTCGGTGAAGTTTAATAAACTCCTTGCTATCTAAAATATAACAGGACACCGGAGTAAATTCTCCAGCATCTCACACTTCTGATGATCAGCTGTCTGCTTGACATTTATTCAGCTGTGTAAAAACTATAACTTTAATCTCAGCCAAACCGATTTACTCAGGAACAAATAAAATACTGAAAAAAGCCAAACAACAATATTTTTAAGTTATCTAAATGACTTATATTACATGTTTAACCTGAGTAGCGAAAGACGGCGGTGGGTTTGAAAACGATTTGCCGGGAGTCCGGTGTTCTCACGGCTCTAATGAGCCTCGCCCCGGGCTCGCTATCGACCTGGTGGGTAACAGACGTCTCGGAGCGCTTTTGAAAATATGTGGTGTCTTGATAAACTGAGCAGATATTTGAGGTTTACACAGCTGAAAATATGTTAAACGTTTATTTTATGACCCAGAAAGAATAATAAGAGTAATATTAAAACTAACTAGCTGCCGCCATTGTTGACTACTGCGCTGGGCTGCGCTATGAATTCTGGGACAAAGCTTCTTCTTCTTCGGGGTTTAACGGCAGCTGGCATCCTTGTACATGCAGTGCTGCCATCTTCTGTTTCAGTCCGTTATTACACTCTTAAATCCTGCTACTTATTCCTGCGTCTTTTGTGATCTTACAAAGTTTCAAACGACGCGTCGACTATTAAATCAGCCGTCGACGATTTAAATAGTCGACGTAATCGTGACTAGTCGACTAATCGTGGCAGCCCTAGTTAGAACTGTCCAAATACTTCTGCAACCTTAGAACTGAGACTGTTCTTCAAAGGGAACTCCAACATCTCGAGTCTGTTTGGTAAAAAAAAAAAAAAAAGTCTTCTGCTGCACCTAGTTAGTAAATGCTGAACTAAATTTTACTTTAGTAACAGTACGGTTACGATCTAAACCTGCATTTTTCTGGAGTACCCTGGGTCTTTACACCCACACAAGCAAAAAGCAAAGCTACAGTTAACACACTAAACAGAGATCTATGCATTTTCTGACGTATATGTTTGAGTAACTGAAAGCCTGCTTGGAAAATAATCAAATACATTTCGTTTCATTACAATCCTGGAGACTTTCCTCTGAGGGAAGGCCAAAACCTCTTTTTTTTTTTTCTTTTTTTTTTTTAAAAATATGGGGGAAACGCTGTAATCAAATGTTTCAGACAATATTCAGGCTAAGGCCCTTCATTATTTAACATGACAAACATATTAAAGTCAAAGAAATGCTCTTACCAGTTTCTGCAGGAGTGTTTTTATTTCACCCAGAAAGTGAAACACTTGAAACTACAAATCTCGTCTTTGAGGGTTTCTGGCATGTTTTTGCAGAGCTCCCTGTTTGAACCCTGAGGTACCACGGCACTGATAACCACGAGCCGCTGTGCTGCCCTTCAGTTGTTTACCCAGTCTGAACTGCAACCACATCTAACGCCAGCGGGATGACCCGAAAACACTTGGTGAGCTAGACCTCATCACCGAGCATCAATTCAGGACCTCACCGATGCTCCTGCGGCTGCACGTCTCCAGGTACAACATCTGGAGGAGTGACAGCTGTTGCAACAGCTGATCTGGAGTGAGATCAGAGGTGGTTCAAAGAAGCTGCGGTTGACTGATTTGTTCTCATGTTGTTGTAATTGTAAAGCCAGACGATGCTGGGATTTGTGTCCTTTGGAAACTCAACATTGGGAATTTTTACCCTTCAGCTTAACCAAAACCAGCCAAACACACTGGGAATGTTCTAACCCAAACAACATCTGGCCTTTACTGCCTTTGGTGGCTCATAAGCTCCTGTAGTTTTTATAGCCGACAATTAGGTTGCCGACTGGATACGGATGCTCTGACAGCGTGTCAGCAACGGATTTAATGCAGTCAGCAGACAATCGGTCTGTGAGCAGACTTCAATCTGGAAGTAGTCCCGAGCTTTGCTGATATCGTTTTTCACATAACCAAGTAACCTTTCTAAGCAGGGAGCATTTCCATAGGCTACATGTTCCTATGTTAAACCTGAAGTCTTTTTAACATCTTTCCATTTCTCCTCATTTTCCTTCAATTCGTTGTCTATTTTGTCTCAAATTTCATCTCCTCTCCTTTCTTCTCCCTCTCATCACAGTCCTTCCTGCCCTCTTCTCCTGCTCTGTCCGATCCAGTTACCAGGTGTTTACATACTGACACGGCCCTGGAAAAAAGAAAAAGCGACACAGCTAACCGAACCTTTAAGGACATCATTGTCCCTGGCAGCAGGTTGTTATGGCAACCACACCAACACACTATGAAGTAGGGAGATGGAGGTCGACACCAGCTGCACCTCATCTCCACGGCGATGTTAGTGTTAGAAACAATAAAGGAAACGGTTCAAATAAAGTATTATTAGTAAAGCGCTATACAAATACAGGCCATTTATTATTATCACAAAAAAAGTTCTGTTTTTACTGTAACAGCTTTTATCTTAACGTCCCTCATGTCACAAAAAGAAGTAACTCCTTATTTTCACATATGTGGTATACTGTACATGGTACAGGCTGAAGCTCATTGTGTACCTGCTTTTTAGAAATGAATAAATTCATAACAATAATAATTAAAAAAACGATAATAACTCAATTTTGCTTTAGTGAGTGACTGATCTGTTGGCAAATCCAGTAACCTGAGGATATCACCCTCAATATTACCACCAGAATGCAACAACACCATCAAAACACATAAAGGGAACAAAACAAAAGGTCACACTTCATTATGGTTTTTTAATAATGGAAACATTAAAGAATATAATGACTCAGCTTAAACAGCACAAATGTTGCCTACACATGTGATACTATAGGACAAAACAACCAACCTGCAGGGACAGTTTGGTTGTGTCCCCACAGACTGCAGAAACACCTGTGGATCAATTCACAGGTGTACATAAAAGATGGACAAAGCTTCTGGACAGAGCATTAAACCTGCAGTCTTTTTAATGGCCAGCAGGGGGCGATTAATGCCGTTTTAATCAGAAGTCCGACTGTGGCCCATAGCTATCTATGAGAAAATGACACTTTAGTTCACTGATTTACGAGTAAAGCAAATGTTTTCCTGGTGAGATTATGGTCTCAATCACTCGTGTCGAGTCTTCATTAACGCAGCACAAAGCTCATTTTGTACAATACAATCCCATTTTGCCATCAGTACAAGAAGCAAAGCTTCAGGGTGAGAATTTGACTTCTGATTAAAACAAAAATTAGACAGCAACAGACAAAAACTGAGCCCAGGTCTTTGAACCTGTGTGTACACAGCCTCTGCACACTCTGTCATTTCCATGATTCCCAGTCAGTCTGTGCAACGAGCCGTGCAATGATTACAGATAGCAGAGAACCTGTCTAGATTTCCCTCCAGGGTGTAAAAAGGATGAAGGAAAACCTTCATGCCCACTGTGGGCTCACTAAGAGGAAACAGTGGAGCAGTTCCATTTCTCCTGAGGGACTAATCAACTGATCTACAACAGCACATCCAAATAAATGTAAATACATGGGAATACATGAAAATCCAAATGATAGCGGAGACGACTTCTGATAAGACAACTGAAGGACGGATAAGATAAGAAGAGATAAGCAGAGACAGACGGGGGCAGTTAGAGATGCTGCATCTGCTGCTCAGCCTGAATTCTGCAGTGATTTCCATCTTGTTGCCATGAGCAATAGCAGCAGCAGCCGGCTGGACACGACAGCCAACGGCCTCCCGCTCCTCTCCACCCCTCCACCTTTCTCCCAATCACCATCTGCCCTCCACCTCCTTCTCTCCGATTTTCCTCTACTCCCCATCATCAGAGTATTTGAACTTGCTGTAATTTTCCCCAAATTACAATCCGTACTCGCCTTGGTTGAACACAGCTTCCATCTATTCCTCTAATTTCACCCCTCTTCTATCCATGTGTCTCCATTAATCTAGAAATGCAGGGAATAAGGGTGAAGCTGGGAATATCGATAGGACCAAGAGTTCATTTCAATAAATCACAGCTATCAGAGCAGGATCACTGCAGCTTCCATTAAAGATTAAAACCAACATGAAAGCTGTTCTTCCTGATTCTTTATAATGCTCCTCATCACACATCATTTCATTTAGTAAGATTTACAATGATAACAATAAAATAACGCATTAACACACTAGGTCCTAATGACTATTAGGCTTATACGTTTGGCATTAGTTCAACCACAAAACAATTTCCTTTTTTCCATGCTCGTTTTATTTTTGGACATGTTACAGAGGTTTGGAGAAAACCTGTATATCCCATGTTAAATGCATTTGTCTTTATCAGTGAGTCACATGACGCACAGAAACATGACCTCAACAATAAAAACGAGTCTTAAACCTCAAACAGAGCCATTGTGTGGGTGTGGGGAAAAAATAGAACAACCCGAAGATGTGCTAAGCTAGTTCTACCAACAAATGCTTTTATTTCATTCAATTTAAGTTTAGAGATATATTTCAAAAACAAAAATAACTTAATGTGATGTATTTGATGCTACAGCCACATTGGGGAAAGCAGCGGCTGCAGACCAGGCGCTGCCTGACGGGGCCACAGAGCCTAGCTGTGATAATTATCATCACCTGTCAGAAAGACACCGTGTTAATATATGTTCAGTATAAAATATATGAAACCAGCTGTGGATGCTGAAGTCTGAGGTTGCGAGGCGGGGCTCTACAAACCTAACTGCCCCAACAGTTACCAATAATTCAACATGTAGCTCCAGGTGTACACGCATGCGCGCGCGCGCGCGCACACACACACACACACACACACACACACACACACACACACACACACACACACACACAGGTACAGAGTGCCTGAATCATCAAGACAGTGACTGATCGTTTCCTCTGCTACTGTTGTCATTATGACAGCGAGTCGCCTCAACAGGAAGCTGGCCGGCATCCAGCCCTAAGGATGCATAAATACACACAGACACACACAGAACTGTGCAAAAGTCTTGAACCAACTTTCAAATGGGAAGTGGATTATTAAGTGCAAACATGAAGGCAAGAACCGAGTTTGTAGAATTCTAACAACCTTACGTGCGGTACTTTAGCATTCATAATTTCATCCCGTTTTGAAAATCTCCAACACCACTAGATTAAACGCAGCCCCATCATGACACAGCCTCCACCGCATTTTACACACGCTGTAGACCATCATGGCCACGCCTCTCTCCTGACCTAAAGTAGTCTGGCTCACTGGAAGCAAAATATAAATAAATCGCTGGACTCGAGACTTTTGAACAGAGATGGATCTCCTCAGAACGACAACAATAAAGAGTCGTGCTGAACAAGAAAACTAGAAAGCATGGTATACACACACAATCTCACAAACATGCCCATAAAGGCCGCCTCCTTCACTTAATCAATCCAGGAAGCAACCACCATTGATGTTACAGTCCAGTGATCATGAAGACAGCAGCCTCTGATCATTTGTCAATAGCAGAAAAGTAAAAATCAATAGAAAGCGTGCAGCCAGCTTCAAAAACAGCAGCACAGAATACTGGGACCTCCTGCAGTTTGTTGACTGAGGAAGAATAAATCTGAAGCTTCAGGATGCTTTTATTTCTCCGGCTCTTTTCCTAAGTTTGCAGTCAGACTTGTTGCTGTTTAAGCTGCTGAGGACTTTACATTCTGCTGACACTTCAGAGATACTTCAGTGGTTGATGAGTAAAACAAGAACAACCAAAGTGTTGACGAACTTAATCACCAATCAGACTTTAACAAACATCTCTAGGAGTTCTCACACAGACACCTTGATGGTCGCCCTCTGGAGCAGCTGTGTGTCAGCTGAATGCTTCCTGAGAGCAGTAATGAAGGCTGTGTGCGTGGGAGTGTTTCCACTTTCAGCTCAGCTCTTTCTGTGATTCCTCTCCATCTTCTCTCCCTTTTTTCCTCTCATCTCTGTGCAAGCATAAGCAGATTCATAAAGCCCCGGGAAATGTTTCGCTTCCTCTCTTTCGCTCTTCTTTAAAGCACTTTAGTGGTCTCGCAGCGGCCCACTCGTCTGCTGTGAACCTGGACTCTCGCTCTCGGCTCCTCTTTTAGTTGTTGCTGGACAAAAACTTTTGGCTAAGCAGTTTTTAGCTTTCATGCTCCGAGCTGCTGAGAAAGTGTGAGTCTTTAACTATGTTTAAAGAAAACCTACGACCTCTCAGGGCCCTGTCCTGGTCCCAGCTCCCCGCCTTTCATCCATTTTTATTTGATTTATTTAAAAACAATGCAGCTCTTCTTTATATTCCAAGTGTTGCTGCGGCTTTTACATCACTAGCCTTTTGCTCTTCTCTGTGGACTCTGTGCCGGACACCTCTGCGTCTAAAATAATAACCCACTAAGCACGGATGCATTTCATATATAACAACAACATTTTGACTGAAAAACCAGGCTTCTCCTGTTTGATTCCTATTGGCTGACAAACAGCCAATAAATAAAGTAAGATTTTATTGTCCTCTTGGAAATTTCATTTGTGTTCTTGTGGTAACTGTCAGGTAAACGCAACCGAGAAGGCATCACAACACACTAACAACAGAATGCTCCATAACAACAGCAGCAACAACAATAAGAATCAAAGCTCATGCAGCATTACAAGCAACACACACACACACACACACACGTCATATCGCCTGGATTTCTTGGACCAACATATGCTCAAAGGTGAAAGATCTCCAGGTAGGAAAGTTCACAAAGGCGGCTTTAAACCTTCGTCCTGATGAGAGAAACTCGTGTCACCATGAAAAGGTTGCAATACGTCACTCTCCACTCCATAAATAAAGCTGAGGATACAACACGCCACTGTGGGGCCTCAGTAATAATGAAAGTAGATGAGAACACGGCGTTTAATCCAACCCAAAGGATTCATCTGATGCTCATGCTGTGCACCTTCAGTTGTATAACCACTGCATAAGGATGCGTCTTCTTGTAGCTAAATGCAAATGAAAAGTCCAGAAACAGCACGTGCACATTTAAGATTGAAATCTCTTTTTCAGGACAGACCTGACCAAGAGGCACAGCAGAAATTACAAACACAACACATAATATGATAGTAAGCATCACTTGGTCCAGATGACCGTACATATAAAACAGCATCCACTGCACTCGTCTCTCTTTTATATGCAACAAGCCAAAGCTGCTGCTGTCAGTCCTTCTACAAGCACACCCTGTTCCCTGCAGGTTATATCTGCACTGTGCTCTCTAACAACATTATGGTTTGATTAAAGGCCCCAAAGAGCCACAATGATGAATGTCAGAGAACTGAACAAATAGCTAATGGATACGGTAAGAAATACGACCAGTACTCTTACCGACATCTTTACTACGATAACCAGCAGCTGCACCTTGATTCTTTAAGTACTATCCTCCTGACAGTGTGCCTGCTACCAGGACCAGGACTTTGGTCCCCATAAGGGCTGCACCTCGTCCCCATCTTACCTCGGCTGTTAGTTGCCAGGTCGGCCACCTTCTGAAAGGCATCCAGGAAGGCTGCTACAGCGACAACCGTCGTCCTGGAAGACACAAAACAGGAAGTAGAAACACAGAAAAAGACGTTTCTATTCATTATTTCTTTCTTGCTGGCTTTTTAATTTTTTATTGGAAAAAAATTATGTTAAACTCATTTGATTTGTTCTTTGTGTTTTTAATATCATGTCATCACTCAGCTGATCTGTAGCAACAAAGCTCCCCGTCTTTCTAAATTCAAATCAGGCGCAGCACTTTGAACTCAAGTAATCAGTCTTAAAATGCGACATATGCTCTGACTCATCATCAGGGAGAGAAACTATTTCAAATGTGCAAATTCATAATTCTGCACCTTTGAAACACTGAGACAATCCCCCCACAGAATAGATGCAGGGTGAGGAAGAGGACGAAGGATCGAGTCATTAGCAATCAGCTTTGACCTCTGATGACCTCTGTCCCAGGACAGAATCTCTGGAGGCTCAGTGCCGATCCATCTCGCTGATAATGACTTTATGGTGGCATCATTAATCTCTGTCAGCCACAGAAGGTTAATTGAGTTGTTTGTGTGTGTGTGTGTGTGTGTGTGTGTGTGTGTGTGTGTGTGTGTGTGTGTGTGTGTGTGTGTGTGTACACAGTGTATGTGAAGGCAGTCATTGCTGGTTGGTTAATGGCTGAAAAGTGTAAGTGAGTAAACATGTACGTGTGGAGACTTTGTCAAGGCTCAAGTGTGTGGTTTTTGTGGTCTGTGTGTGTACATGTTTCTATTGATGGTGGCAACCTTCAGCCGTGCGTGCGTGTCAGGACGTCAGGGATGAGGTGACAGGAGAGGTGAGCCTGACATTTAGACACCTAATGAAGCAGACTGATTGGATGTTCAGGAGCTCAGGTTATGCACACTCTCAGGATGTGGGTACGCTTCCTTTTATCTTAAGGTTAAAACAGCAATGAATATGATTCTCTATGTATAAATAATCAATATAAAACAGCTCAATAAGGATACAGAGACCCAAAAGTTTTGCATTTCTGAAACTAAATAACCTTCTTCATAAACCAATGAGAAGCCACAGTTTGGTGCTACTGGACCGATTCTGAGAAAGTTCGTGTAAATGCTCTCAGAGCAACACAACAAGAGCAACTTCTGCACTGAACACAATCGCTGTTTTCAGGAAGCTGATCAAACACGTTGAACAGATAAGATAGTGACACATTCATCAGTACTCTGCACTTTATTGCATGATTGCATGAATTGAGACTTGCATGTTTTGCAGGATTTCCTGCTTTATTTTTTACTTTTTGTCTCTGGTGCGTTTTTTGTATATTTGTGTTTTCTTCACTTGTTCGCTTGCGTGTTATTTTCAGTTCTTTGATGCTGTCGTTACAGGAGCCAGGCTGGAGAAAACCCTTCAATCTCCTGCTGTGTGTCACCCCGTCTCCTGTCATTGCTCGGCTCCTGTGTGATCTGCGTCTCTGAGTTCTAGGTGCCGTCTCTGATGACAGACTCGGGGCGTCTGAAGATGTGGGCCGGGCCTATGCCAGTGGCTCAACCTCTCGCTCTTCTTTTCCCCTCAAGTAAGTCATTTTTAAACCCTTTATTTGGTCTTTTGTAAATAAACATGTTACGACATGTAATAAGCATTTTTACCTTAGCTGTGACTGTAGTTTGCTGGCCTTGCTGATGAAGTCATCCCAGACGGGGTAACTGCCCTGAAGGAAAAAGAAAGAAAATTATGAGGAAAATATCAAATAATCCACAGTTTTATATCAGTGAAAGCAAAAAATGTGGGGAAGATTTTTTGTCTTACATTTTGCAGCTTTAATCTAAAAAAAAAAATGAAGCTTTGACAAAAGAAACGCATTCAATTAAGACAAATCAGCACTTAAAGCCAGAGACAGCAGTGCTATAAACCCAACGTATCAGGTCAGTGTGTCAATAGAAATGATGGGGATGAGATTAATGAGATCTCTATTGCAGACATACTCATTATCATACAGTTGTTCTTCACCCAAAGGTCCCACAGTCTGGGTTATCTGTTAAATATAAATATACAGATAACTCAACCAAACTCAAAACCCACGCACGCCTCTTCAGGCTCCAAACACATAAATCCTGAGAATCAGACACAGCAGTTAACAAACAGACAACAAGGAGACAGATCAATACAACCGATCCATATCTCCCTCCAACCACCCACCCATCTAGGAGGAGGCCAAACAAGCGCCCCCAGGCATGCAAATACAGTAGGTCTGCTGCCTGGGTGTAGCAGGACTGAGCAGCCAGTCGCTGCGACGGATGCGTGTTCAGAAAGTAGGCCGCATGGAGGGAAACACCGAGCCACTGCAGCCAACCACAGCGAGACAAACCAGGCTACGCTTCTAATGTCAGGAGGAGTCTCCTGATGCCTTCAGGACGGGTGGAGCTTCTTTCTTTTTAAACTGCAGCGACAGATCTGAGCCGTCTTCCCTCACAGGGTTTGGTTGTCTAGACAGAATACTGTCACCAAATTTCAAAATCCTACTGATATATTATGTTGTGATGCTTTATCATTGCATAGTGCATTATTAGTATCACAATGTAGTAAAATATACAAGAAAGGTATGCACACACCTTCAGCCACTAAGCTTTTATCCCAGACTTCATTAAAGTGTCGGGCGACCTGAACCCATACAAAACGTATTTGGTTCTTTCACTATTTTTGATTGCACTAACCCGAAGGATCTCCACAGGGGAACACTGCAGTCCAAAATACAGCAAAACTACCAACAATGTAAACTCTATTCTCATTTTTTGAATTTCATTTTATAGATTTGGTACATTTGACTCAATGGTTCATGTGTCTTGTGTTTTTACAGACTGCTTCTATCTGACCTCCATCATTAGGAAGGCAACACAAGGCTTTAAGACGGTGTCGCTTACTTCTGCACAGGAAGTGGTCCGAATGAGCCAAAACGTCCAATAACTCACTAAACGAATGCACGGCACAGGAGCCGTACATAAAGACCGTGAACGTTTCCACCCTGTGATCCTGTGGAGAGCCGGCACGCCTCCACCTCTCGGCTGCACTTTGTGGGTGCTGCCCCCCCCCCCCTCCTTTTTTTGCTCCCACTGCTCTTCTCACGGTGCAGCTGAGCTGGGTGTGTTCAGCCTTCCTCTGATTGTGAGAGAGATGCCGAGCGTCATTGCCTGGATTACATTACCATGGCAACCCTGCTGCCGGAGCACCGGTGGCTGCAGAGGGGCTTCACACAGAGAAGGATGTGTGTGAGGAGGGGAGGATCACATGTGCGTGCATCCTCACCCAATCTCACACACAGTTTCTGTGTCACATGTTTGTTTTCTTTGTTTCCTTTCATCCATATTCAACACCTGCATATTTCCTCCCTTTCTCCCCCTCTTCCTCACCCCCCCCCCCTCCTCACACACACATTTATCATATGCACTGTCATGTCCTCTTCCAGCTCTTTCCTACTCATTCATCCTTTCCTCTCTCTAATGCTGTGCACGCACACACGCCCACACCTCATTGCATTCTCTCTATCTCCTCTTGGACACACAGGCGAGGCCAGGGTCGCTGCATCCATCAGTCACTGACGACATAAATTGTCACCGTGGCAACAACCAAAGGTGGCAGCAGCATGCTGGTCCTTCAGGAATCCATCCCTCTGTTTTTTGTATGGCTCTGTGAACACCTGCAAGAGCTTCAAACCATACAATCCTTGCTTGAGTCTTTCTGCTTCTTTAATGTTTCTGTGTAAGGACTGCTACCTCGTCCACAGAGATCACTCACAATTTAAACTGGGGACATCATACAGGCGAAATATCAGGCAGGTAGATGACAGAAAACACAAGGTTGCTTCACCTAATAGATATTTCTTTATGCTGAAAGCTAGATAAACATCGATCCGCCCAACAGACCTATCAAACTGTGAACCTGAGGGACGTTGCGCGCTTATTGGCTAAAGACTTAAATTTCAAGCTATTAGCTACTGAGAATAAGCTGGTTTTTCCCCAGTTCTGAATCTATGTTTCTTCAAAAACAGGTGGAATTAATGCTCATCAGCCTGATTGCTGAGGTCATAAATCAAGTGAGAGCTCAGTTAATTTATCCATAGATGTCTACACAACAACTCCCAGATATCTTTCTGTATCTGGGAGTTGTCCTAAACCGGCTATTACAAAAAAAAAATAAATAAAAAAAATGTAAAAAAAAAAATAAAAAAATAAAAAATGGAGGTTTAAGGTGTTTATGTCAAATTGGAAGTTATGCCCATCCTTCACATACAGACTGCACAAAATGTTAATCGCAACTTTAATTCAGTCTCTGCAACACACGCTGCAGGTGACTGAGTTCTTTCTGATGACACTACTGCAAAATTACCTCAGACATGTTTCTCTGCATTTATATCATTTTATACAGGCACAAACTGGACAACCAACCAATCTTCCACAACATGTCTTTGGCTGCATCCCAATTCAGGGTCTGCAGCCTTAAAGGCCGCATTTCAAGGCCGATTACGTCACAGCGGCGCGCCGAACGCTGTCCCAATTCAAAGGCTGCTCGAAATGCGGCCCTCAAATGCGTCCTTCATTTCACTTCATGGTCCAACATATCCCAGAATGCATAGCGCGGCGGTGGGTGTGGATAATTTTGCCTGAAAAAAAACGGCGGATGAGGGGCGGCCGAAGAGTAAACTTTAAGTACTGAATATTATGTCACTTATTTATGTGCAAATGTTTAATAACGAAGAACATTAAACATTCCTGTTGGCCACATGTCTGCAAAGTCATGTGACATTAGTGACGTTTGTACTAACTTGGTTTTAAAGCCTTTACTTTAAAATATACGCCGTTCAATAGCTGAGCTTAATCTTACAGAGAATGATCAAAGCTCATGTAGAAACAAACAAATGAACAAAAGATTTTCTCCTTCATTTCTGTCAAACACAGCTGTATGACACGTTTCCAGCTGTTAGTATCATGGTTGCTAGGCAACCTGGGCAGCGCAACAGAGGCTAGACCGTCCCATTTCACAAGCCTCGCACTTCCGGCCTTAGCGGTCTTTGAGTACGCGGCCCTGGTGGACCATTAAGGCTGCGTACTTTAAGGCTGCAGACCCTGAATTGGGATACAGCCTTTATCTTGTCTTCCTTCTCTCTCCCCAACCAATCACAGCAGATGGCCCCGCCCCTCCCTGAGCCTGGTTCTGCTGGAGGTTTCTTCCTGTTAAAAGGGAGTTTTTCCTTCCCACTGTTGCCAAAGTGCTGCTCATAGGGGGTCATATGATTGTTGGGTTTTTCTCTGAATGTATTATTGTAGGACCTACCTTACAATATAAAGCGCCTTGAGGAGACTCTTGTTATGATTTGGTGCTGTATGAATAAAACTGAATTGAATACTGTATGGTGGATATGTCAGCCCTAATTTCCTTTGTTAACGTTACGCTGGCAGGTGGTAGCAGATTTGCATCTGCACACAATATATGTGCCACACTGATTCGATCTTCTTCAAGTCTCCGAAAAATACAAAAGCAAATGAGTGTCTTTCATTTCTGTGTTACAGGATAAGCACAAAGGGTGCTGCTACTGCTGTTTATATGTTTTTATTATGCTGATTTTCAGTAGTAGTACCTACATTTAATTAAATCAGATGCCAGCCAAGAGTTCACTCCCCACGAGTCAATGTCAGCACCACTACAATAAAACAAAGTGACCCATTTGGCCAGAGAACCAAAGTCAATGCTGCAGCTTTGTTCGTGATGTTTCCATGACAATCCTGACTCACAGACCAGTCTAACCAGCAGCCCGCTGCAGAAAGAGACCAGGCTTATTATAGGTCTGAGGTGATTAAGGCTTCAGTTCAAGACAAATGGCAATTAGCATCAAGCGAATGTGCTCATGTCCATTACTTACACTCCCTCTCTCACACATGAAAGCCTTGTTGTTTAGTAGCAAAAAACACTTTACACACTGATGTCATCACAACATTAATGTTCAGTCTTAGTTTATCTGAGGTTGCTGGGTGGAGAGAGTTGTGTCTACTTGCTAATCAGTGCGTGTGTGCGTTTGTGTATGCGAACGACTGTCTTAAAGGTTTTGCTTCTTAAAGTTTATATAACTGAGTAATCAGCCCAATGAATTTCAACTCCATCGCCCTGGACTGCAGCGGGTCCAACCTCCGTGATCACGGGATAGAAGCACACTCCTCACCTGCTGCTGGTTCTGGTGTAATCGTTCACGGGACATCTTTCGAACAGGAGTACTACCTCATATATCTTTGGTGAACAAATATACACACATGCACACCAAACTTGGGGTGACTCAGGAATGGGTCGTCTACCAACTGGAAAGTCAATGGATTAATCCCAGATTCCTCAAGTCCGCATGCTGAAATACCCTCAGGAAAGATACTGAAGCTCAAGTTGCTCCTAATGAATTGCTTGCAGTGTGAATGTTAGAAATCATGTTAGATCAAAGCACTGAATGAATGTGTGTGTGACTGGGTGAGCGCTCGGCTGAGTAGAAAAGTGCCACGCAGGTACCAAACCAAACGACCAACCACCTCTGTTTCAACCCGATTAAAGGTCACTGAGTCAGGACTGATTTGGGAACCACAGGGGGTGGGCAGCATGCACAGGTCACCAGGTCGCTGACTTCTTCTATAACATACAATGCCAAAATGAATCGACCATTTTCCACCTGATAAAACCGACTCCCTCCTCGAGGTCTGTTTTTTTGTCCCGCTCTGGATCGGCTCCGTCTGATTAAGTCTGGGAGTGATTAATCATGACATTATGCATATATATAATATTCCTGAATATTTACATTTATAGATGTAGGTGTGGGTACGGATGTAAGCATGCATGTTTATATCTACAGTATATAGGAGGATAAGGATTATTTTATAGCATTTATTTTTTGTCCGATCTTTCATTTGATGTCTGACTTAACAAATATATATAAATGCACTCATATACTTTATGCGTCACACACACCCACATATCCCTAATATGTCCCCACCCAGTGGTCTAATGGCTCCAGTTTGTTTCTTTATGTGCCCGTCTTGTTTAATTGCTGCCCTGAGGTAAATGCTGTAAAACACGTTAGCAGCAACTTCAAAATGAGATGGAGGGGAAACTAATGAGTTGATAATGGCCTTGCACTCTCATTAATGTCTGACGTCCTTTTTAAAGAATGTCCCGGATTGACTCACATCCATTTATTAAAAAGACACGCAGGAGGAAACTCCTGGAGGCTCGGTCAAAGTCTTCTTCTGCCCTATGAGCTGCTCCTGTGGGCTTGGATCTGCATTATCCTGTTTGGGAAGCTCACTGCTGTCAGGGATTTAAAACCATCAGCTAACCTAACAGGAGTTTTAACATGAAATACTTCGATCTAGTAGCTTAATCAGTAAAAACCACTTTGATTACTTGTGTTTTATACAACTGTGCTCTTATTTAAGATTCTTCAGACAAAACAAGATTTAACCATCTTCATTTTATTAGTATTGCTTTGGTTTATGTGAACAGAGTTGATCAGTTTTGTTTAGAAAGGATGATATTCATCTGACATCCAATGTAAATAAATTGTTTGGCATTAAAAAGTGGAAAACGGTCACATTACTCTGGAGCTCCGCGTACTTTCTGACTTCCTTTACTTTTCATTCAGGCTGCATGACTGAGTCTCTCCTCTACCCACATATTAAAAACAACCCATCATTTCCAGCAAACAACCACAGACGGGCTCAGCGAGTGTATACAAAGCAAATAATGGAGCATATTCATTAGACAGACAAAGAACCTGCTGCATTTTAAATCACATACTTCCTCAATACTCGCTGCTTTGAGCATATAAGCACGTTCATGCATTCATGCTTACCCTCAATAGCTGCCTCATTGGAAGCAAAATGTAGGAAAAGGATTACAAGCTTATTTCCAACCAGCAGAAGTTATGTTACCACAGCTGATGGAAACACTACTGCTAGCTAGTTACATTGTTTGTCTATTGTGTTGGTTTGGTGTCATTAGGTCTGTGATGTATCACAATATGTATGAAAATACTGGTAAAATTTTTACATGATATAAAAATGTCATAAGGTAAGATCAATGCTATACAATGAGGCAATCCTGGGCATGTCTGAGAGTAAGAGCAGTTTAGTATCTACAAAGGAGCTACGTCAACAACCTCCAAAAGGCACAGTGCACATCCCACAACGCTTGATTCACACACTACAGAAGTACAACAACAAAGCATTCAAACAGAAGTTTGGGACATTTATGTCTGCTAGATGCTAACACACATCTTTGTCTCTGTTATACAATCCATCCACTTCAGGGTGGCAGGGTAAATGTCCCACGCTGGACAGCTCGCCAATCTATAACAGGGCTAACACATAAAGACAGACAACCATTCACATTAACATTTACACCTATGGACAACTTAGAAGCATCAATTAACCCAACCCCACTAACTGCATGTACTTGGACTGTGGGAGGAAGCTGGAGTACCCAGAGAAAAATCAGACAAATCAGGCTTAATCCATCTTTAACACCATAAATATGCTGCACGAAGCACGTCAAAGAAACTATCTAAACCCACAGTTCACTGTCCGTTCATAATGCGAACGCACAATGAAAGTTTAAAGGCACACACAGCTCAGAGTCAAGCAGCTCACAGTATGAGAGGATGAAGCCGTTTCTCCTCCAGGGAAAAACATCCAGATCGGTTCCACTTAAACGGATCAACAGTTATGTGTCTGCTTCCATTTAAACAGCACAGTGATGTGGAGATGATGGACTGCACGCTGCCAAACACCCTCACATTCATACAGCACGATGCAGGAAACCTTTTGCATGTACACAACATGCTAAGCACATCATAACAAACTGAGCGTGAAATATTTTGAAGGGAGGATATGAGTGAAGTGAAAAGAGGCCACAATGCTTGTTTTATGCCCTCATCTTAATAAAATGAGGGTAGGAGGTCAATCTCATGAGCGCAGTTACATGACACCTAAAGCCAAACAGTGCCATGAACAACTGAAAAAGTAAAACCACACTAAAAGTTCTCGACATGTGCTTTTCCCAGCAGTCCGTAAACAGTCAGTCTTTCATGGTGTGTATCAAAATCATTCTTACAAGAGGAAGAACTTACAACATGAAACCTTCAAAGCTTCCAAATGTTTGAGGACCAGGTGACAGGAATCCAGCATCACTTTAAAAGCAATACAAAAGCGATCACTTTACATGTTAACACAAAGTATGACAGAGGGAGTCGGGAGGCTTTCATCAGGCCGGGCACACCACAAACACAAACACGCAGACAAAACGTCTGCATGTAAAAGACAATGAAACGCAGGAGACTGGAGTCTCCCCACTGACAGAGTGGAAGCCATTTCCACCCACACACATTTCCACTAACAAAAGGAAACCTTTGACCATCTGTGACTCACATGTCTGATCCAAACGGCGGTGGATGATGACGATAATTCAGCAATTAAGATAAAAATGAGAATAAAGTATCTTTAACTTTCGTGTGTATTATTAGGTGCTCATGATGTCAGAACCTTTGCAGGAAAACAGTTGCATTGATTCATTGGCTTGGGTCAGGTCCCAGCTACATGATATCAGCAGGAAAACAGCCTGAAGATGTCAGGAGTCGGGTCTGTAAACGACTGATGACCGTTTTATCTAATCTAGCATATGGCTGACAACAATCAGTGCTGCACCTTGGACTGTTCACCATGACCTAAGAATACATTTGGCTTCAGACTTTTAAAACATATCCACACTACGGGCATCCAAAGCGCTTTTCCATGCCAACACAGCACGTTTGCCACCATCTTTGTGGTGCTTCGCCGGCACCACTTTCTGGTGATATCACTCAGGTTGTGAAAAATGTGCAAGCTACGACTTGTCAGGGGACCAACGCATAGTCTGTCATTTGTCTCCCACTCTAATTACCTGATCTGACATCTTCTTAAACAACAGCATTGTGTAGTGTGAACCCCGCATTAAAGAGCTTTGTGAACCAGAGACTAATTTACAAAGGGGCCAGGACCTCACTGTTACAGTAGGGGAAGGTAAGACGTACATGTTGTACCAGAAAACCTTGTAAATGTTAACAAACAGAAACTTCAACTTGTTACAAACCATTTAAAAGCCATATTAAACTGAAAACATTACAAATATAAAAACTATGGAATGGACTCATTTTTAATTTAATATGAGATTTGAAAAATCTGGTGAAATATCTCACAATTAATTCCTTTTATTTATTTACTTTCCAAGGAGCCTCCCTAAGAAGCTAAGAGTCGATCGTTAACATGTTTTAATGTAACATAAAGTAAATAATTTGTGAGTTATATCAGAGAATCTGCAGAAATCTCTGATCTTCACCACAGCACTGCATTATGACCTGTGACAAAGGTCATTTATTTCTGTTTTATTTTTATAGCACTCAATTAATATCAGATCATGAGTACAATAAACTCAGGTTTATCTCAATTTAGAAATGAGAAATTAGAAGTCAGGTCCTTAAAACATTCCAGCAGTTCAACTAATTGATCTGGCTTCATGGACAGATAGAGTCGGGTATCATCTGCATAACAATGCAACTAAAGGAAGCGTGGTCCTAGCACAGAACCCTGCGGGACTCCAGAAGAAGACTGCCTACTTACATGAACAAACTGGAGGTAATTCCTTGTAACTTGCACATCAGTGAAGGCCCCACTAATGCTGAATAATATGCACAGGTATTGGCACAACAACAAGGAAAGAATACACAACGAGTGTTGTTAATCAACAGCATCCTAATACTGTCAGTGGCTTGAGGCGACTGCTGTGGTGATTTGGCGCTTTATAAATAAAACTGAACTGAATCCTGAAGTCCAGACTTGCCTCACAGTGAAAACATCTGAACCAAAAATACAAAAAAGAAGGACTCCAAGCAGCTGAAATCCTAAGCTTTGGCTTTCTAAATAACAGCAGGAGGTCTTCTAAGTTGCCAAATATTTACTGAGTGTTGTCAAAGGTTACAAAAAAAATGCCTCAGTTCTTAAATAAACTGTTCCTTTAAATGTAGAAAAGACTGAGATCTGTGGCTTTGTTTGTTTACTCTACCTCTGACTGTCCTGTTGTTACTTTACCCAAAGACAGTGATGCTGACTTTTACAAAATAATACACAGTTTGACTCATCAGGAGCTCCATATTCAACATCCAATTCAGATAAGCATCAAACTATAGAATGAAAACAGACTGAAGATATTAGCTGGACTCATAACTGGCTTTGTTAATAAAACTCATTTTGTTAATATCTGGTCTTAGCTGTGCCGTGTCCTCACGCTCACCGTGTGTTTATCAGAAAAGACAAAGGAGCTGATAGTGGACTTCAGCACTAAGCAGGAGAGGAACTACCAGACCCCCGTCATCAACGAGTGCCCAGTGGAGAGAGTGGACAGCTTCAAATACCTCGGAGTTCACATCACGCAGGACCTGTCATGGTCCTGTCACATCAACACCGTGGTGAAAAAGGCCCGACAGCGTCTCTACCACCTCAGACGCTTGAGAGACTTCCAACTGCCCTCCAAGGTGCTCAGGAACTTTTACTCGTGCACCATAGAGAGCATCCTGACGGGAAACATCTTAACCTGGTTCGGGAACAGCACCATGCAGGACAGACGAGCTCTACAGAGGGTTGTGCGATCAGCTGAGCGCACCATCCGCTCCGAGCTCCCTGACCTGCACTCAATCTACAGCAGGCGGTGCTGGACCAAGGCCAGGAAGATGGTGAAGGACCTCAGCCATCCCAACAACAGACTGTTCTCTCTGCTGAGGTCAGGAAAGCGATTCCGCTCCCTGAAGACCAACACAGAGAGACTGAGGAGGAGCTTCTTCCCGCAGGCGATACGGTCTCTCAATCACACCACCACACAGTACTGACCCACACATATGGTTCTTACACACACACTGGACTTTCTGGACTTTGGTTTTGCACAACACTGGTCACTATATTCTTCATTTCCGGTTAATACTTGTACAGCTGCTGTTATTGTGTATATATTTATTTATATTTAGATTTCTTCATACATTCTTATATAGTTCTATATTGTGTATTGTGTATTTTGTTGTACAGTTATTTTATTTTCAACTTTAATTTATATATTTTATCTTATTCTTCCCAGTTAAATTTACCCTTCATTCTAATTTGTGTTGTACAGTTATTTCATTTTTAACCTTAATTTATATTTTATTCCTTCCTAGTTAAATTTACCCTTTTTAATTTTTCATATTTATTTCCTATCGTATTCATAGCCTTTTCCTTTTTTGTTTTCTTTCGGTCACGAGCAGTTGTCCAAGCATTTCACTACATATCGTACTGTGTATGACTGTGTACCTGACAAATAAAAATTTGAATTTGAATTTGAATGCTTCATGTCTTCAGGTCTATTTTGGAAAACAGATCTTTTTCTCAAAGAGATAATCTGACTCAATAAAACTCATAAATCCTGAACCACAGCCAGCCTGGCGCAGCAGGACCCAGGATGGAGGGGCTGATGGGAAGTCAGTTCTCTGTAACGTACTTCTGCTATTTTACTGGTTTGTCACCAGAGTTCATCTACAATTAACCACTTCTCATCTGCATATACTGATTATTACACAAAGTGCTGCTATTAATTTACTTCTGTCCTCTGGCTAACATATGGCAGCTCATATTAGTGTCGGTCATTATGGCTTGTTGCTGTCTGATTGCGTTGCCATTTGCTCATGAGTAGCTTGCGTCTTTCCTACAGTGTATGTGCTACATGTGTATGGCAATTGATGGGTGTCTGCCAGTTACAACCTGCCATTCAAATTAAATATGGGTCAGTTTGGTGGACATGCAAACACTAAAGCCCCACGAACGTTACAACAGAACACCCCAGTTACAGCCATCGGGTCTCCATAACTGATTGTGTTCTTGCTCAGGGAAATGCAGCTAATGACTCAGTTCACTGTCATTAAGCTGCCATTTATTTCCTCAATTAATCAATGACGTGTTTGACACAGAAAGGTGGAAAATTCAGCCATAAATACCCAGTTAAAAGCAACAATTAGAACAAAGACAAGCAGAAATGTTCACATTTTAAAAGCTGGAACAAATGAAAGCAGCCATTTTTAAAAGGTTTGAGCAAAGCTGTTGAATTTCCAACAAATCGAGCTCTGTCACTATTTCATGCCTGAGACTGAAATGTTTTATCTGGCACAACAATTCTGGCAGCTCTTACAGACGAGATTGATTTAGAAATATATCTGAAATGTTTTTTGTTTGTTTGTTTGTTTTGTTAAAGCAGCCCATCCTAGCAGTCGCACCCCTGTGGCAATCAAAACCCCGGGAGTGTGATTTTTTCTGTGAAGCTCGGGGAGGACACCGAGCATTTTGCACTTCATTGTGTGTTTATCTCCTGCAGTGTCACTGCAACAGTGCCATTCATCCCTCCGATGCATTAGTAGCCTGCAGCTGTGTTTGGTTACCGGGATGAAGCTTGGTTTACATGCTACAGTCATTTGCTGGAGAAAGCTGCAGGCGATCAGATGCTGAACATTAAGAACCAGCAGACTGCGCTCACCTCCCACTTCGGGCTAATTAGAAAATTAATGATGTCGCTAAAATCTCCAGCACAGGCGGAACGCTTTTCTCTGGTTTTGTGCAACAGGGTCTGCAGATCAGAAGCCTCTGCAGCAGCCGCCCTGCCTTAAACATCAGATGTGTGTAACACAGATGTTAACCACCAGGATCAGGTGGAACAATCGCGTCTTTTTCGCGTTACCTTCATGTCTCCAATGACAGTCTGGAAAAGCCCCCCCAGCGCGCTGCACTCCCTCTCCATCATCGTCTCCATCTTCAGCTGTGTGAACGGAAATTACAAACACGCTCACTCGGAGCTTCTTTAGTCCATAAATGAAGCGTCGGGAAACAAACGGGCTTCACAGGGAGGGAGAGAGACGCTGTTCGGTGCGGATGTAAGCGCTCACACTTGCGCTGCAGGGTTTCCCCGGCTGAAGGAGACTAGAAGGCGGACAGAAGCAGGAGCGCAGGAGCCGGTCGGTGTCCACTCGGAACGCACAAATCCCATTTCAGCCGGAGGAGCAGAGACGCGCCAGAGCGGGGAAGCTCAACCTCACACACCAACCTGCTCCTCTGACACAGCTGAAGGAGACACGGCCCGGGAGCGCGCTTGGAAGGTCGTGGACGCGCGTTCCCGTGGCCCCGCCTTCAGCACAGGAAGGTTTTTTCTTAATGGAAAGATGAGGGTGTTGTCTTTGTGATAGCGCTGGGAAATGACTGCACAATAAAAAGCTAGTGACACAGAAACACAAAGGACCCAAATAACTGCTCAAGTATGACAACCAAAGCCATTCTAAACAAAAGACACGCCGAGGCCTGCGATATTAATATTTTATTAGATAAAATGTGCAAAAGAAATGTCACAGAAAGGCATGGCTCTCTGACAAAGAACAAACAGTCTAAATTATTTCATATTGATACTTAGTCTTTTTTTTTTTTACAGATTACAAAAGAGTTAAATTATTGTTAAGTGGAATAATATATGAAAAATGACCGTATTTAACATTACAGAAAAATCTGTTCTGTTCAAACATGTAAAAGAAAAATAATATCAGTAAAACAAATGTTTTGTTTCCAGCATTTAAATCTAAAGAAGGTAAATTGTGGTTTGTTTGCTAGAACTAGACGAGTAAAAACAGGATGTTTAAAAGAATTAGTCATTAAAATATTTATTTGGGTTATTGTCAGTCTGCAAGTGAAGTTGTCATTCATGCAAAACTTCTAAATGCAGCCACACAAAATAATAACCTACTGAGCTGAGTTCTTGAACAATAAAAGTCTCAGTAAAGTTTCATTTCATTACGAGCTCGTGATTTAAAGAAATAGAAACCTGAGTAGGACAGATATTTAAAATTATACCGCCCCCTAGTGAGTGTTTCGTGGATCTACAGGAAACAAAATCACAAAGATGAATCTTCATCTTTTCTTTTCTCATGAACCAGTCTGACGCTCAGTCTGTGAGGTGAGGTGTGTTTCAGTGTTTTCATCTGTGAACCTGGTTTGCATATTGTTCTACACACTCATATATACACGTCATACATTCATTTACATGTGCATTAATATAAGTGCATGTGTATGTTCACAGTAACGAGAGCAGCCAAAAAGGAGATTAAAGAAAATGCAATAATGAAAATTCACAGTGAACCCACATTTTTCATAAAAGATATTAATGTTGAAGCATGAGCATAATTTATTAAACAGAATCATTTATTTACCAGATTTCAGTCCTGGATAGAGAGTGGACTAACAACACTCCATCCCTTCACACATAAAGGGACACTACAGAGTTTTCAATCTTTACAAACAAGAACTGGCCTAAGACAAGTAGGTTCCTTCAAACGCGGGATTATTTTAACAAACATTGCAATATCCCAAACCCAAACTCGGTTGAGTCAGAAATGTTTAAGATAGTTAAATGAGCATGTGTTGGTTCTCTGAGAAAGGCAATCTCCAAACTATATGATGTGCTTCTTCAGCCCAGGAAGGATACTACTCAAAATATTAAGATTAAATGGGAATTGGAATCAAGGATGGGTAAACAAACGAGAACTGGGAGAGGATTTGTAATTTTCATTGGTACTCAACAAGTTCATTAATTGGAGAGACCACTGCTGGAAGAACATTATTCGATTTTTCTAAAGCCCTCATCAAACTAAATATAAAAATGGGACAGCAGAATGCTGGAGAAGATGTGGATCAGAAGAGGCACATCATTCCCATATCTTTTGGGACTGCCCTAACTTAAATAATTACTGGCTGGGAATTCATGAGACTCTGTGTGAGGTTTTTGAGATAAAATTTGATATTAATTTTGTAAATTTGTACTTGGGCCTGGTTGCTGGCTCGGTCCGGGGAGGGGACACAAAGCTCTTACAAGAGCTATTAGCAGCCAGCAAAAAATTAATAACCAGGAAGTGTCAAATCCAACTCCACCAACACTTGATTGGTTTAAGGTGGTTTTTGAAATATAAGACCAGCTCTGAATTGGTGTATCTCCCATGTACTGTACAATGTCAGGTCGACCATCTACTTCATAATTTATACCTAATGTACTTTATGTAAATAAGTTAAACGTGCTGGATTATGTAAACACTGTCAAGCACCGAGATCACTTTTTGTTACCTGAATGTAAAACAAAAGGAATAAGAAAAAGTCTTTTTTTTTTCGACTAAATAATATCAATGCACTTTATTGTAACAAGTCCTTTTTTTTCAATAAAAATATAATAAAAAAAGTATAAATTACTGTCAAAGTGAAGTTCATAAATGAGTTTATTTTTAAAGTTTGCTACAATTTAAATGAGCCGGACACCAAAGAAAGTTTGGTCAGTTGAAGTCTTGTGCAGTGATTTATTTTGTCTGTGTCACCGTAAACGTCACCCTGACGTCTGACTTCTGGTGTTCATGGAGGTTGGAGGACATCTAATGGTCAAATGTAGTCAGTGAAGCTTTGGCAGAAAACAGTATGAGAAAAAGCAACAACACACAGTGGATTACATTATCCACTTACATGTAACCACATAACAAACATTACAATCACCTCTTGGTAGAGATGATTGTAAGAGCATTCTGTTTTCTGTAGTTTGAACTATCAAGACAAGATACTGAAGCAGAAAGAACAGAGCATTCACCTCCACCCACCCATAACGGGTCATGTTTAGTCATGTTTGGTCTTTACATCTTACTGTGAGCTGTTTTATATTCTTTGACCTCTGAGGACTCTATGAGAGAACACACTACACAACTAGAGAAGTAGAGAATTGTTACAATCTTGTGTCTTTGTCTCTCTGGAGCCGTTAATTTGAAAAATCCTGTCAGTCACTAGAATTTTAACGCGATAGCATTTTCCAAGATGGCCGCCTCTTCCAACAGAGGAAACAGCTATTCTGCTGCAAACTTCAAGAAACTTCAAGAAAAAAGTAAGAAATAGTAAGAAACTAACAGATGTTAAAAAATACTATTGGATTAGATATTCAGGTGGTGCAGTAGCACTGTTGCCTCACAGTGTGCAGTGCTCTTAATGGTATTTGAACATTAGTGTGGTGGTTAGAATTTCATCCAGGCCAGGGCCTTTCTGCACGGAGTTGGTATGTTGGTGTGGGTTCTCTCAGGATACTCCGGCTTCCTCCCACAGTCGAAAAACGTGAAGTGAGTGGGGTCAGGTTAGTTGGTGATTCTAAGCTGCTCATAGGGGTGAATGTGAGTGTGAGTGGTTCTCTCTCTCTCTGTGTTTGCCCTGCAACAGACTGTTGTAGTTCCTACCGTCATTTAGACAATTCCAGTAATATAGTTACTGTTCTTGTTAATGATAAACTACAAATTTACCTCAAATTACTAAAATATCTATACTTAAGTACGAGAACTGATTCTAGAACATAAATATCTGCTATCGAAAGAATCGATCATTATAGAAATTCTGTTTGGACTAATATTCAAACTTATTTCCAGTTTATTTTGTTTTCTTTAAACCACAGGGATGGCTGTTTTCTAGTCTTTACCATTGGATTATGTTATTTTATTCACTGATCAGGACTCATACACACTTTGTACATGGTGTACTCCTTTTAATCTATTTTATCTAAAGTTATCTTTCTTTATAGCTTATTTTATTTTCTAACTGTTATCAATTAATTTTTTGTAATGTTTTACTCATTCAAATTTGTAATTAATTTTTTGATTTGTGTTGTTAATTATATGTCAGTTATTGAAGTATGTCATTTCTTTTATTAGCTTTTTAATCATCTTTGAAACACTTTGTTCAATAGAGTTTGATTTAAGCAGCTGCATCTGCCTTGGTTGCTTTACATCTGCTGCCTTGCAAACCGTAGCCTTTCATGCAGTTTCTGACTGGAGGTTTCTTCCTGTTAAAAGGGAGTTTTTCCTTCCCACTGTCATCAAAGTGCTTGTTCATAGGGGGCTCATAATTGTTGGGTTTTTCTCTGTATGTATTATAGGGTCTACCTTACTATATAAAGCGCCTTGAAGTGGTTGTTGTTACAATTTGACACTGTTTAAATAAATGAGGGAGTAAAAGATCCATAAAACAAATATATGTTACTGCAGATGAACTGCAATGCACTTTTGACTAAAGTGCATTTTGATTGAATGTAAAGCAAAGCCCACAACACTGTACTGTAAACTGTGTGCTACAAAATATCTATAAAAAGTTTTACAATAAATGATATCTCTATCTATCTATGAGTAAAGGAAAGGATGGTAAAACCCCCAAACAAGCAACAGACACTACGAAAGCTGAAAATGGAAAACCAACAGTGAGTTCATTGGAGCTGGGATCGGATGGTGAAGCGTCTCCTGCAGTCAAAGCTGTGTCATTTTGACCACACAGACTCGCTGCTTAATGACAGGGAGAAACACCACACACACAGGAAGTCAGTGTCCAAAAAACAGCACTGTCATTATCTCCCCAAACTGGAGATGACTAAGCTAATAACAGCTATCAGAGGAGGAGGGGTGGGATGCTGTTTGAGCAAGAAGCAGCAGAAAAGTGAAAAGACAAGAAAGTAGCATTTGATGATACATCTATGAGATATGTATATTAATACTCAAGACTTTTTGTCCAAAGACAAAGCAATAGTGAATATTCTCTACAGAATAAAAACACTTTAATCCGAGCCTGTTAATACAGTTTACTTTTAAGGCACAAAAAGACAACACCTGATACTGACGGTGAAGGAATGATCAAAGTTCACAACTGGGCCCCAAAAACAAGACACCCACACCTTTCAAAGCTATAATCGCTGCTTGTGCTTTGAATTGCCTTAGTTTATGCTAATCCCTAATAGTGACCACCTGCTTGGCAGACTACCACCATTTTCTGTTTAGCATCTGGTTGGTTGTAGTCCTGACTGGACTGTAATTTTTGCCATTGATAGAAGGCATTAAACTGCCATGTTTCCACCCCTTGTTCTTGAAGTGAAAATTGTGGTTGTGAACCCTGAACACTTGGTGAAACATTAAAGCTAAGCAGGTTTGCTTTGCTAAGCTACACAACTGTAAGATAATTACAATCTTTGGGGCTTAAGGCCTGAGAGGAATTTTATGTTTAACTATTTCAGGGGGGAAATAAAAGTGCCTTTTGTGCATCAGTTTGTATACTGCAACATTATGGTAGCAACAGTACAAACCTAGATCTACTGAGCAGCTCAGTTTATCATGAGAGCATGCATAAAACTGAACAAACAGGAGGTTTTAACAATAGCCAGGGACTGCAGCTCTGTGCACTTTATTAATTTCAGAAAATCTGATACCATGCCAGAACGAACTGCAGGTGAGGCCAGAACCTGAGGAGAGAAAAATAAATGGAGTTTTTATAGCTTTTTAGAAACAAAACAAATACAAATAAAAGACAACCATTCAGAAATACCTATTGCTAACATCTGTTGTAGATGGGTGCCTGTTGCTGTGGCCACCTGTAGAGATTTCTTAATGAAACTGGAATGGGTCTGAAACTTCTTGGGTCAGCCAAGTCCCACATGCCAGATTTGGTTTGCAGCACACCTCCACTTGGAGAGTTGGCTTCACTGCCCTGGAGCTTGCTGACTTCGTAGTGTGGCTGCTGGGGGAAAGGCCGAGGCTGAAACTTACTGGACTCGTCGCCCAACTGTTCACGCTCGGGTTGTACCTGGGCATGGAGCTTGCTGGCCTCGTAGCGTGGCTGCTGGGGGAAAGGCCAAGGCTGGGCCTGGGGCTTGCTGGCCTCGTAGCGTGGCTGCTGGGGGAACGGCCAAGGCTGGGCCTGGGGCTTGCTGGCCTCGTAGCGTGGCTGCTGGGGCGTTGGCCGAGGCTGAAACTTACTGGACTCGTCGCCCAACTGTTCACGCTCGGGTTGTACCTGGGCATGGAGCTTGCTGGCCTCGTAGCGTGGCTGCTGGGGGAAAGGCCAAGGCTGGGCCTGGGGCTTGCTGGCCTCGTAGCGTGGCTGCTGGGGCATTGGCCGAGGCTGGGCCTGGGGCTTGCTGGCCTCGTAGCGTGGCTGCTGGGGGAAAGGCCGGGCCTGGGGCTTGCTGGCCTCGTAGCGTGGCTGCTGGGGGAAAGGCCGGGCCTGGGGCTTGCTGGCCTCGTAGCGTGGCTGCTGGGGCAGCGGGCGAGGCTGGGGCTGAGACTGAAACATACTGGACTCATCGCTAAACTGTTCTTGCTTGTCGTGTGGCTGGGTCTGGTGCTCATTACTTGGCCGCTGGGGCACAGAACGCATCTCAATTGGATAACTTGAGACGATTCCTGCGTCAATCCAGTTTCTTTTCTGGGATGGTGCCAAACCCCACATGGCATCCTTGGACTGGAGGGCACCATCAGTATCACCCTGGTAATATGATGGTTTGTGGGGTTGTGATGAGCCAGATCTGTAGCTAGACATGCTTTCTTGTTGAAGGTAACCATTTAATGGCCTACCAGAGGAAGCACCAGCACCACCAGGCAGACCTGCAGCAGTGGGGTAAGAACTCTCAGGTGACCCATTTTCTGGCCCATAAACACCCAGAGAGCTTCGGGGTTGTGCATAGCTCTTATGTCTGGAGACAAGATACTGATTGTGTGGAAAATCCTCAGGCTTCCCAAAATAAGGCTTAATGACACTGGAGTAGCTCCTCCTGTAAGTAAGAGCTGCAAAGAGAAAATTAAATCGACAGTGCTCTAACAGGTTAGTGATTGCATAATGTAGTTTGCACACATCAATACTCACCCTCAGCATGCTTGCTGAAGGCCAACAGTGAGAGCAACAACACCCTGGAAATACAATGTGTGTTAAACAAAGTCAGCATATCAACAGATTTGCTAAAATGGAACAAAACAAGTTTACCTCACACAAGGTCCAGAGGCCATCTTTCAGAAAGCACAACCCAGCAGCCTGCAGAGCACGCACTGTTGCTTGCAAACAAACAACAGGTTGAGAACCAATCATATAGCACTAATTTGAATCAGGCGGGAGAGATTAGCAGAGGCCCTTCCATCCACCTCAGCAGCTGTTTGGAATTAAACTAATTAGCCAGCGTAGTTTGTAGACTACTTACAGGATCAGCTGACCAAAGTGATGACAGAACTTTAGCCCCTGTGTCTAATTGTTGAGACACCCAACCACGAGTTTTTGGATGCCACCTAAATCCAATAGAGTTTACATTCAAATTTGTGGTGCATAATGACTTTAAACTGACATGTCTTCACACCAAGGTACCCCATTCCTTATTGGTCTATTATCTTAAAATGGGTATTAAATTATGAAATATACTAAAATAAACCTAGTGATGAAAATTCAAGACTTTGGTTTCTAGAGGCTTTATGATATTTTATCATAAAAAACCACATGCTGTCCCTTTTTCCCACTACATGGTTGTAGAAATGTTGTTAGCATTATATTTTTGTTTAGTCTTACCAATAAAATGTAGATAGGAAGGAGTTTTCTGCAGGTTCACATTTGAAAGGAGACTCCACTCAGGCAAGTCTGCTGGACCAGACGGAGTGAGTCCCCACGTCCTCAAGGCCTGTGCCCCCCAGCTTTGTGGAGTCTTCCATCAAGTGTTCATGCTGAGTCTGAGTCTGAGGGTCCCGGTGCTGTGGAAGACATCATGCCTCATCCCTGCACCAAAGACGCCACGTCCCAGTGACCTCAGGATTACAGACCTGTCGCACTGACCTCCCACATCATGAAGACCCTGGAAAGGCTCATCCTGGACCAGCTGCAACCCATAGTAAGACCACATCTGGATCCCCTTCAGTTCGCTTATCAGCCTCGTCTCGGAACAGAGGACGCCATCATCTACCTGCTCAATCGTGTCTACACCCATCTGGACCAGCCGGCGAGCACTGTGAGGGTCATGTTTTTTGACTTTTCCAGTGCTTTCAACACCATCAGGCCGACCCTCCTGGGTGATAAGTTAGCAGCGATGCAGGTGGATGCTTCTCTGGTGTCCTGGATTGTTGATTACCTGACAGGAAGACCACAATATGTACGTCTCCCACAGTGTGTGTCTGACAAGGTGATCAGCAACACAGGGGCACCACAGGGGACTGTCCTCTCCCCCTTCCTCTTCACCCTCTACACCACAGACTTCAGCCACTGCACAGAGACCTCCATCTTCAGAAGTTTTCTGATGACTCTGCGGTGGATGGATGCATCAGCAGGGATGATGAGACAGAGTACCGGGCTGTGGTCGACTCCTTTGTCACGTGGTGTGAGCAGAATCATCTGCAGCTCAACGTGGCAAAGACCAAGGAACTGATCGTGGACTTCAGGAAGACCAGGAAACACTTGACCCCTGTTTCAATCCAGGGGGTCAGTGTTGACATTGTGGAGGACTATAAATACCTTGGAGTACACATTGACAATAAACTGGACTGGGCTAAAAACACCACAGCACTTTACAGGAAGGGCCAGAGTCGTCTCTATTTTTTGAGGCGACTGAGGTCCTTCAACATCTGCTGGACAATGCTCAGGATTTTGTATGAGTCTGTTGTGGTCAGTGCGATCCTCTATGCTGCTGCATGCTGGGGGACTCAAAAAACTGATCCGCAAGGCCAGTAATGTTGTAGGAATGGAGCAGGACTCTCCTAAGGTGGTGTCGGAGAGGTGGATGCTGTCCAAGATAAAGACAATGTTGGATAATTCTTCCCACCCACTCCATGACATGTTGGTCAGTCACAGGAGCTCGTTCAGTGAGAGACTGAGATTACCGAAAAGCACCACTGAACGACACAGGAAGTCATTCCTGCCTGTGGCTCCCTGTACAACTCATCCACTTAACACACTGTTTGCTGCTACAACTACAGCCTTCTTGCACATGTTCTTCTTTCTTATTCAGTTTCTGATGGGTGCAGAGGGATTTATTATAAACAAATAAACCTTAAACCTGTCTGGGGTAAAGCAGACACAACACGGCATCATGGTTCACTGAGCTCATTTTATGTGAACAAGTTCTGGTAGATGTGGAGATTTGTTAGGGTAAATGAAGCCAAATATAATAGGAGAAAAGATGTCCTGGGTATGTAGAAGTTTTTAAAATTGTTTCACAGTACAGGCCTCTAAGACTTTATACTAACTCAGCGTAAGAGGCACATCCTCTGATTAGTTTCAGGATAGAAGGCTTTAATATAAACTTAAATCTAGAGCATCAGTTTGGAGGGACAGCATATGAAAGGTATATTTTCAAAGTAATAAACAGGACTGTTTCCTGTTATGTGATATTTAATAATCTAAGGTGGTCCTTGTTGCCAGATTGATGTTTTTCAGTAAAAAGACTTCAGGAGTCCTGCCGGTCGTCTGTGACTCCTGTGGTTTATGTTCAGAAAGACACTACTGACAAAACGTAAATCATTTTTATTAAATCTCTTCTATCTTTGCTACTTTCACAGTAATGTCATGCAAACAGTGATTTAGTCACATTACGCAGAATCAGCATGCGTTGGAAAAAGCAACATTATAATAATTCAAAGCAGATAGATATGTTTTACTTATCTACAGTAGAGTAATGTCATTATGGCAAGATCCACATTTAATGCAAAATATTTTCAAATAAAGAAAGATATTTACAGTTATGGAAATATGACCCAGTTAATAAAAACACAACACCATTTATCAACATGCCTGCAAAAACTGGGATCAGACGAGAAACCACAGGTGAAGAAAGAAAAGGGACGAGTTAAGACAATCAGCAGGATACAAAGAAGACGGCAAGTAAAAGAGATCAGCAGAGGAAGGAAGGATATACACTTCTTTGAATGTTTCCAGGGTCAGTTAGCTGAGCTTAAGGCCGAGGCAGAGAGCCAGCTCATTCTTTTGGATCTTTCCGTCTCCATTGATGTCACAGTGACCCATCAGGGCTTTCCTGAACTTATCCAGGTCTGTCCCACTGATGCTGGGCTGCAGAAAGAATTTATAGCTGTGAAAGTCTTAGTGGATTTAAATGCTTCAAATAAAAGTCTCTACAGGTTATTAAAACAAAGAAAGGTTTATTTAAAGAAAGTACCAACCCTACTCTGTAAGGGTTTTTTTAATGTTACAGAATAACTGCATTTTTGTGAGTGATATCAAAAATCATACAACAACAGAAACATTTAAACAGCACTAAACAAAAACACTGCTGTCGGGATCGTAAGAGTAAGAGTTATACCTTCACCAGCTCCATCATATCTTTGACAAATCCATCCACCTCAGGGCCCTCCAGTGCACCCGTCTTACTCTACACACACGTGGCATAATATTATTTTATCATCAAGAATAACTGCGTGTCAGAACTTCAAAGGTTTTCTTTCTCTATTCACATTTTTAAAGCTACATGAAAAATTTGCTTTGCGTGAACCAGTCCTGCTCTCTGGTTGTACTATTAACAAAACAACAAAAGAATTCAAGCCCAATGAGAAAGAGATGATTATTAAAGTGGGCAAAATTCCACTTACAACATCATAGTGAGCGAATATCTTCTCAAAGTCCCTCTTTCTGTCTTCCTGACTGCAAGCCTGAGAGCAGAATGTTGCACTGAATATGAATAAATGAACATCCAAACTGAGTATGGAAGGTTAAATATGATTCAGTCACAGTGGCTTTGTTGTTAGGTGCAGTTTATCCACTTTACACTACAAGTCAGCATCTTCACACTTACATCCATCTTGAACTTCAGCAGGAAATTTTCTTTTAAGGCCAAAATTCTGGAGAAAAGAAACAGATTTTTGTCAAATAGAAATAGGATAGAATCCATTAAATATTTTCAATCCCTCAAAGGCTTTTGTGAGTGATTCTATCGGGATGCAAGGACAAAAAAAAGAAAATATTTTAAAGCAGAACAATAGAAAATGAAAACAAAATAGAAAAACATGTAAAAACATCATAAAGAGACTCAAAACCGTGACAAGCAAGGTCACAAAAACAAAAGAACACAGAGAGGCTGATCGATCAAAACAAAGAAAATGACCGATAAAGTGACAGGGGTGCCACCAAGGGGGGGCAGGGGCCATCCCCCCCAAAATGTGCTGGCCCCCTCAGTGCTGCTTATACAATTTTTGTCATCTGTAGTGTGTCATGTAGTATGTCCCTCACGATTTCCCATCCTCACCCCCTCCCCTGTGTCACCCCCATGAAAAAGTACTGCAGGCGTTGCTGCAAAAAGGGTGTAAAAACACTCGTTGGTGCCAGAAAGTGAAACAATTCGAACAGTACCTGGCCAGGTCATTGAGATCCAGTCTGCCATCTTTGTTTTTGTCAAACATTTTCATCTAGAGGGGGGAAAAAAACCCCGTCAGAGTGAAGATGAGCCAAACTTGTTGCCCCCCAAATCCCAACCTCACTGCCCGTTACCATGGTGTCAGTGTACTCCTCCAATTTTTTGGGGGTGATGGTCTTCCCATGTTGGAGGAACAAGTCTTGAAGAAACCCCTGAAGAAAGACACAAGAAAGACGCGTCTGCCACAGAGAAACTCCACCAAATGTGCTTTTTCATTTTAATTAAGCCCCAATAACGATCTAATCTGGGTTCACACAATAAGCAAATCGCTGATTTTTGGGGATCTGAAATCATTTCACCACCTCCGAAAGCTGTGTCTGCTTTTAAGATATTTCCTCAGATTTGAACAGTCACCTTGAGTTCAACAGCTGAGATGTAGCCACTGCTGTCTGTGTCATAGTTTCTCCAAATCTGCAAAAAGAAAAAAAGGAATAATCCTAAAAATAAACCATTAACATGAAATTACAGTTCGTCTTTGTGCCGAAGGTTGAGCCACACCGACAACAGTCTAACCTACAGGTCTCCCCTTCAAGGTCCTTTCCTTGTTCAGCTTTGGACCTCTTCCAGCACGTTGCACTTTTTAGATCATTCAGTGGATGCACAGTGGATCTCTACTAGTGTGTGAAACTTCACGTAAATGTTGTGGAAGATTGCAAAGTCACAGGAAGCCAAATGTGAACAGTAGGGCAGATGGTGAGCAAACATCATCCTGGTGTGCCCAGAACTTTCCATCGATGGTTTCCAACTCTCTTGGTGAGGAATTTTCCTCATTTTCCTATTTAAGGAAAAATGGTTAGCTGGAGGTGAAGCAGAGAACGGGAGGAGGATGGTGTCAGCGAGAAGCCTGCTGAAACTAAGTTTAAAGTAACTGAAGCAATGTCCAAGGAGGAAACCAGAGAAGGTGGAGCTTCCCGACGTGTTTTTACCAAAGTGTCCATGGTTAAAAATAAAGAAAGAAATCCAGGTTCTCCTCTGTTACGACTCAAAAGCTGCAACATAAATATGGAGACTAATACCAGAATTTCACAAAGAAGAGGTTTTAATTTAAATTACATAATAAGCCTCCCTCAGGTGTGCCTTTATCCACACCTCACCAACTGCTGCCAACAGCTGAACACTCTCGCCCTACAAAGAGATTAGGGGCTGCAGAGCGGTGTCATTCGTAATGATTGATAAGACAGGGAATATTGATTGTCTATTAAATTAAAAGGTTAACGCCTTTACAGTTTCATTTAGTATTTTGTTTTATTTGCATGCATTATCTATGTAATTATAATTCTGAGCATTTTGTGACTCATGGTGTTTCAGAAATGTGCACATAAATACCAAAAGGAAACAAAACTGTTGATATTGATTAATCTCTGATTTGTGAAATGCTCTTCCACACTGTTACTCATTAAATACCCATCCTCCTCCTCCTCCTCCATTCCTCATCGCTCCATTATTTGTTGACCTTTGACCCTCACCCTCATAAACTCCACACTGTTGTCCAGCGGCGTCTCTCTGCGGAACAGAAGCAGGAAGTTCTCCTCCTCTGGCAGCATCAGTGTGGCCAGCTGAAAAGGTGACAGAAGAATCTGTTGTTGAGTCTAATTTCTTCTTCTTTTTTGTAATGTATGTCTTTTTTGTACAGGAGTGAATATGCTTGTTGGTTGCTGACAGAACACATCGAAGGCTGACCTCGTACCTCTTGGATCTGCAGACGTCCGTCAGCCCCGATGTCACACGCAGGCATGAACTTCTCTTTCAGCCTTCTGATTTTGTCCTCAGTTATCTCCTCCTTCTGAAAACAGCATGGATGTCAGTCTGCATCTAATGAGTTTTGGGCATTTCTGGGTCCTGTTTACTTATTATTTTTTAACCTCTGGGAGTTACAGTGAAGTTTTCGAGGCCTTCAAATGTGACAGCTGACCCAGAAAAATCCAAATGCTACCAAAAAGTTACCATAGTTGTTTTAATCGTGTCTGACTTTTACAGTGCAAATGTTAAAAAAAAATACAAACTGTAGTTCAGAACCTCGTTTGGCCAACAGGAAACGATTCGCTCATCGTTAACCGTTCTCACACGTGGATCTCTTACCTTCATCCCGAGTTTGTGCAACGTGTGTTTAAAGAAGGCCTCCAGCTCACTGGCTTCGATGTAGCCGTCGTCTAAGACAGAAACAAAATGATGGTTTTTCTGTCACTTACTCTCGAGTAGAACTGCTTATGTGACACTGATACAGTTTCACTTCTTTCTTCCAGCTAAACTGGTTCAGTTCTTCTGCACGAGCCGTTTTCAGAGAGCGGAATCATAACAGGATTTACTGCGACGGTTACAATCTTTCCAAACAATGTAGTTTGTTTAAAATTAATTGTTATAATTCAGATAAAAACTGAGTTTCCTCTTAAAGTCACAAAGTTGAAGCTGGAACTGAAGAAAGTCTCAACAGCTTGATTAAACCCTGCACTGTTCACACGTATCATCATCATCTCACACATTCACTTCCATCAGCTACAAATCACAATCACAACAATTTATTAGTTTATTTTTGTATTTGATTGTAGTTTAGTTTTACTTTTATTTGAATTCCATCATTATTTTCTGCTTAAGGACTTTTGCATTTCTTCGTGTCCTGTTCCATTTTATTGATTACTGTACATTATTAAGCTATTATTTTATTTAATTATTGGTCTGTTTGTTAAGCTGCTGTAACATGATCGTCCCAACTCACTGGTTTCATATCACGTCAAGTTTTGCACTTTGTATTTAGAAGCAGTAGCAAACTCAAATCAATTATACAGTTTGTATGCCAGATATCTTTTTAATACGTTCATATATCTATATATATTAGTAATTTAAGGTCCATTAAAAAGCTCGCCTTCTTACCATTTATGTCAAAATGTTGCCAGATCTGTAAGAATCCTGCAGCGTCCAGTCTGTCCAGTGTGCTGTCCATGGTGCTTTAGACCAGTCTACAGGCAGGAAACAAACGTGCCCGACGTCCTCACAGAGAGACAAAGACGCTCTGTCCCCCTGAAATAAAATCTGCTCAGGCGTCGCCTGAAATCAGCCAAATGAGCATAAAGACTTGGTGGTCTGTATATATGAAGGGAGGGGTGAGCGAGAGTGCCCAACAGACATGCGTGTAAAGAGAGCGAGAGAGAGACACAAGTAAAATAATATTTATTGGTATAAACATTCAAATACAGAAATATCTGACCGTGCGCTGTCACATTTACAGCAAATCTATAAAAACAGATAAAAAAGAAAAGAAACCCATCACCAAGGATTTTAAATCACATGACACAAACCCCTCTTAGTCTGTAATCAGTGTCGGCTCATATTTACAGGATACATTGGTGAGGGCAGCAGTACATGATGAACAGAAATCACTTTGTTTGTTTAAACACTGAACTTTATGGACTCGTGATAGCAGAAGAGTAACAGATGGTGACATTTACCAAAGGCAGTTTGACGTTTCGGATACACGCACTGCTTATTTTCATTTAGATAGAACCAATTAAATATTACAGGACAGTTCACCTCCAAATCAAATGTGCTATTCTTTCCGAGAGATCAGCTGCAGAGATGTGAACTCACCTCGGGGTGCTCTAAGGGCCAAACAGTACCTTTGAATAGCTCAGCAGTGATGCGTCTTTCCAGACATCATGACCGGCTCGTTATAAAAAACCCTCCACGAGCCGTGGAAAGAGCAGCTTCACATGGGAACGGTTACCATAGCTCTACCAGCCCAGAGAAGCACGCAGACAGCCAACATTACAGCTCTGCTCAAGAGGACTCGTCAGCGTTTACATCCCATAACAGGAATCACGTCCCAACATGGGTACGTGCTCGTTTGCCCGAGCAGACTGTTGGATGGTTGTAGTTTGGTAGAAAGAAAATAGTTCCCACATGAAACTGCTCACAGCAAAGTTTGTGGACTTCATGAGAAACAGGGGCGTGACTTCAGCAAAGAGGTTTCCAGGTGTATTTTCAGGTGCTTCAAGAACTACTGTGCACTTCATGATCAAGAAAAACTAAATAAGAAAAAGCGGGGAACCCACGCCGACACAATCCAGAAATATAGGGTGGGGGAAAACATGCAAACGTGAGTTTGGGGTGAACTGTTGCTTTAAATTTTGCATCTCAAATCTTAATATTACCATCCTCCTTGTTGGCTTACTTTTGCCTGACTTTGAGCAAATAAATAAAAGGAGCACGAGCTGCTCTGTCTCCACCCACTGAGGTTTATTTGCTGTGTTCACATCACGTAAAATGAGCGTAGCAGCTGTTTTTCTGGGTTCAAACCCACTGTTCAACTGGGCTGAAGGCCAAGCTGTGGATGAAATGAGGCGTCTGTATCATTTCCCTCCGCGGTGACTGGAAGGCTCTAATTGGAGGTTTGCAGTCAGAAGTGAACGTGGACGAAAGCAGCATTTACAGTCCACTCGACATAAACGCAGCATCGTCTCACTGCTCCTCTGACGCTCCGTTTATGTCGCTAAAATGTTACATCTCGATCTTGATTAAAAAATAAAAATAAATAATAATAATGATAATCTGATGGTGCTCTAATTAAATACACCGCATCGTTTCTGGTTTAACAATCGTCCCTACTCTGTGTTTTATCCTGGGAACAGCCGGAATCATCTCAGCCTGCTGGCTGGTCGTGGACATTAACCTTATATTTAATGCTGCTTTATGACATTAGAGCTGGAGTCTAGCACTTTTACACATAAATCAACATCTGTTACATTTGGCACAAGCTAATACGTTGCTTATATAAAGCATCCCCAACCTCCAGTCACTGCTTTTAATGTTCCAGGCCGGAGTTCAGTTTGTTCCTTTTCTGCTGCAAGTCCATGGAGTGGACTCGCTCTCAAACACGCGTGTCTTTGAGGAAACATCACTGTCACAATGTGCAGATTGATTTATGATTTATCTCGCTATCAGAACGGAGCGACAGAGAATTCAGAACAGAATTTTTTGACTAGTTTGTTGCTCTTCTAATGAGTTTGAGAATTTTCCAGCTGCTTTGAATTTGCTGATTTAAAGATAATAAAGAAAGATTTTTAGACTTTGACCGTCTTACAGTCGCACAAAAACAACAAGTCAGACTCATTTTCCTCAGTGCTTTGGACTAAGTGAGCTTTTTATTGCTGAGTATGTTCATCTAAGCAGCCACAGATAAAACCCATCCTCCTGCTCTTTATGGTCCTATTAGAGCTTTGGACAGAAACAGTGGTGGGGTTGTTTTGATGTGCACGTTGTTTTGACAGCTGGGACTAATCCAAGGTCGGGAAAGTCCCACTGATAACAGCATGACAAAGTGCAGCATCCACTGCACGTACAAAGAAAAATATTTACACGTGTGTCTTTGTCCGTATGAACGAGATCGGCCTCCTTAAAGGTGGCCGAGCAGGATTTAGGTGACTGCAAACACCTTACAGGTGTCAGACTGATGTCGTGTCATCACTGGACTCGTCCTCTGATTTGCTGTTAGACTTGAGATCGGCCTCTTCATCAGCTGGACTCGGAGGTGCGTCAGACAGAGATGGAGGCCTCACTGCAGAGAGTGATAAAGATAATCATACTGATGCACTCTAACACCACCTCAAGCCTGTGGAATACAGTCTGTATACTTTACTATGAGGTTTGCTTGTTTTTATAAAAAGAGGATGTGATTATTATTCATACAGTACTAGACCCAATCAGCAGGGAGGATGCTGCGAGCTGCTGTGGCCTGAGGTTTTGCAGATTACTCGTGATGCTCTGGGCATTCAAAACATCTTTGCAGAGACAGAATACAGCAGATCATCCTCCTGACTGATCCATCGAGCACCAACATGCAGTGATTGTAAGTGTGACTGGTTGTACCGTAGGCAGGGAGGGATTTGGTGCGCTCTTGGTTGTCCTCGCTTGCAGCTGAAAGGTTGACTGTCCTCTTCAGAGATGACGACCGCTGGCTGCCCGCGCCAGACGCTGCGCCTTCGACGGATCCATCAAACACATCGCCGTCTGTGGAACTCTCACCTGCTGGAAGAGAAGGACACACTGTCCGTAAAGACCGACACGAATTTGAAGCTGAAAACTCTCAGCGGCTTCATTTGATTTCCCAGCGTGGACTTGGACAGCAGATATGAACTACCGATGACTGATTAGGAACCGGTTTGAATGCAAAGGTAAGTGTTGGAAGTCAGAAAGGTACTATCCTACAGGATGAAGACGGTATCAAAGAAACTAATGAAAATTAAGGAAATAAATAAAGTGCAGTTCCTCTAATGGCCACTTGAAGGTGCGGCTCCATCCCCAAAGCCTCTTCTGTTAAAATGCAAAGTTTGTTTACAGCTTGATGCAAAAAGTGTCTCAATAATCTTTCCAATATAACTTCATAGTGGATGATTTTAAAAAAGCTTTTTTATTATTGAGTAAATTTTAAAGCAGTTTAGCATAACTGCCGCAGGCCGTTTGATTGACAGGCGTCCCGACCTCCACTGGACCTCTGCTCTGTGTTTGCTGGTGTCGGTGCCTTTTAAGACATCTTCTGAGAATAATATTGGACAAATTACACATCTTATTGTACGAACAGATCAGTCTTTCCTTAAGTTTTCGTGAATATATAATTGGTATAATATTTGTGTGCTAATGTGCAGGGTTGCATGTATCTGCACCCATTAAACACGTGGATGCAAACTGATGATTAAACTTTTTAGCATTAGCTGCTGAGCTCTGATAGTTTAGATTCCAAAGAAGAGGATTGTGGTGATCCTAAAGCTAGTGGGTGTAAGTTTGCTTTAAAAATAAAATATTGAACGAGGTTAAAACAACAACTCTGCGGTTCACACTGAGATATTCTGCAACGCTTCATCAGCTGAAACACACTCACTCTGAAGAGTGCAATAAACTGTCCTCGAAACGTACAAATGACCTTTTCTTCTCGTCTCTTTGACTTTAAAATCACATCTTTTTACACAACAATTAAAAAAAGAAGAGAAGTCGTCTTTTTTTCTTATCACGCAGCTGAGTCGCTGTTTTAAGGAAAAACACTGAGTCCCTGTGAGCGTTAATTACACAACTAAAGCATTAAACTACCAAATCCCCCGCACAGTGACATTTGGACGTATCAAGTACAGGCTGGGATTGAACGCATCTGCTTTAAGTGTGACAGACCATCGCTTCAGACGTAACATGTGTGGCGTGTGGAGGCGTCAAACACGGCCCTGGAAGCCTCCATTAAACATGCAGGAACCTGGTAAATTAAGTGTTGTGCTTTGCCAGAGCGGCGAGTCATGCAGCCTTCATCGCAGGGAAGCGTCTCAGCAGCCGTGGCTGTCTGACATCGTCTGAGTGACCATCTGTGCCGAATTTAAACCACCTTATCAATAAAAAATAAGTAATAAATAAATAATACCTGAACTATAATGTTTATTGACTGAGATTGATGCCTTTTAATAAAGATTGATTATCTTAAATTGTTTATTGAAAGGTTTTACATATATGAGTCTTGTGTGACGCCTCATTTCTTTACATTTTACCAGGATAATGAAAAATAAGTGCTGCGATTTATTGAAACATCTGATCCATGCAAAGGAAACCAAGATGTGCTGCTTCAATCATGCTCTGGGGAGGCCGATCCATGACCCATAGTGGTTTTACTGCACTGGTATCGTATGTGGGATCATTGTTCTGCTGAAAAATGTGCAGACGGTACTGCACGGTGGACCAAAGTATGACGGCACTTTTCTGTCCATCGGTCTCATCAGCTGTGACGAGATCATCCAGGACTGGACCGAAAATGACGGTGTCCAATGAAAAACAATGAAAACAAGTATAAGGAGGTCCGGTGGCTTGAAAGAAAAATATAAAGAAATCAGAGTGACTCAAGACTTTTGCACAGTGCTGTAGGTACTAACCCTTCTGAGGAGAGTGAGCTTCTGCAGGGTTGCTGCTGGTACTCGCTCGCTCCTGTTCTGATGGTGCCCTCTTCAGGCGAGGAGCAGGAAGTGGTGCTTTGGGAGACAAGCTGCCCGTTGGAGCACTGCCACATTCATCTGACACACAGAGGAATCAACCAGTCAGACACTTAGTCTGGTTTTAAATGGGAACTGCATATATTTTTCAGCTTCAAAGTGGTGGCTTCGCCCTCTCCCTGCTTACCAGAGACGTAGGTGCTGCTTGGTCGGCGGCTAGCTGGGCTGAGGGGTCCAGAGGTGCAGGCTACCAGGGGTGCTTTGGTAGCCTGGGGTGGTTTGGGGGTGACACCAGATGGCTTAGCCCTGGGTGATGGCTCTGGTTTAGATTCATCAGTGTCTGCTGGCACGGCGGGATGGACTTCTGACTTGGCTGCAGGAAGACGATTGACAGCACCGTCAGCACAGAGCCAGCACGCTTGAAACATCACATTTTTCATGGCATTTCAAATTTCATGTGGAGCCCCGCCTTTCATGTTCAGCCTCATCTGAAGGTAAGATGATAAAGACACAAACCTTTGTCACCGTCCACCTTGTCCTGTGCGTGAGCTGCCTCCGTCTGAAACCAGAGAAAGACATTTTTATATTCAGTCACTGAGTGCGCTCCTACTGGCCTTTTCATTAGGAACATCTGCAGCTCGGCTTACGTCGCTGCATCATTCTGACGAGTTCTGACGATAAATCTACTTTACTACTGTAGCTGCACTCAGCAGTAATGTGGTACTGGTCTGTTCCTATTATTTTGTCCACCCCATGAACATTCATGTCTTATATTTTGGATAATGATGCATCCAAACTTTAAACTCCACCTACTTTCTTCCCAGCCATTCTCTCCTGCCTGGCCTTCATCTCAGCCATCAGGTCCATTCTCATCATAGGAACTCCGATGTGACGGGGTTTATGGGGGTTTCCCTTCTTCTCCACTTTCTCCAGATGCTCTGTCTTCTCCAGGTTCTCCTTACTCTCCACGTTCTTCTTTTCTTTCTCCTCCTCTGCAGGTTCGGTGGCAGCTGGAGACGCCTCAATCTCAGAATCTGTGTGGTTCGAAGAGTGAGACCTGTGGGGTTCCTGCTCGGGCTCCGGCACAATGGGACAGATTTTCACAGGTGATGTGGGAGATGCCGGTGTCGTCTCCCAAGTCACTGGACACGGGGAAAGGGGTGCAGCTGTGGCAGAAGAGGCAGCTTGAGGTGGGGTGATGGCGGCAGATCCATGGCTCTTCTCTGAACGGGACGTTCGTTTGATGAGATTAAAGAAACCACTCTTCCTGGATTCACGTTTTTTATCCGATCCTTCCTGAGTGCTGGTGGACGAACCTTTCCCAGAGGGAATTCTGGAGATGATCAAAATGAGAAAATCTAAAGTCTCAAAAGTGAATTTGATGCCAAACATGTTCAAATTATAAGAAAACCTTAACCAACATGACCAACTGAATTTGGGAAATGATCACTTTAATGTCACAAAAAAAAGGGAAAACAATGTTTACGTCTCTTTGACTTCTCGACATGGAGCTGAACAGCTGTAGGACTGGAAAATATCCAATCCTACAGCTGTTTAGCACCAGATGAGGACGAGGTGGAGGAAATCCAACCAATACATGCATCTGCCACTATCCAAAACTCAAGAGGACAAATCCCAGCTGGTCACATGCAGGTCTCTAACATCTGCAAAACGTCCTCCAGCCTGTATTTAGCCTACAGTCAAAGGTAAATGCACGGTAGGCTTTACACCATCTGGCTAACAATAATAATAATAATGGATTGCATTTATATAGTGCTTTTCGAGGCCCTCAAAGCGCTTTACAATTCCACTGTTCATTCACTCTCACATTCACACACTGGTGGAGGCAGCTACAGTTGTAGCCACAGCTGCCCTGGGGCAGACTGACAGAAGCCAGGCTGCTAAATCACGCCCCTCTGGCCATCACCAGTAGGCGGTAGGTGAAGTGTCTTGCTCAAGGACACAACGACCATGGCAGACAGAGCTGGGGATCGAACCGGCAACCTTCCGGTTACAAGATGAGCTTCCCAACCCCCTGAGCCTCGGTCGCCAAGCTAAATACAAAGATGTGCATATTTGTACTTTAGCAAACTGCTGTTTTCAGGTAACGTAATGAACTGTTACTATTGTAATAAGTTACTTTTAAAAGTAAGATTACTTAAAGAGTGAAAATATGTAAAACAGTTTTGGCACGATGCTCACTTGAAGCCGAGTTTAATGACTTTCTTGGAGAAGAAGTCATCCAAGCCCTCGTCCAGCTTTCCCATGATGCTGTTCGGCTCTGCTTCCTGTGGCGCCGAGCCGCCCGTGGCCTCCCGCTGAAAGAGACAAACAGAGCTCAATTATTTGATGATGAGTTTACACTAAAAGGACTCACAAAACAAATCCCAAACATCCATCCCAGGGTCGATTTGGGGATGTTAGAGACCTACGTGTGGCCGAGCGGGTTTCGTCCTCTTGGGTTTTGGCCGGAATTTGGTGTGATGTTCCAGAGTTTTGTGCTCCATGGGCGGCAGCTCGGCCAGCGGGGCAGATTTTGCGTCCTGTGGAGTCGGGGGAGGGGGGAGGTCTTCGTAGTACGCTGATGTTCTGTCCAGCTGTGAAGGAGAAGGAAGAGGAGGGTCCTCGACGTGGATAGGTACCTCTTCCAGAGCTTTGTCGAGGTCAAACTCCAACTCTGACAGGCAAAGACAGAAGGACAGAAGGAAGCAAAGCCTCATGGGAATTTCAAAAAGACAAGTCAAGATCGAACAAGTCAAATACCACCGCAGCAGGTCCTCACGCTAAGATGTTGTGTTATATTTTGTCCCATGATACTGGATACACAAGACATGAAACAACTAGAAGACAGATTGTAAACTTATGAAAATACAGTTCAAATCTGTGTCCTTCTTCACTTCTGCCAGGCTGATTCTGGTCCGCGAGCCTGATGTTTGACACCCCTGGTCTAAAGCCTTATAAGGAGCTGTATTATATTTTATTTTGAAGAGTTTCTACATGCTTAGACGTCAGTCTCATCAGTGACTAACAGTAATGAGTAGATTTGTTTATCTAGTTCACTTTTCCCCGTCTGGATGAAATGCTTTCCGACTGTCTCCATACTGTTTATTTCCCACCTCCTCCAGGTTCAAAGGGTCACCGGCGCCTGACTCAACATGTTACTTACCAAACGCCACAGACACGGGCCTCAGCATCCTGACCAGAATGCTCTTCCTCTTGGACTTGGGTATCATCTAAACAGCAAAGTATTTTTGTTAATCATTATTTTTTTTATTGTCACACAAATACGTGAAACTCTCACGAGTACAGCCATAAAAACAAACACAGCAGATTTGGGCTTAGCTGTTAACCCATCAAGGTGACCTCCTAGCGCAGCGCTAACACCGCTCCCAGGTCTCTGCTGTACTCACACACATCTGTGGAAGTCTCACTCTTCGAGGTGAATTCTCCTCCTCCATGTTGTAGATGTAAGAAGTTTAGACCCAGAGCAGAAAATGATCTCCTGCCTCTGTCTTCAAGTTTGTATGTTTGAAATTCAATTCAGTTTTATTTATAAAGCTCCAAATCACAACAACAGTCGCTTCAAGGTGCTTTATATTGTAAGGTAGACCCTAAAATAATGGATACAGAGAAAAGACCCCCTGTGAATAAGCACTTTGGTGACAGTGGGAAGGAAAAACTCCCTTTTAACAGGAAGAAACCTCCAGCAGAACCAGGCTCAGGGAGGGGCGGGGGGAGGGGCTCAGGGAGGGGCAGGGCCCAAGGAGATCACTTTGAACGGATTAACAGACCTGTTTTCTTTAAATCCTGCTTCATGTGGCAAGCTTGTGCTCTGTTACTGATGACTTTGAAACATTCGTAGCACATCATTCATACTAGTGTTTTCCTACCATGGAGTCCATATCGTCCAGGTCATTTCCCCGATCTTGGTTCTGATCCTGGTCGTAGCTCTCTGGCTGCAGAACTGTCTCATCTAAGACTTCCATCTCCAAATGGGGCTTGTGATGCACCAGAGGTTGGTCCTTTCTGATCAGATGGTCAGCCTGAAAACAGCCAGAGAAAGATAACGAGGGATAACCAGGAAGACCTCGACGAGGAGAAAAAGAAAGGTGGTGGAGGTGAAGGTGAAGAGGACACCAACCAGAGTGTGCTGTGATCTGGACAGAGACTCCAGGATCTCATCCACGATGCGATCAGAGAGAAACGAGGCAACGGCGAGTTTCACTTCACTGTCACACACGGGCGACATAAGACACGTGTTACACATGTGCCCAGGATATTAAGATCAAAAGGTATTAAAAGATTTTACAATTTTAAAAAAGTGTGTGTGCTGAGGATCAGAAGCTCTTTAAGTGTTTTTAAGGAACCTCGTTTGCATTTCAGACCTGATCTTATTGATGATGTCGACCCCGGACTGCTCCAGCAGCGTGGTGGTGGCGAAGCTGCGAGGAATGGTCATCCTCCCCGCACCGGCCTTCAGCAGCTCCTGGCGAAGGCTGCTCTTCTTCATCACATTAGGACACAGGGCCTCTGCAGCCTCCACCATGGACCTCAGCATCGTCTGAGGTGAGCGAGTTAGAGTTTAAGGCTCGACTTGCTTTCCCGTCACACAGCCGAGATTAGAGCCACGTTTCAGGGGTAAAAATGGCCGTTCTTACCTGCAGCTGGTCGTCCATCACTGCAGCTATCTCTCCAGCCATCGACTCCAGTTTATCCTGAATAGCTCCGACACACGTACCTGTGGAGCCTGCACTCTTCAGGTGGTACAGGTTGGGAAGCAGCTGCGATAAAAAGTAAAGGATATGAGTGAGGAGCATCTGGGTCGGTCTCCATGCCGCACACAGGCTGTGCTGTTAGTGTTGGTGGATCTGAGGTGAGCTGCACGTTCTTACGGTTTTGGAGTTTCTGGCATCCCTCATGAGGTTCTCGGCCACCTTCATGTCCTCCTGAACGGCGCTGGTCTCTGTGAACCTCAGAGAGTTCAGATGATCCTGCACCCTCACACACATCATGTCCATCATCTGCATCACAGAGGTCAAAGGTCAGACAACACTGCACGCGATATTTTGAATACTTTAATTATTTAAAGTCCCTTTGATCTGTACAATTAAATAAAAGTCAGTACAGAGTAGAGATGGAACGATACCGATTCTGATATCATAAATTTGGATATCTGCCGATACCGATATGAATCCGATATGGCGTATTTTGTAATCAATAAAACTGTTAAGTCAAATTGTTGAATGTGTCATTGTGTTTCTTAAACTTGTAAAGTCTGAGTTCAAGCAGTAGGATCAAAGCCATTCCTTTGATCCTGACCACCTCTGCAGCCGCTCTGTGCTGGGGGAGGTTTTATTGTAGATACATCCTCTCTGACAGATCTGTTTCTTAAACACACAACAGTTGTTGCAAAAGACCAAGAGAGAAATCTGTGCTGCGCCTGCCTGCTGTGTGGTGGTGGTGACGATTCCCTGCTGCAGTCTGTACGCCTGCTCCTGCAGGTATTTACGCGTCTCGTGGTTCCTCAGCAGGTACTGCTCCATCTGCACGAGGAAACACACGGTGAGATCACACAGAAATTATCTTTACACGACCAAAACAGAGAAAACCAAAACCTTGAACAAGGCGTCCTCCGTCTTCTCTGGATTTGCCTTCAGCGCCTGAGCAGCATCCATGATGGGAACAGGCATGAAACGGATGGTGTAGTTCCTGATGGGGAAAAACCACATTTGATTCACTCACACAACACCAAAGCCGGGGCTGGGCTTTAAAGCTGGCAGCTGTGCCTTCCTGGACACTCACTTCTCCAAAGCGGCAGCGACATCCTGCAGCCCCTGCGGGCTCAGGTTGTTCCTGTCCCACACTAACGTCCTGCAGATACAAAACAAATATAAAAACTAATCAGCCAAAAAAGGAAAATAACTCTTTTAGTATCCTCTATGAGAAACTTTTAGAAATGAAAAGATTGTCAGGATGTTTTTGAGATTCCCACGCTCATCGCTGTAGGACATTAAAATCCTCTTCAACTTCTTGATGTTCACCACAACACGAGTTAAAGATGAAACACCTGAGCTCACCTGAGCTTAGTGTTGATCTGCAGGGCTTTGGCCAGAATCTTAGCCCCCATGTCTCCCATGGAGTTTCCACTGATGTCCAGTTTGGTCAGAGAGGTGTTGCTGCCCAGAGCGTTGAGGACGATGGAGAGGTCGGCCTTGAGTTTGGAATCAGCCAGGGACAGCGAGGTCAGCGGCTGCAAACGGGGACGCAACGGACACATTTTGAGTGTTTAAAATCAAAACAGGATGAATTTAAAGCCTTAAACACGAATTTAGTGTTTAAAGTTTCTTACGGATTCCTCTTCTTGAATCATATGAACCAGATTGTCCAGGACCTGAGCCACATTCCTGTAGGAAACGTTACCAGGTGAGTAATTGTGCCGCAGTGAAACAAAGAGTGCAAACCCATGTTTGTGGCTTGTCTGTCACCCACTTGGTCTTGATGTTGTTAAAGTTTTTGCCCAGTGAAAGATGCCTGATGGAGCGGTTCTTGGCCAGCCACACGAGCAGGGTGGTCAGATCCATATCCAGGCCTGCGTGAGGCAGCACGGAAACATGAATGAACCAAGATCACACTCAAAGCAAGTACAGGAGCAGCTTTAATACTAAAAGTAAAATTTCCACACCATTGTCAGAAATATCCAGACTGGTAATGTTGGGAATCTCAGCAATACAACCCTCCAGGATCTGGGAGCCTCCAGAACGCAGCTGGAGCAGAAGACAGTCGCTGTAAACACTTTTCCAATACTTCCAGTTTACTTTATCTGTGTAGAACAAATCACAACAACATGTAGCCTCCACACTCACGCAGCGTGCTGCAGTCTTACCTCACAGCAGCTGAGGTCCAGAGACACGTCGCTGAGGTTCGGGTTGCAGCCGAGTCCCAACAGCAAAGATCTGCAGAGACACAAATGAATCAGCGAGTGTGACTTACAGACATCAGTGTCACTTTTTCCAGGTTATCCTTCCTTTTATTAACATCTGTCTCTGTGTGAACAGCAACACATCCCTGAGGTTTCCAGAAATCAGCTAAACGTTATACTGAAAACACTAACAGGAGACCTGTTACGCTCAAACATGACCAAAGCGACTGAAGCACTTACTTCAGCGTCAAACCGCTTCAGAGACGAATTTGCTTTCATGTGAAACGTGTACAGAATATGTGTCGTTTAAATCACAGTCTTACTTCAGAGCCTCCAGAGGCAGCTTGGTTCCTGACAGACTGACGGACGTCAGAGCCTGAGCAGAGCTGAAGAACTGCTTAAAGGACGGAGGGATATCTTTACACTTCCTGTGAGGACACGTGCATCAACACATCGATAAATGTCAAGTGACAAAACAACTGTTGGATAAGATTTGCTGAAGGAGAAATCAAAAGAGAAATGAATGCATCATTTGTGATCAGATTGGATATCTGCAGAGACATCACACTAAGGTGCATCATTATTAACATCTGACCTGTGAGAAAAGACTGTTTTTGACATGTTGAGGACAGAAAGGTGCTTCAAAGATCCTCTGAGCAGGGACGAACACACCTAAGCACAATAACAAACGATGAAGAAAAACATAATCAGAACGCGATGGAACCACAGAGCCCGACTTTTTAGTTTTAAAGTTGTTCCGACCTGCTCCAGACAGCAGTCGCTATTGGACAGATCGAGGGTTTCCAGGACGTTTGAGTGACTCAGGAAGCTGTGAAGGTTCTGTGAAGACAAAAAACACAAACTGTGACTGTAGCTCGAGTGTTGCCCAGCCTGGCGTTTGATACGAGATGCGGTGGCGAGGATGACTGCATACCGGGAGGTCGTCCCCTCGGAGGGAGTTTCCCGACAGATCGAGGTGTGTGAGGGTGGAGGCCACAATCGGGTTGGCGCAGAGAGCCTGACAGAGGCTGTTTACACCTGAAAATGATGACAACAACGCACACTTAAAAAAAAAAAAAAAAAAGGTAAGAATTCACAAAATAGGACGTCTTCTCAGTGTCCCTGTGTTTGTTCACCTTTAGGAGACATGGAAGTCCTGGAGAGGTTCACGTGCTTTAGACCCATGGGCAGTTTGGCAAACTGAGCGCTCAGAGCTGCAACACCTGCAGGAAACAAACATCAGTATTTGAAGTCATTAGACCAGGGATGTCCAACTCCAGGCCTCGAGGGCCGGTGCCCTGCAGGTTTTAGATCTAACCCTGGGTCAACACACCTGAATCAAATGATCAGTTCATTACCAGGCCTCTGGAGAACGTCAAGACATGTTGAGGAGGTAATTTAGTCATTTGAATCAGCTGTGTTGCATCAAGGACACATCTAAAACCTGCAGGACACTGGCCCTCGAGGCCTGGAGTTCGACACCTGTGCGTTAGACTTTAAAGTGCTAAAGAAATGACCACCAGAGGGCGCCTGACTGCAGCTGGAAGCCCCGTAGGGAGACGGATAACAGAACTCTGAACAAATGTTTAACAGATGAAAAAAAATTAAACATAATGAGAAGTGAAATTAATGCCAGTTCTCATCCGGGACAATAACAAATGAAGTAATGCTCTACGAGAACATCGCCTCTTTTGTATTCCTGGGATGTTTAAGGGCGTGCTGATACGTCACGGCCTGTAGTGTGTGTGTGTCTGTGTGTGTACACATTTTTTAACCTTTGTCCTCCAGCGAGTTGTTGCTCAGATTGAGTGTTTGAAGTGTGGAGGCGGGGTTGTGTGCCAAAGCGCCGGCCAGTTTCTGAGCAAAATCACTGCAGGAGAAGAAGAGCGAGCAGGCTTAGCAAGATTTTGTTAACAGAGTCTCAACACGAGCAACAACAATGCAGATCGGTCAGTCGGGGTCTCTTTTTATTCTTTACTGACAAATGTGGAGAATATGGAAGAACGGAAAATGAGCACAAATCACATGTGCCTGGCTCTCTTATTTGACCTCTGACCTTTTGAGCCCAGCATTGTCCAGCACCAGCTCCTCCAGCCGGCTCGATCGAGCCACCACTCTCAAAATCTGGTCGCACACATCTGTCGGCTGAAACAGACAAAACAGACTCGGGTCTTAAACTGAATCCCAGTCACATAAAAATAAATAAAGAATTTTTATTATATAGCGAAGGATTTTTAACATTATGATAAAAACACAGGAGGCCATGTGTGGATGTTTTATGTCACAGGTAAAGCGGGATTTGTGCAGGATGTTACCAGTTTGTAGTCTTTGGTGGAGAGCTTAGTGAACCACTGGTTGTACTCCAGAACTGTAATGATTGGAATCAAATCCCTGAAAGGACAAAAATGTGCCTTCATTACCTTCACTTATTCCACACAGTGACACAGAAAAAAGGACATCAAATACTGCTGCTGACGTTGACCTGAAAGTTTACACCTCATTCACCCAGCACAATGAAAAATGTGATGCCAAGAGTCCTTTTGAAGCGTCAACAACAAAACAGCTGAATCTGTAATTAAATGCGTTGATACTGCACATAAAAAATGAAGATCAAACTGGTCCCCCCATATTCAAAGTCACTCTCGATACATAATGAGGTGTTGAGTGGTTTCAGTACTTGTTGTCCAGATGAACAAAGTCCTGCAGGTTGAGCTCTTTGGTGTCCTGAGTGAGATAGATGGTGTCCACATCCTGGTGACAACAAGAAAAGACGTGAGGCTGAGAGGAAAGAAACCACAAACTTAAAAAAAGAGCAGAAACACGCAGCTCCAGCAGATGTGACAAGAATCTGAGTTATTGCTTCAACATGGCTGTGACATCACAGTAAAAACATCTGGAGAGAAGCAGGCGAAGAAAAAAAGATGGAAAAGGTATCAGTGAAAAACAGAAAGCGGCAGATAAGAAAAGAAGCTGATGACTACAGACGAAAGAGAGGAAACAAAGTTCATCAGATTAAAAAGAGTAATGATTCCAGCGAGCAGCACCGACCCACTGGACTTCCTCTCTGTACGGCTGGCGGAGGTAATCACACACACACCAGTACTGATGGGAGAAGCCGCCTGCAAAGAATCACATGACAGCAGCGAATAAGCACAGACACTTTAAACATGTGAATTGGTGTAACTGGGAAGTGAGTGATGATGATGTACCGCACGGTCCCAGGTCAGCTGACGCCTGCTCGTCCCAGATGGCCTGCAGGGCTGCCAGCCTGTCCGGGGGATTCAAGTTTAACTTCCTCATCATCTTCCTTCCTTACAGAGAGAGGAAGGGACAAAAGAGGAGAAAGCAGGACAACAAAACAGGATCATTTCATATTCATTTCCACACTTCTTAAAAATCATTTCAAAAGCTTCACAAAACTCCCAAAGCAACAACTGAAACTAAAGACAGGAAACAAGAAAAAAGACAAGCTCGACTTTATTAGCTAATAAAAAGAAACGAGGACTAAACTCACATTTTCATAACTAATGACGAGATTTGTTTAGCAGTCAACTAGACTGAAAACATACATTTGGTTTCATCTGGGTGCAAAGGCCACAAACGTCTGATTTCTATGAACTGCTGAATTACTGTGAACATGAAGTGGTCACCATGGATGCGACCATCATCACAGAGACTTTCTGTAACATCCTGAAAATGAAACCACGTTGAAGGATTGCTGTAGAGGATTTGCACACACTGCAAAGATCCACTGTGGGATCTAAAACTAACAGCCGTGCTAAAAATGCTTCAGAGGTGCATAAGAAGATGACCTTAAACTTAAGATCTGCACAATTTGGACCTGCTCAGGCT